>NC_134136.1:8636000-8967500 GCF_040939455.1 Microcebus murinus
GTTAAATAAAGTATTCTACATTCTATTAAATGGAATGCAGATCATATTTTTAAGAGTTTAATATATATAAGCATGGAAAGATGCATGGTCAGGATTTTTAGGCACATTTCAAAATGGAATATACATTCATTATGCATATATTTATTGAGCATCTACTCTGTACCAGGCACTGTTCTAGATGCTGGGAAGAGAATGAAAAACAAGAACATGATCATGCTTTTATTGAATTTAATTCTAATAGCATATAAACTATAATTTAATTTATACAAAATTGTGCATGTTATGTATATGTGTGTTCACATTTGTGTAAAGAGAAAGATAACTTCCATAACTAGCTAAGTTAGAGAAGAAGAACACCTGGGAAGTCCACTATACAGTCATTTTTTCTGAGCGGTAAGATTTTAGTTAATTTTCATTTTCTCAAGGCTTACAGTCAAAAGAAACAACAAAGTTATATCCATTTGGGGGGGAAATTCCCATCATCATCCTTCACTCTTCAGTCCCCATCACTGTCCTTGCAAAATGTCCCAGGAAGAACAGCTAAGTTATCATGAGTCACCAATACCCCTTTATAAACTTTTTCATGATCCCTTTTACGGGGTAGTTGGCCAAGCAAAAATATTCCTAAGGGTAAAGTAGAGTGCTTGGAAGTGGGGAGATGACCACACAGTTTTCTGAGGAGAGTTGGGAGAGGCAAGTGCATCTAAGTCTGAGGGAAGGGAAAGTTCCCCTCAATGCCAAAGAGATTGCAGACTTTCCCACCTTTCTTGGTCCCAAAGTCTCACCTTCACAGCATCCTAGGGGAGCTGTACTCTCTAGCCTTCTAGGGGCCCTTTGACAGACAGAAAAATCCTAGGGAGGACAAAGGCTGTCATCTGTGCAAATGTGTCCTTCTGCTTTTCTCCTCCCTACAAATAGACTCATTAGGTTTTTGGCATCCCTCAGAGAGTGGGAGCCAGCCCCTCACTGCTGACAATTCCCATTAGCTTGCCTTGCCTTTATTGCAGCCTTTGCATTGCAGTGAGCAAATTCCATTCTCCAGGAACATTCCCTGGTCCACCAGCTAAGTTATGAAGAAAGATATAACCAGATAAGTCATAGAAGAAGAGCATCTGGGAAGGACTCACACTTCTTATGTAGCATGCTGGGTCCCAGAAATAGAGTAAGGTGGGGTACTCCTTAACTGAGGTTGTCCTCCCATCCCAATCCCTTGGATTCCATCCCAAGTGCTATTGCCTTTAATTAACAGACAGACATTTACTTAGAAGTATAACATAGCAATTAAACGTTTAGTTTACAGTCCAGGAGAACTGACAGATGTGTACAAAACAAACCTTAATACCAACCAGGAAGAATTAAATGACACAATAAAGTATAAGCAAGAGCTAAGTGATTAATCTGATTGGAAGATCATAGCCCACTTCACAGAGGAAGTGGCATAGGAGCTAAGGCTTGAAGGATGAGTTAGATGTCAACAGATAAAAATGATAAGCGCCATCAATCCAGGTTGAGAGAAGAATATAAGCAAGGCCACAAAGGCAGAGAAGTAAGAGAAGTATGAGCTGTGGCTGAATGAGAAGTCGCCACAGCCTTGGTGCTCAGTGCTCACTAGATGTTGAGTGATTATATGTAGGATTCCTGGAGAAATGTAATGGGAAAGGACATCACAAAAAGTGGCAGAGGCCAGATTGCAAGGGCCCTTGAGTGCTGGGTTAAGGATTTTTGATTTAGTTATTTAGGAATTACAAGGGAGAGAAGTGACAGGATCTAGCCTCTGCCATAAAAAGACAATTCCAGCAGTTGTATAGAAGGTAAAGTGAAGGCAATGAGATTGGCACAGAAAGAAGACCAGTTAAGAGGCTACTTCAGTGTCTATGTGAGAGATAACAAAGGCCTGGACTAGGGTAGTAACAATGAAAATGGAGAAAAGAGATACAGATTTGGGAGTCCTTTGTATATAGGAGATGTCCAAAGCTATGAGAATTGGATGAGCTTTCCCTAGGACAAAACATACGATGAAAAGAAAGGAGAATCAAAAATGAAACCCTGGGGAAACTAACATTCAAGGGATAGGAGAAGAGTTCTCAAATGAGACTGAAGAATAGCCATAGGAACAGTAGAAGAACCAGTAGAGTATGATGCTCTGAAAGTCATGGGTTGGAAGTCCCTCAAGGTCCAGAGTACCTTGGAGCTAACCCTCCTCTGATCTGACCAAAAAAGTAGCTTACCATTGTGATAGCTTTTTTTTTAGCAACCATGTCATAATTTTGGCTCCTACCTAGTTTGTTGTCAGCTACAACTCCAAAGTCTAACCATAAGAATTGCAATCCAGTCAGATCTGTCTGTCTTAGACTTTTGCAGTTAATTGCAAAAGCAGGACTTATTTTGTTGCTATTTAATGTCACTATGTTTGTTTTCACTTGTTATTCTAGCCTGTCCAAGAATTTTTTGACATCTGGATTCTGCAATCCAACACATTGGCTCTTTCTCCCAGCTTTCTGTCATTTATAATTTGATCAGCTCACTGTCTATGTCTTCATCCATATCATTGATCAAAATGTTGACTAGAAAAGGATCCAGTTCAATGTGGCACTGGATATCTTCTTTAGCCTGACCTAAAGCATGTTTGGGTTCAAATTATGAATCTTGTACTGTTTCATCATTGAGCACATATTTCTGATGTCCACAAAGATATCACGGAGAAAATTTACTAAAATCAGTATACACCATGACTAATGCATTCTCTTTGTCTATATGTCTAGCAACCACATTCAGGGAAGAAACTGGTTTCTTTTGATAGGCCAACTCCTAGTAATCACTTTGTTTTCTAGATGTTCACAAGCCATCAGCTTACTAATCATTTCTAAAATGTTGCTGAGCATTGGCACCTAGTTTTTAGTCTGTACTTTCTAGAATCTGACTCCAGTCTTTGGGACCTCTCCTCAAAGAACATTTACAGGGCCGGGCGCGGTGGCTCATGCCTGTAATCCTAGCACTCTGGGAGGCCGAGGCGGGAGGACCACTTAAGGTCAGTTTGAAACCAGCCTGAGCAAAAGCGAGACCCCATCTCTACTAAAAACAGAAAGAAATTAGTGGGACAACTAAAAATATATAAAAAAAATTAGCCGGGCATCGTGGTGCATGCCTGTAGTCCCAGCCACTAGGGAGGCTGAGGCAGAAGGATTGCTTGAGCCCAGGAGTTTGAGGTTGCTGTGAGCTAGGCTCACACCATGGCACTCTAGCCTGGGCAACAGAGTGAGACTCTGTCTCGAAAAAAAGAACATTTACAGGAATGCTACAAATAGTACCTGCAAATTCTTTTTAACTCCATAGTATGGAGTGTGGATGTTGTTATTAATATAAATGTAAGGAGAGGCTGTCAGTGGTTTTGAATGGGGAAGGAGGTGACACAATCTGATCTGCACAATGCCCAGAACTAGAATAGATTGTCAACCCCAAGGAAGACTCCAGAGCTGAGTGAGGCTACATGAGGTCCACTGTTTCTTTGTTTTATTTTATTTTTAACTGACATATAATAACTGTACATTTGGCCAGGCATGGTGGCTCATGCCTGTAATCCCAGCACTTTGGGAAGCCTAGGTGGGATGATGGTTTGAGGCCAGGAGTTCAAGACTAGCCTAGGCAACATAGAAAGACCTCATTTCTACAAAAAAATGAGAAAAATTAGCTAGTCATGGTCATGTGTGCCTGTCATCCTAACTACTTGGGAGGCTGAGGTGGGAGAATTGCTTGGGCCCAGGAGTTTGAGGCTGCAGTGAGCTATCGTCATGGCATTGCACTCCAGCCTGGGCGACAGAACAAGACCTTGTCTCAAAACAAAAAATTAATTTTACATACTGATCAGGTGCAGTGTGAGTTTTGACACATGTATAACACTATGTAATGATCAAATTAGGGTAATTGGCATATCTATCACCTCAAACATTTATCATTTCTTTGTGGTAAGAACATTCAAAATCCCTCTCTTCTAGCTCTTTTGAGATACATTATTGTTGTATACATTACATTATTGTTGACAATACATTATTGTTGTCAACATTATTGTATTGTTGACAATACATTATTATTGTCAATAATACATTATTGTTGACTACTATACGGTCCTTTTGAAGTTTCCTTAGCATCTGTAACTTCATCAAGCCCTGCTCATCATGCAAGACCACATTGCCCATCCCTGCTTTTACTCACTCTTTTCCCCTCTACTTGGGATACCCTTTTCCTACTTTCTCCCTGTGTACAAATATTGTACATCCTTTAAGTTCCGATTCTAATGCCATCTTTATCAGTAAGTCATCTGGGTTTCCCCAGCATCTGAATTCTTATATCCTGTCTCTGTGCCTTCCTCAGGCACTGAGCCTTCTACCTTAGATTATGCTCTTTGGAGGAGGGCCAGGAGAAAAGGTATAGAAACAGTAAATGCTATCCTGAACACAGATTCTTATTACTAACACCTCACTACCTGAGCGTCCAGGTACCTCAGAAGAGATTGAGTCCCTAGAAAGGCTGGTCAGAGACAAAGCCAGACAACTCTAAGAGTGTTCCCTTTTATTTATACCCTAGTTTCTATTATCAAGATACTTTCAACGGTGAGCCTCTCTTCTCATTGTTTAGCCCCAGTATTACTGGTCAGTTCACTAGCAAGGCCTTGACCACACCTTTTACCTCCCATACTAAACCCATTAGAAAACCTGGAGCAAAGATGACACTATGACCACTACAACAAAATTCTTATTCTTGGTGGCCCTGCTTGATGACAGAGGCCCCAAATATCAGCTGCAATGGTTTTCCGTATCTTAAGAGGCCTTCTTGTTGAAATAAGAGCTGAAATATCTGGTCAGAGAATACCTTTCAGTTCTGGCTCAAATGAAGCTGCCCAGCTCCCTCCAAAAGCATGGACCTTCTAAAGAATAATTTATTATGCTTTCTTCAATTCTAATGGAAAATTCCAGTGCACCTGAAAAAAATCTGTGAAACCCTACTATATCAGTTTATATTATGTTCACCTACATGTAACAGAGACCCAAGTCCAGGGACTTAAACAAGAAAAGAGTTTCTTTTCTCATGAAACCAGAAGTCTGATGGTATGCAGTCCAGGGCCGCTCTACAATACTTCTTGTTGCAAGATGGCTGCTACAACTCTAGACATCACATATGCATTCCAGGAAGGAAAAAGAAAAAACTAAATGGGGTGAGCCAGCCAGATTTGTCCCTTTTTGTCCAGAAAACAATGATTTTCCCTAAAGTCCCACCCAGTAGACTTGCATGTACATCTCATTGGCCAGAACTACATCACGTGATTACCCTTATCTGCAAAGGCACTCCATAAATCAAGTGAGCACACAGCCCCATATAAAGTCAGGGTTTTTTTTTAGTACAGAAGAAATTAATAAAAGATTATTAGATAGGCAATGAGCAGTGTTTATCCCTTATACAGAGATCCAAAGGGATCCAAAAGTAATTTGAGTACATGGCTTATGTCCCTTTTTAGGCTGTACCTTCCCTAAAGTCAGAGACTACATCTTCAACTCTCCATTCAACACACCAGAAACTGTACAGGCACTTTACATATATTATTTTATCTAAATCCCTCCTAATAACCTTAGAAGGGGGGTACTATTACTCTTCCTATTTAGTAGGTGATGAAACTGAGGCTCAGAGAGTTGTTATGACTTGTTCAAGATCACATTTCTAGCAAGTGGTCTAGGTAGAATTCGAATTGGACAGTCAGATACTAAAGGCTGCATTCTTCCACTGCATCAACATACCTGCCATAATGTTAGCACTTAATAAATCAACCACAATGATCATAACAAACTCCCTTTCTGCCACTGTCAGCTACTTCAAATCATCATATGCCTTCAAATCTGGGCCATTCTGCACATGGCCTGGCATGGCCATATACACACTGCTCTCCTACCCACCTTTCTGCCTCACTAAGGATTTCTTTCCAGAGCAGAAGAGGTTTTTGCAGCTTAACACAAGCTGCTCCAGGCTCTAGACAATCCTTGTTGCTATGGTAAAAGACATTGTTTCAAGAACAATAGGCAAAAGCCACTGTTGGAAGCAAAGAAAATAGATGAGTTTTTATAGAAGTATGACCAAGGCTGACTATGATGTCTCCTAGGGGTGGTGTCACATCACATCAGCCAGTGCTAAGTAAGGGGGGAAGGAGAGAGTACAAGGCTGGCAGTCAGGAGACTAATGTCCTAACCCAAGTTTTGTCATTGATGTGTTCTGTGACCTTAGACAAGTCACTGCCCACTTCTCAGTCTCAGTTTTTAACATCAATAGAGCAAGAGGTTTGGAGAAATAAGATTGTTTTGGGAGCTGAGCTGATGAATGTAAATGCACGACCTAGAATTAATAGGGTGCCAGAGGTCAGGGTCACATTCATGGGCAGATACATGCACATGTGGATGCACACACACACACACACACACACACGCACACAGTTATGAACAAGCCCTATCACTTGTGTAAGCACCAGACATTTACAGAACACATTTTCACAAGGGCCAAATTTAGTGCTTTCTCTGTGCTTGCCAAGGCTAAGCCATGTGATCATTTTTCTTGTAATCTACATCCACTCACAAGAAGAATGTTGTTTTTCATGATGTCACCCAAATTATATTTGTTAAAGTGAGTGAGACTGGAAGCTGGGCCCGAGGAGCCTGCTTAATTGCATTATTTCAGTATATTAAGTTATCTTGGGTGCTCGAGTCTGACTGTGATGAGAAGAAAATCTGCCAGTGTTTGGGTTTTATCCACCAGCACTGAGGGTGGTCTTATAGTTTGCTGAGCAATGAGGTAGATTTCTTTTTACATGTCCACATTCTTCCTATTAAGCTTTCAAGCCTATTTTTCCAGGGACCTCACTCCAAGCAAAGGCTCTAGGACATACCTGGGCCCAGGCCTTCCTGGGTTGATACAATGAATCCAGGGGAGGGTCCCTAGCCCCTCCTGGTCCCCCATTTCCTCTAGCAACCCCCTCATTTTGCTTCTCGCCCTTTAAAAGACAAGTGAAAAATACAAATACTTTAGTGCCATTTATGGACCATTGATGGAACTTCATTTCCCACCGTGTAGCTGATTTCATGCCCCTTACACACGTAGAGGGGCAACATGGACAGCAGTGAAGGCAATCAGTGGGACTTAGGAAGCCTGGCCTTTGGTCCAAATTCTGCCCTCATTTATGTGGCCTCAAGTAAGCCCTTTCTACTCTGCAGGCTTTTTAAACTCGTCTGTAAAGTCACAGGGTTGAACTAGTAATCTCTGAGGGCTCTTTTGGTCCTAATAATCATGGTTTTCCCACACAAACACATGCATGTTAGAATGCACTCTCCCAGTACTTGGGGCTGTTAAGATGATCTTCATCTTAACATCCTCATCCTCATCTTCAGTACTTGAGTGTCACACAACTCCAGGGAATACCATTCACATTATGAGGAACACCATTCGCCTTAGGCCCTGAAATCATCTGGCACCATGTTTAAGAGAAGCTGACAAAGGTTTATTGACATGATGCCAAAAAGCATAGGTTGAAAGCCTATTTCCCCACTAACCCTTGGTACAGGTGCAACCTACTTCAAAACCTCAATCTCTTTATCACTGAGAAAGCATAGATCATTAGATGTCTCTCTGAGCCTCATTCCCCAAAACTTAAGGGTCCCTGGGGAGTGGCATCTCTGTCCAATGGAAGGAAAGCTTGCATTATATAAAAGAAAGAAAGAAAGAAAGAAAGAAAGAAAGAAAGAAAGAAAGAAAGAAAGAAAGAAAGAAAGAAAGAAAGAAGGAAGGAAGGAAGGAAGGAAGGAAGGAAGGAAGGAAGGAAGGAAGGAAGGAAGGAAGGAAGGAAGGAAGGAAGGAAGGAAGGAAGGAAGGAAGCTCAATTTAGTTGAAGACAGAGCGTCTGAAGGGAGCATCTCAACCTGAATAGCATCAGCAGGACTTTTTGCTGACTAGCATCTTAAACAGCAGAAAAGTCCAAGTACCTAAAAAAGAAGAAAGTCCCAGAAAGGTAAGATTAGGATGCTTTAAGCTCAGTGGACAATTTCACAAATTTCTTTGGGCCAAATCCAAAGAAATATACCACCTTTACCCAGCCAGGTTGTGTACCAGAGGGTCACAAGGTATTTCTCCAAGGGTGTCCTTGGCATCAAGGGGTAGAAATTTATACTCCTCCCAGAGGAATAAGCTGAAGGTGCTCTAGAAATACCAATATGGTTATAATAGACCAGGCCCTGTGTGTATGTCTACATCTATTCACAAGAGGCCCCAGAGAAATAGAACTCCACTATATGCTCTGTGCACATGGACTCTGGTCCTGCTGATCCAACCAATGGGTCTCTCCACTCATCCTTCATAGTTTTGACATTTTCCCTCACTGGAATCAATTTTCCAGTATGTAAATGAGGAAACTGACATGCAATCATAGATTTCAAACTGTTCTGTGGATCCCTGCAGTTCAGGTTCAAGTGTATGACTTGAGCACATGACTCAAGGGCTACCCCAAGGATGAGAAAGATTCCATTTGAAAAAAAAAAATTATTCTGGTGCTAAAAATAGTTGGAAAGTCACTGCCTTGCATGTTTGCTAAGTGCCCTACAAGCACTAATGTTTTTTGTGTCTATGAGGAAAGAGTCAGAAATTGAAAAGAACTATTTTTTTCTTGGAAGACTGCTGCTCTGCTGGGAAGGAAAAGCACCAAAAACCTTAATCAGCAGCAAACAATCATCTTTCACTGGGCTATGTAGATAGATCTGTGGTTGAGCTTTGCCTTCTGGTTGGAACTCGAGGCGAAAAAAAATTTCTTCCATGCTTTAATTACTTTCCTGTAGGTGAGATTCTGACTAGAAGAAAACTGATTTCATTGGAAAGGACCCTGGAGGCATGGATGGAAGGGTCCCCTACGTTTCAAGTGGAGCTCTGTTCAAGAAAGCTAAATGGTAATGAGTGTCACCGTCATCTGAACTTTTCAGAGCAATTAGTTAATGTGTCTACATTTATCTAGTTTGTGATTTTAAGGAAATTTTAGATATTTAAGAGGGAGAAATTGTACATTTTAGCACCATCTGCTGGTGTTAAATTAGCTCTGGAAACCAAACACCAACTACTTACCTTATTTGTAATCTGGGCATCTTCTGGCACTAATTAGAAAGATGACTTACCTGCTTCAGTTATATGTCACTTGGATGATTCATATGTAAAGAAGAGAGTTGTCATCAAAGGAGGAGTCCATAGGAACCCAAAACAACTGACCTCCCCAAAAGATTGGCAGACAATTCTGACCACCTGTCTAGTAGAATTTGAGGAGCCCCAAAAAGGTACTTCTTGTTCCCAATTTCCTCACTGCTAGCCAGTCTTTGAATCTTAAATTCCATTGTCACAACTGTGTTCTTTTAGATCTTAAAGGCTCTTTGGTCTCCCAAAGCTCCATGTGAGAACACAACTCCTTCTAGAAAAAGACACATCTTAATCTGTTAGCAGTTTATACTTAATGGGGAATTTGTTGGACATTCATTGGTAGTCACCTTCAAAAGGGCTATAACTAAGATTTACTCTGAACATTCCCAGTTTATACCCATTGTCCTGGTATGATGATTCTTTTTTTAAAGAGAAGTTTATTAATTTACCATCAAATGCAAAGATTGGTAGACTGTCATCCTAAAGTACCAATGTCCTCCTTCTGAGCAGAAGTACAGAGCTTTTAAAGGTTCTGATTCATTCCATCTTCAGCTAAGACAATCTCATGACCTCTGCCTGGACAATTCCCTTGAGTCATCGCCTGTAGCATAAAGAACAAAGGACACTCCCCTGACCCTCCCAACCACTGGCCTGAGGCAGAGATATAGGTTTTAGTTCTCAAAAAGGTAAGGGGGTTTTGAATTGACAGAAAACATTTTTGCCCTTTTTTAGGCCATTTTCTCTGTTACATATCCTCCATTGTCAATTTTACCCTTCCATATCTATGGGAGGAGGGGTGACATAGCCATCAAGCTATTTCCTGCTGAATTGTGGCAATATTTTAAATGGAAGGTACAGATTATCAGGTGGAAAAAGGCATAAGCAATAACTACAACCGTGAAGATTGACAACATGAAATGGATTGTCACCTTGCACACAATGTCCAACACAGGGCTGGGTTAGAAAAGAAACATGGGGCCTCAAGTGCAGAGCTATTAGTTGTACCCTGTAAGTGATCTAAGAGACTGGCTTCTGCAAATTCAGAATTTATGTACATAAATACTTGCACCAAATGAGGTTTAGGATAACACACCCAGCAGCAAGACACATCGAAAGAAGAGGTGATAGCCTGGGGAAATCCTCACTAAGGAGTTGTCCCTCTATCCTTTAGGTAGAACAAATATCAAAAAAAAGATTAGCAAAAATATCAACATTTTAATTTTTTCTCTTTTTCTCAAACAGATACGTTAGATCACCTAAAGGCTGCCCCCTCCACTGGATGCTATACCTCTTTACTTTGGTATGATGGACCCAAGTTTTCACTTCTGACAATTTTAACAAGGTGTGAGTTGTTAGAGAAACCTCATAGAGTCCCTTCCACTTCTCTGCTTCCAACTGGGGCAGGGACCTGAAAGAGGCAAACTCATGCATAGTGATTAGCACCTGACCCACTCAATTGACATATTGCTTTACTCTATTTTCTTTTACTCATGGTTGTATTACCATATTTACCTCCGGGTGTTAGGAAGGGTCACTCAAAAACTATTTTTAGGGGCTTAAGCCTATTTCTAAAGGGCTACTCTTATCCTGAGGGCAAGTGGCAATTCCCTATCTCACTTTAGGTAGGTTTTCTGTATCAATTCCAAGATGTATATAATTTCTATTCTAGGTGGAGGGCTTTGCTTACTTGTTGGGTTACCTCTACAACAAAGGAGGGTCCATTATCACTCTGTATGGGGAAAGGAGCCTATGTGCATTTTCATGACCTGTGGGATCATTGAGTCCATAGTGTCCAGCTTTCTTGGAGAAACGGTTCACCAGGTTCTCACTGGGGGTCCACTCAAAGAAGTTTATGGGTGATCACAGGACATTGTGCAGTAGATCCAGGTATAGATGGAGGGAAACACAGATTCCCCTGATGGGCACTGTGATAGAATGATACCTTGAGCTGTTGAGCTGTCTCTGTCACTCTCTTGTCCACGGCCTCCATCAACAGCATGTTATTTTCCATTTGTTTGGCCTCTTTCCCTGAACTGTTGATGCCCATCATCCTATTGTCCTCTGAGGTCTGTTCCTGTACATGTGCAGGAACTCAGAGAAGGCCTTGCCAGCTCCTGGTAGGAGCCCATCTTTGAAGTGAGTTTCTCCAGAAAGATTCTGGTAACCTCAGATGCTCTTTTCTTTCCTTTGGGTAGGACAATCCTCTACCCAGCCTAAAAAATGTATCTACCAATACAAGCTTAGGCATCTGAGTGAAGCTGCCAATCATCAAAAGGGTGGACCCTCACGTGTTGGGCTCCCTGTGTAGTGGGTCTCCTTTCTGTCCTTGGACCGCCCCAAGCACATAAACAGTTAGTAGCAAAGGGGGTCCTCTCAAATGAGCTCCCACCCAATCCATCAAATCATCACACTCTCAATGTGTGTATTAACCTGTTGTTTGCAAATCTGTCCAATTGCAGGTTCAACAAGTCCCCTGCTACGTTCCCATCAAACAGAGCAGGAGAGCCCTTTTAAAGCCCCTAACAGTCCAGCAGCACTGCAATGCCACCCCTGTCCCAGGATCTTGCCACTTAAAAACAACTATCATTCATGGTCATTTGTACAATATCATTAGTGGCATGTAGATCCCGCACGTGTCCATACTCGTTGCTATGGAGAATTTAAATTCTCTATGAACATCCTGGGGTCCTCTCAGCCTATATGGCCTTTTTCACTTTTAGTAGCTTTCTTCTTGCCAATGCTGTAACGATGCGCAGGTCTGTTGAGGCCTGAACTTTAAAGCGAATTGCTCCGCAATGGTGGCAGTCTCTTGAATGCTTCGCCAGGCCCTGGTATTCATCCAGCAGGAGCTTAGTGGTGCCCTCAGAAGTGAGTTTCTGTCACTTTTGGAACAGCTCCTGGTGCTCCTGCTGCTTGCCTAGGTCTGCCCCCTGGGCCCACTGTGGGGACATTACAGTCACCACCTGTCAACGGCTCAACGGTGGCTGCCTCACCACACCACTCCTCCAGACCATTTCTGTCCCTGTGATTTGGCACCAATCAAATCCCCATTATCAATTTGCATCTGGGGCTTCGGTGAGGAGGCATGAAGCCTTGGGCCCCCTCATTTGTAAAAATCCACTAATCGGGTCCCACTGTCAATTCGCAGCCAGGGCTTCCATGGGGCTATTTGGGTTAGAGTTACTAGTGAGACAGGGGGCCTTCATCATCTGGTAGATTATTAAAGCACCCCATTTACTCTTAAACATGTCCCAGTTTGGAAGATAAATTATATGGTCACCTTAGCCATGACATTTGCCATCACATTATACATTTGAGTTTACCAAGCCCAGCACTCCCAAAGCTGATTAGTTCTTTCTAGGTATTATGCCTACAATTCAGAAGGCTCCCACTAAGTGGATAGCATTGCATGAGTATGGCTTTATGAGCAAACTTTTAGGCAAGTGAGGATTGGTGAATGTAACTTAAAACACAGATAACAAGGCCGGGCACGGTGGCTCACGCCTGTAATCCTAGCACTCTGGGAGGCCGAGGTGGACAGATTGCTTGAGGTCAGGAGTTCGAAACCAGCCTGAGCAAGAGAGAGACCCCCATCTCTACTAAAAATAGAAAGAAATTAATTGGCCAACTAATATATATAGAAAAAATTAGCTGGGCGTGGTGGCGCATGCCTGTAGTCCCAGCTACTCAGGAGGCTGAGGCAGGAGGATCGCTTGAGCCCAGGAGTTTGAGGTTGCTGTGAACTAGGCTGACGCCACGACACTCACTCTAGCCCGGGCAACAGAGTGAGACCCTGTCTCAAAAAAGAAAACAAAAAACAGAAAAACACAGATAACACTTGTGATGTGATATTTGTTAAATCGAAAATTTAAAAACTAGCTAATCATGCACTGCTAACAGTTTTACAAGTTTAAAGGCTAGAATGAAGAGGGTTTTTTTAAAACCACATACATATCAACTTGATTAAATCTCAGCACCTATAACACATTACTGCATTTATTTGTTTATATGAATGACTCTCTCTGCTAGACTTTGGTCCCTCCTTGGCAACTAAGACCTTTCAAGGTAAAAGCAACAGGGTAACATTTTAAAATGCCACTCAATAGGTTTTCCCTCCTCAGTCATTTGTGTTGTGGGCTCAGACTGGGGTTTCTCAACCTCAGCACTCTTGACATTGTGAGGGGCTGTCCCGTGCATTGTAGGATGTTGAGCAGCATTCATGGCCTCTACCCATGAGATGCCAGCAACATACCCCCAAGTTGTAACAATACAAATGTCTCCAGATATTGTCAAATATTCTTTGGATGACAAAATCAACCCCACTTGAATAGTTAGGACTAAAAGAGAAGACAAAGAAGGTGGACCTGAAGGCCGCCTTGCAGGGGCTTATGCACTCTTGTAGGATGTAGAGAAAGCAGAAGAGGGTTCCTAAGGCCCAGGGAGAAATGAGTAGCATAAAAATATGAAGAGGAGGATTGAGTCAAAGTAGAGGGACCTCCTGACTAGAGAAGGGCCTGAAATATTATAGTCCTCAGCAGGGCGTGACACACAATATGCAAAAGACCAGGTGGTCTGACATAATGACAATAATACTAACTGCTAAAAAATATCATTACATGGGTGTTAGGGCTCAGAGCAAAGTTGAGCTCTATATTGTAAAGGAAAGAAAGTTACATTTTTGCACCATCTGTTTTGTGACTATTCAATTCCTATTTCTCCACAGTCTTTTGTTTGTTTGTTTTTTTATAGAGACAAGATTTCATTCTGTCACCCAGGCTCGAGTGTAATGGTACAATCATAGCTCCCTGCAGCCTCGAACTCCTGGCCTCAAACCATCCTCCCATCTCGGTCTCTCAGAGTGCTGGGATTACAGGCATGAGCCACCACACCCAGCCATATTGCTCCATATTCTTAAAATTATCTAGAAAAGTGATGAGTAGCCTTCTTAGCATGTGCTTACTTAGATTTCAGAACCTCAAAAATACTTGTCCCGGCCGGGCGCTGTGGCTCACGCCTGTAATCCTAGCTCTTGGGAGGCCGAGGCGGGCGGATAGCTCAAGGTCAGGAGTTCAAAACCAGCCTGAGCAAGAGCGAGACCCCGTCTCTACTATAAATAGAAAGAAATTAATTGGCCAACTGATATATATAGAAAAAATTAGCCGGGCATGGTGGCGCATGCCTGTAGTCCCAGCTACCCGGGAGGCTGAGGCAGAAGGATCACTCAAGCCCAGGAGTTTGAGGTTGCTGTGAGCTAGGCTGACGCCACGGCACTCACTCTAACCTGGGCAACAAAGCGAGACTCTGTCTCAAAAAAAAAAAAAAAAAAAAAAAAAAAAATACTTGTCCTGCATTTCGTTGTACAGAGGAAAAACTGCTTTTGGCTCATGTGAGTTTCCTCTCCTTTTGCCATTTCAGTTGAATAAAGAAACATGTCCACCACATCATAATTCTATACATTTACTTAGGCTGGATGCTCCAGAATGTCTACAAAGCCCCATAGCTTTGCTTTCTTGTCAGGAGATTTTCTATCCACCTGTTTCCTCTCTACCTAATTTCCCTGCTCTTTAGAGATCATGGCTGTGTAAATTAATTTGTCTTGGACTGCTCAAAATTGTCTCTTACAGATCCTGCTAGAGGTTTTTTTCACTGTTTTTATTGATACTTATTAGATGCATATTTTCAGGGTACGGGTGACAATTTGATACATTCACATAATCAAATCAGGGTAATTAGGGGTAAATATTGGGGTAATCACCCCAAATATTTATATTTTCTTTATACCTAGCAGTTTTAAACCAGCTTTAGAACCTGACTGCTGCCACAAACTTCTTACAGAAGCCATGCTTTTCTTCCCCAGAATATTTCATTTTATACAATGGACAACAAATAAATGCTTGAATACACACACAACTTTGCTGGCCATATAGGAACCTTAACAGCCCTTAAGGAGCTTAGACTTGGCCTGAACAACCTTTCCACCTGCCAGGCGAAATAAATTCCCACAGTGCTCTTATTAATCAGAGGCTCCGGGTGGAACCAGTTGTGCCGGAATCAGGGAAGGAGAAGAGAAGAGCAAGGAGGCATTTAATTATAGGGAAAACTCAAACACTGCAAGTTGAGGGTGCCTCAGTACATCCCTTACTGGTCTCTTCACAGTTACCTGAATTCACTTAGCCGCTCTTTGGCTCTCAGCTTCTTTGGCTTTGCTTACATTGTACCCCCTGCCTGGAATGGCTTCCTCCTCCTTTCTACCTAGTAAATCCTTCAAGGCCTGGCTCAAGCTTTAGTTCTTCTAGGAAGCCTGCCCTGCCTCCTTTAGCCTCCCAGATCTCTCCCTTCCCTGAACTTCTACAACACTTACTGTCATTTGGCACTTAGCATAGATTGTCCCTTATAACATATCTAGAAATTTTGTCTTCGTTAGTTATTTAATTTTACCTGGAAGCTCCTTAAGAGAAAGGATGGATATGTGGCAATTTCCATATTCTCCATAGCGGGCCCACAGCAAACCATCTATAATAAGGATATATTCACTGACCAATTGAATAAGGACCTTGGCATAGGAGCAGAATGTCAAGTGACCATGCCCCTTAGAAAAGCTCTGTTTTTGTATCCCTAACAGAGGATTTTGTTCATGTTAGAGTCTTAACCCTTTGCATTCGCTTGCTTTTTTCTCGGTTCCTTTATTCTACCTAACCATGTCGAGTCACACTCGACATCCTAGTGCAAAGGGTTAATAAAGACAGTCTCATTTCTAAAAGTTTTCTCTATGAAAGGCCTGGCCTGAAAGGAAGCTGGCTTCAGGCTCTGAGACTTTGTCCCTTTACATAACAGCAAATATTGATGGAGAATATGTGCTAACACTATTATAAGTGTTTTATGTGAATTACATCATTTTAATCTTCTCAGCTTTATGAGGTAGGTTATTATGCTAATTTTACAGAGGAGGGACTTGAAGCACAATCAAGTTAAGTAATTTGTCCAAGGTGGCACTTTTAGAAATTAGGGGAGCTACAATAGGAACCCATGAAATCTGACTCCAGGGTGTTCTTGAAACCACTATCCTGTACTCCTGCCCTTAGTTGGAAGCAGAAAGGCAATATCTACAAATAATTATGATCAGACCTTTAAATGGCGGTATGTAAAAGATATAGGTTAAAAAAAAAAAACGTTGACACAAAGTCAGTACCATATAGGTGAGTATACACATGATGCTGCCACCTCTGGGCAAACCATTTTCATATTAAGGGAAGTTAAAACTATCACCAGCTGCCTAGGAGAAAAGTTTTCAACGAAGGAAGTTACTTCAAAGTGAGGAGGGCAAACAGACTTAAATCAAGTGACTAATGAGCTAGAAAACAAATTAACAAGGAAGATGTTTTCAGAGTTCAAAACACTAAAATGTCTTTAAGAACATTTTCTAGTTTCAAAAGAATATAACTTTTTTGGTCCCTTTGATGTTTTTTTTTTTTTTTTTTTTTTGAGACAGAGTCTCACTCTGTTGCCCAGGCTAGAGTGAGTGCCATGGCGTCAGCCTAGCTCACAGCAACCTCAAACTCCTGGGCTCAAGCGATCCTGCTGCCTCAGCCTCCCGAGTAGCTGGGACTACAGGCATGTGCCACCATGCCCGGCTAATTTTTTCTATATATTTTAGTTGGCCAATTAATTTCTTTCTCTTTATAGTAGAGACGGGGTCTCGCTCTTGCTCAGGCTAGTTTCGAACTCCTGACCTCGAGCAATCCTCCCGCCTCGGCCTCCCAGAGTGCTAGCATTACAGGCGTGAGCCACCGTGCCCGGCCTCTTTGATGTATTTTAATTATTCTTCTCTATACTTGGTCAGGTCCTGTCAGCACATGTATAGACAAGCCAGTTTTAGCCAATGGTCTATAACACGTAACTCAAATTTAGATAACTCTCGGCATGATTTATAGCTATGTAATAAACCAACTCATTTCCTAGTGGCAGAAAATAATCCTTTTATAATGCTCACAAATGTTGGTGATGAGGAGTTTGGGCTGGAGTCTTCTGGGTCACTGATGTGTCTATAGTTATCCAATAGCTCAGCTGGGGCTGGATGGTCTAGGACAGCCTCATTCATACATGTGGCCATCAGTACTGTCCATCAACTGGGCCTCTCTCTTAGTATG
This sequence comes from Microcebus murinus, assembly GCF_040939455.1. NCBI lineage: Eukaryota > Metazoa > Chordata > Mammalia > Primates > Cheirogaleidae > Microcebus > Microcebus murinus. Next base: position 8,653,352 of record NC_134136.1, read on the forward strand.
GTCTCTCATCCTCAAGGTGGCCAGACATCTTTTTTATGTATGGCAGAAGAGTTCCCAGGAGCAATAGAGAACAACCCCAGTGCACAAGGGTTTTTCAAGCTTCTGTTTGTATCCCATTTGCTAATGTTCCAATGGCCAAAGCAAGTCACTTTGCCAAGTGTAAAGTGGGAGGGAACCATAAAAGCGCATAGATACTAGGAGGCATGATTCATTAGGGACAATTACTTTAACAATCTACCACAGCTGTTATTCAGAATTTAGCCAGACACATCCAGCAGCTGGTACAATTATCTGCTTATTTTCACATCCTGTGTTGGGTTCCTCATGAAAACCATTCAAATGTCTTCCAGAAACAGTGTTTGGAGTAAATCCTAAGAGGGAAAGGCCCTGAGCCTATCATCAGGTCCATCTTTGGCCTGCTTGTGCCACCAAATGCTGACAAAAGGAAAAGGGAAACTTAAATGCATCTTGCTAAGTGAAAGAAGCCAATCTGAGAAGGCTACGTACTATATGGTTCCAACTATACGACATTCTGGAAAGGCAAAACTACAGAGACAGCAGAAAATATCAGGGGCTGTGGAGTTGGTGATCCCTACACATTGGCCACCTCGGTGTTATGCTGACAGGGACAGCAGGACCCGCCACATCCTGCCAAAGGTGAAGCTGGCAGTGCAGCAGGACTCACAGCACATGGGGACAGACGTGCTGCAAATGTACTGCAAACTTGGTGGCTTATAACAACACAAATGCATTATCTTACAGTTCTGTAGGCTAAAACTCTGACACAGGTCTCACTGGGCTAAAATCAAGGTGTTAGGACAGCTGTATTCCTTTATGGAAGCTCAGGGGGAGAATCTCTTTACTTGGCTTTTCCAGCTTCTACAAGCCACTTGCATTCCTTGGCTTGTGGCCTCCTTCTTCCTTCTTCAAAGTCAGAAAACTTGCATCTCTCTGTGCCTTTGTTCTGTACTTTTATGTCCCTCTGACTGATTCTTCTTCTGCCTCTACCTTCCACTTTTAAGGACCCCTGTGATTATATTATTTCCAATCAGATAGTCCAAGATAACTTCCCTGGTTTAGGTCAGTTGATTAGCAAGCTTAATTCCAACTGCAACTTTAATTCTCTTTTCCATATACCCTAACACATTCACAGGTTCTGAGATGTTGACATCCTTGGGGGTAGGGGCACTATTATCCTACCACTAGCTTCAAGGGTGAATTTGGGAGTTTAAGAGGAAAGTATTGCCACTGTTGATGATGGAGAAGATGAGACAAATCTATTTGGAAGGGAAGACAACAAGGTTTGGCCAAGTAGACTGTCCACATGGTAATGGTCCCAGAGCTGTTGGTCTTGAGGGTCTGGATCTCAAGAGACATATCATGATTAAGCACATGAGTTTAGGGAGCTTTGAACCTGGAGCTGAAGTCTGAAAGCCCTTAAGTTACTGACCCCTTAAAGGGAGTCCTTTTAGAAAGAATAACACAAGGATGAAAAGCTAAAGAAGGAAGTGCCCTCATCACCTCTTATCTAGGCTCAACGTGGGGGCAAACACATTCTCTGGAGAGCTAAAAGGAACCAAGAAAGGGCCTAGAGGGGCCTGAAGATGGTGCAACAAAATTCCAAAGGGGATCATTTAGCTGGTGCCCTCAACCACATCTGTGGCCCAGATGTTCCATGTAACCAGAGCACATGCCCACACCAAAAAGCCGGCATTATATGCTCCACGAGGTCTGTGGCCAATGTAAAAGTGTGGAGGAACCCGTCCACATGGCAAACCAAGTTTGTTATTTGTGTCACTTCAAAGCCAGGGCCTCAACGAATTACTGCCCTCTGAGGTCATTTAATTATGATTAAGTGAACTAAGAACCAGTGTAAATGGCATTTTATACTCCAGTGAATTAAGGTATGAGATGTAGCCGAAGTGAATAAGATTTATGGCCCAAACTCATGCAACCTTACAGTAATTTCATGACACTTTTACTATGAGGCAAGCAATGCCAGTTCTTGAAATAATTAAAAGTACATACCAGCTCCAAAGCTGGACTTCAGGCATTTATGGGAATCCAGGAGACAGAATGAGGAGCAGTTTCTTTGTGATTAATTTACTCTAGACAGCAGCAGCTGTTTCTTTTACTCTCGGCAAACATCTCAATTAGGGTGGGAAGACTGACCCTGAGCAAGCCATGAAGGCCCCAAAAGGTCAGCCCACACCACACATCTCCAGGAACCAGGTTCCTCCCCAAATATTATAAATCAGTCCCTCACCCAAATGAGACATGCTTTGTAGACAAGTAGATTTTCAAATCCTTAGGCTCACTGCACAACTCTGCAAGATCCCTTTATGCCCTCAAGGAGATTACCTTAGTCTGGGTCAAAAATCCATGGAAGGCAAGGAATTACTGTCCACAGATCTCAGGGAATTGATGGAATGGGACGTGGGTCAGCGAGAATGTGCCCCATTTACCCTGGGCACCTTGTTCTCCACTGCGAGCCATGCCTTGCTTTCTGGTACTTCTGCTTTTTCAGGTTGATGCACCAGTTGGCATCCTCCTGGCTTCTGATTTTGCACTCCACCTCAGGGATTCTGATCTCATCTCTGCCATTCACTGAGGTGGGTCCCATGAACAGATCCCAGAGTCAACCGGGTAAGGGAAGAACTTCATTACATTCAGCTTCCCAGATTTCCAAAGTAGGAACCTTCAAGTTTGAGGATGAGTCTTTGCCACCACAATCAGTTTAATTCAAATATGGAACAGGATCTTCTCCTTGCAGTTCCTGACACTCATGACAGCACCTGATTAAATCAGGCATAAAGAAAACAGGGCTATGGAGAAAGTGTTATTAACCTAGAATCATTGGATAAAATAGTATAGTTTCTTTATCGGGCCAGATGATTTGAAGAACTTGGCTATTTAAATCCTTTTCCAACTAATCTCTCCATCTTCAATCTTGCCCCAATCTAACCCAGTTTCCCTCTATAAACTCAATAATTTTTCTAGGCCGGGCTCACACCTGTAATCCTAGCACTCTGGGAGGCTGAGGCGGGTGGATTGCTTGAGGTCACGAGTTCGAAACCAGCCTGAGCAAGAGCAAGACCCTGTCTCTACTATAAATAGAAAGAAATTAATTGGCCAACTAATATATATAGAAAAAATTGGCCAGACATGGTGGCACATGCCTGTAGTCCCAGCTACTCAGGAGGCTGAGGCGGGAGGATCACTTGAGCCCAAGAGTTTGAGGTTGCTGTGAGCTAGGCTAATGCCATGGCACTCACTCTAGCCTGGGCAACAAAGTGAGACTCTGTCTCAAAAAAAAAAAAGATAATAATAATAATAATTTTTCTAAACCACAAATCAGTTCAAGTCACTTTTTGCCCACAACATTCCAGTGGATCTTCATTGCCTACTGGAAAATGTCTATACTCCCTAAGACCAACAGCACAGCTGCCGAACCAGTGAGCCCCAAATGTATTATAGGTGCACCCAGATATTGATTCCTTCATCCCTGGGGAGAGGCCTAAGATAGCTGAGCTCCAGAAACTTTGGCCTTAGGAGGAGCAACATTTCAATTTGTGAAAAAGGCTAGGAAGAGGCCTTTCAAAAATTTGGTGCCTCCTTCTTTAATCCTCTGTTTTTCTCTCAAATAAAACACACACACACACACACACTTTTTCTTGATACATGAATGTAAAGATGCTTGCCAGTGGTTCTTGAACATTATAATGTATCATAATCACCAGGAAAACAAATTAAAATGCAGATTCTCAGACACCACCATAGAGATTAGTACATCTGGGAATCTGCATTTTTAAGAAGAAGGCTGTGTATCTCTGATACAGATGGTCTGTGGACCACACTTGGAGAAATACAGCCCAGTCTAGCTACCATACCGTAGTTCTCCAAGTGCACATGCTCTCTCCTTTGTCTTTGCCAATGCTGTCCCCTGTGCCTGGGATGCCTGTCCCCCATCTGTTCACTTAGCTAGTCCTATTTCTCCTGTAAACCTATGCTCATTTCCTCTGGAAAGTTCTCCCTGACTCCCAAAGCCATGTTAGGTGTCCCCCTATTCTTTCATAGGCCCCATAATACATTCTCTCTCTCTCTCTCTCTCTCTCTCTCTCTCTCTCTCTCTCTCTCTCTCTCTCTCCCCCTCCCCCTCCCACTCTTTTTCTCTCTCTCTTTGAGACACAGTCTTGCTCTGTTTCCCTGGGTAGAATATAGTGACATCATCATAGCTCACTACAACCTCAGTCTCCTGGGCTCAACGGATCCTCCTGCCTCAGCCTCCCAAGTAGCTGGGACTATAGGTATATACCACCACACCTGGATACTTTTCTATTTTTTTGTAGAGATGGGGTCTCGCTCTTGCTCAGGCTGTTCTCAAACTCCTGACCTCAAGTGATCCTCCAGCCTCAGCCTCCCAGAGGGCTAAGATTACAGGCGTGAGCTACCACCTCCAGCCCCCATACTTCTGTTGTAGTACTTAAATCAGGAGTCCTCAAACTGTGGCCCTCGGGCCACATGCGGCCCACTGAGGACATTTATCCGGCCCGCCGGGTGTTTCTGCTGCCACTGCCTGTCCTGCTTAGCAGCCCACTCGTCTCGGGCCCACAGTGCGCATGTGTGGAATGTGCGCCGCACTCTCCAACGGTCTGAGGGACAGTGAACTGGACCCCTGTTTAAAAAGTTTGAGGACCCGTGACTTAAATAGTTACCTGCCTGCAAGTTCCACAGGGGCAGAGATCATGCCAATCTTATTTACCATTTTATCCCTAACACACTCTAGCATATAACCTAGTTCATGGTAGGCATTCAGTAAACATTGGAATTAATGCTTTGTCTTGAATGTAGGTCCCAAAGGAAGCCTAATTTTGACTGGCCATTTGAGATCTAGGTGTGATAACCTCTATTAGCCTCAAGATAGAGCAAGCCACTAATCTAGCTCTAGACTTAGAGAGCAACGAACCTAATTCTTCCCAATTTCCTAGTTTATATGAACCTTCATCGTGTTTTGTAGCAAGACTGCTGCTACTGCTGCTTTCAAAAGTTTCACCCTGTTTGAAGAGGATGGCCACCGCTTATCACTTCTAAGGCCCCAGAGGTACACCAAAAGACCTTATTTGTCATATCTGATAAAGCTTTTCCCATTCACCAGCCTCTTGACAATGGCTTTCATTACCCAGTATCCCTCAGAAATATTTTTCTTTCTTTCTGGTTTCCTTTCTGAATGGTTTTCTTCTATATCAACCAGGGATGACCTTTCACTGTCACCTAAACTAGAGGGTTTTGAAACATTCCTCAGGCCTTTTCACCCTGTCTACTAACAGGGTTCCCAGATTCAGGGCAACCTGGGGTTTGCCCAGAAAATTTCCAATTTTAACATTAAAAGACCCCTGTCCCAGGAAAACTCTCACTCCCAGGCAAACAGAAATGGTTGGTTAACTTAAGTTTGCATTTACAACAATAGCTGGTTTCTCTGTCCCTAAGATAATAAAATGTGAACTACTCATCCCTGGAGAAAATAGTGGAGACTTGGGTTGAGAATCAAAAAAAAAAAAAAGAAAAACTGCACTGGACCACCATTTCTGCACCATTATTGATGCCACTCCATCTTGATTGTTTCTCGGATGTGCTGTTTTTATATCTACATTTTCTCTTTCTCTCTCTCTCTCTCTCTGCCTCTCTCTCTCTGTCTCTCTGTCTCTCTCTCTCTCTCTCTCTCTCTCACACACACACACACACACACACACACACACACACACACACACACACACAAGACTTCCCTACCTCTCACAAGTCCACCATCTTCACAACAAGAAGCAATGTTTGACTTAACTGCCCTGGGCCTGTTCTCACTGCTTCAGATCCAGGTACCATTACCCATATGACCTCTGGGCAGAAATTATTTTTTCTTGTAATTTTTGAAAATCGAGATAACATTTGCCGTTTGATTTTTTTTAAGTATATTCACAATGTTGTGTACCCATCACTAAATGTTGCAGAACATTTTCATCACCCCAAAAAGAAACTCTGTACCTGGGCAGAGGGATATTTAAGGTCTTCCTCCACTATTGAGTAAGCCTATTCTTCAAATGTGACAATGATGAGAAAAACAATAGGTCCTGTATTTCTAGTTGTTTACCTAATAAATTGAATGGCATATACCAACCCAACATGCCTCATCCCTTTTACACCCAAAAACATCACACATGAGGATAGAATAACAAATATAACAATTCCCTACATTGAAATACATCATATAAATAATAACTATAACTGCTTCATTTATATGCGGCCTTACAGCTTAGAAGAGGTTTTCACATATTCTATATGATTTGATAATACACATACAGTTTTGAGACTCATGCTAGGTCTCACAGCTGGTCAGGAGCAGAGCCGGACCAGAACCTCTGACTTGACTCCTAGTTGAGTGCTCTTCCCTAACTCTATACTATCTCTGTAGCTAGGTTGATTGTTAGCCCAGCCAGTGTTTATGGAGCCAATCTTCATTCTTATGTAAAGCTGAGTGGCTTCTGATACTACTCTAACTTCTGAGCTCAGATTTATTTGCCTGCTCAAATTCCAACCAGGCAGACAAGCAACTGAGGATGACATCCAAGAGGCAGATGTGGCCAAAGCTGAGGCCTGACTTGGCACCCCTACCTTGAGGACAAAGTGAACATACACCCAGGAAAACAGATATCATTGGAAGAGCTCCAGCCTCTCCCAACCATGTATTTCTCCTCTTGAGAGGTCACCCAGACTGAAATAGACTCATTTGGATTTCCCCTTGATCCTGGGATTTCCTTATTCTCTCCTAGAAGGCTAATAGGAGAGAAAAGACCACATAGTAATAATGACAACAGCCCCCCCCCCAGCCCTGTATCTGCACCAGGCTTCATGGTTTCACATATATTATGTGTTTCACTATTCACATGGTTTCACTATTTAATCTCTCAACAACCATGTGAAGTAGATTAGCATTATCCCCATTTAACAGAAAAGGCAGTGACCAGATATGTCTTTTGTCCCATAGTAAGTGTAAGAGCCTAGAGTCAAAGATAGGTGCCTAACTAGGCCACACATTATATATTCAGCTCCTATCCAGTCAAGACTTGGCAAGAAGACTAGTCTCTTGGGACACAGTCTTTGTTTGTGCTTCTATAACTGAATATCATAGACTGTGTAATTTTTAATGAACACAAATTTACTGGCTCATGGTTCTGGAGGCTGGGAAGTCCAAGATTGAGGGGCTGGCATCTGATGAGGACCTCCTTGCTGCATCTTCCCATGGTGAAAGAGCAAAGAGAGATAAAAGAGAGCAAGAGTAAGAGGGGCTGAACCCACTCCCTCCATAATGAACCCACCCCCATGATAACAGCACTGGTCTGCTCACAAGGGTGGAGCCTTTATGACCCAAACACTTCCAAAAAGTCTCACCTTCCAACAATCTCACAATGGCAATTAAACCCCAACATTCAGGAGCATAAAAAACATTCAAACTCTAACAGATGGTTAGAGTTTGATGGTTACCTATGGGCTGTCCCCACGCCCCAAGAAGTTATATCTTCTTAAGTTCCCAGCCCCCAATTCTACGACACCCAGTGCCTACCTAATGGTCACCTCTATGCCCCAAATCAGGCCTTTCCCAGAAAAATTTTAATGGACATAATGGGAGAACTAAAGTAATAAAATTACTAAATACATTCTAAACAGCAATTTTAGCCTCCCACTCCACCATTCGGTATGCCTGCCATTCCATCTGGAGTCTTGACAACCATGCTTCTAACTTTCTGCTGGTTTATAGAGGGTAAGGGAGCCTCCCCAAGTTCCAAAGTCCTTACAAGAGGAGGCAGTCAGACTTGAAATCGATAACTGGCTCTGTTATTTAGTTTACGACCGGAGGCCTGGCTCCAGCTCTGGCTCTTGGCTGGCCTTTGTGAACAGAAATAAGGAAACGCATTTTTCATTCTCTGTTTCCAAAGTCCAATCTAACTGTCTGCATGCAAATTCCATGACGGAGTTAGGTGCTTCAGGCAGCAGCAGGTGGAAAATGTTTCATTCCTGATGGGAATTCCTGGGCCCAAATCCCAAGCCCTTCCTTCCCTTCTCACAGCAGCTCACAGGCCCCTGATCTCTGATTGCCCCACCATCTCCTAAGCAAAGCAAACAGAATCTCAAACTCAGCCTGGTCCAGTAGTGGTCTCCCTTAAGTGCTGACTGCATACCTGACTTAGGAACCAGGACTTCCCAGGATTGATTATTGGCTTACCTATGTGGGCCAGTGGCAAATGCTCTGGGCTGTAAATGAGCAGCCAAAGACCCAAGACTCACCTCTACTTCCAATCACTTTTTTTTTCAGTATATTATAGGGGTACAGATGTTTTGGTTACAAAATTTGCTTTTGTACAATTTGAGTCAGAGTTATTTATAAGTGTGCCCTTCACCCAGATAGAGTGCATTTTACCCATTAGGTGTAAATTTACCCATCCTCCCCTCCCCCCTCCCACCTGCTTAATTTCCATTGATTTTACTTCCATCTGGGCACATTTAAGTTGATCGGTTAGGTCCAACTTAATATTGAGTACATGTGGTGTGTGTTTTTCCATTCTGCAGTACTTCACTTAGAAGAATGGTCTCCAGTTCCATCCAGGTTGTTACAAAAGATACCAGATCACCATTTTTTATGGCTGAGTAGTACTCCATGGTACACATTTATACCACATTTTATTAATCCACTCAACTCAAGTGGGCACTTGAGTTGTTTCCACATCTTTGCAATCGTGAATTGTGCTGCTATAAACATTCAAATGCAGGTGTCTTTTTTAAATAAAATGTCTCTTTTCCTTTTGGGTAAATATCCAGTAGTGGAATTGCTGAATCAAATGGTAGGTCAACTTTTAGTTCTTTGAGGTATCTCCATACTACTTTCCATTGTACTAGTATTGGCTAGGAATTACTATTGGCTAGGCATGTACTAGGCATTGTACTAGTTTTCAATCCCACCAACAGTGTATAAGAGCTCCTTTCTCTTTGCATCCACACCAGCATCTGATGTTTTGAGACTTTTAAATAATGTTTTTATTTCAGCATAATACGGGGGTACAAATGTTTAGGTTACATATATTGTCCTTGCCCCACCTGAGTCAGAGCTTCAAGTGTGTCCATCCCCCAGATGGTGCACACTGCACCCATTACATGTGTACGTACCCATCCCCTCCTCCCCTCTCCCATCTGCCCAACACCTGATGAATGTTATTTCCAATTTGGTTAATACCAATTTGATGGTGAGTACATGTGGTGCTTGTTTTTCCATTCTTGGAATATTTCACTTAGTAGAATGGGTTCCAGCTCTATCCAGGATAATACAAGAGGTGCTATATCACCATTGTTTTTTGTGACTGAGTAGAACTCCATGGTATACATATACCACATTTTATTAATCCACTCATGTATTGATGGGCACTTGGGTTATTTCCACATCTTTGCAATTGTGAATTGTGCTGCTATAAACATTTAAGTGCAGATGTCCTTTTTATAGAATGTCTTTTTTTTTCTTTTGAATAGATGCCCAGTAACGGGATTGCTGGACCAAATGGTAGTTCCACTTGTATCTCTTTAGGTATCTCCATATTGCTTTCCACAGAAGTTGTACTAGTTTGCAGTCCCACCAGCAGCGTATGAATGTTCCTATCTCTCCACATCCACGACAACATTTATTGTTTTGGGACTTTTTGATAAAGGCCATCCTCATTAGGAATAAGTGGTATCTCATTGTGGTTTTGATTGGCATTTCCCTGATGATTAGAGAAGTTGAGCATTTTTCATGCATTTGCTAGCCATTAGTCTATCTTCTTTTGAAAAGTTTCTGTTCGTGTGTTTTGCTCACTTTTTAATGGGGTTTATTTTTTCTTGCTAATTTGCTTGAGGACTTTGTAGATTCTGGTTATCAGCCCTTTATCAGATGTATAGCATGCAAATATTTTCTCTCATTCTGTAAGTTGCCTGTTTGATCTATTGATTGTGTCCTTGGCTATGCAGATGCTTTTTAATTTCATCAGGTCCCATTTATTTACTTTTGTTGTTGCTGTGATTGCCTTTGGGATCTTCTTCATAAATTCTTTAACTAGACTGATATCTAGAGGATTTTTCCCAGCATTTTCTTCTAGAATTCTTCTAGTTTCATGCCTTAGGTTTAAGTCTGTTATCCATCATGAATGAATTTTTGTGAGTTGTGAGAGGTGCAGATCCTGTTTCAATCTTCGACATGTGGCTATCCAATTTTCCCAGAACCATTTATTGAATAGGGATTCTTTTCCCCAGTGTATATTTTTGCCTGCTTTGTCAAATATCAGATGGCAGTATGAGGATGGTTTCATATCTGGATTCTCTGTTCTGATCCATAGGTCTATGTCTCTGTTTTTTGTGGCAGTACCCTGCTGTTTTGGTTACTATAGCTTGAAGTCTGTTAAAGTGATGCCTCCAGATTTGTTCTTATTGAGTAAGGTTGTATTGGCTATTCAGGGTCTTTTCTGGTTCCATACTCAGCATAGAACTATTTTTTCTAGATTTGTGAAAAATTACATTGGTATTTTAATGCGGATTGCCTTGAATCTCTAGATCACTTTCGACAGTATAGACATTTTAACAACATTGATTCTGCCGCTCCATGAGCATGGTATGGTTGTCTATCTATTTAGGTCCTCTGCTATTTGCTTCCTCAGTGTTTCATAGTTCTCTCTGTAGATGTCTTTCACCTCCTTAGTTAAATATATTCCTAGATATTTTATTTTCTTTGTTGCTATTGTAAAACATATTGTATCTTTGATTTGATTCTCAGTTTGACTGTTTTGGTATATATGAAAGCTACTGATTTGTGTACACTGATTTTGTAACTTGAGACTTTGCTGAATTTATTTATCAATTCCAAGAATCTCTTGGTTGAACCTTTGGGGTTTTCTAGATACAAAAGCATATTGTCAGGAAAGAGCAATAGTTTGACTTCTTCTTTCCCTATTTGGACACCCTTGATTTCTTTCTTTTGTCTGATTATTCTGGCTAGGACTTATTTTGAGGCCTCATCTAAAAAGCAAAGATAATAATGACTTCCTAGCCTGCCTCCATGGGGTCTTGCACAGAAAATGAAAATTCCTATCCAAGAACAAATGACAAAAAGCGTGAAATTAACTTGTTCAGCCCACAATTCCCAACCCCAGCGCCAGGGCAGAGTCAGTCCTGGGTTAAGTATAAGAATGCCCTAAGAAAGACAATGGAGCAGTTAAGACATGCTTTGTCTTTCCAGGCCTCATCCTCTACTCTGTTCCCTAAGTCTGAAGTTTATCTAAATTGAGGCTGATGGGGGTGGCACGTGAAGAACGCGTGATGGGGGATGCTTCCCCAGCAGACAGGAGAAAGGTCTAGGCATGGGTCCATATGTATATGAGCAAGCATTGGAGTAGGGGGACTAGGGATGCCAAGAGCATAAGTGCCCAATGCATGTATATTACATCCATGTACAAACACAATGGTGCCTGCTCTCACTCAGCCCTCATTTATATCTGCTATTAACTTACTCCTCCAACATGACAGTCTTTGCTAAGGCTTGTGCAAGGAGAAAAATCCCTTCTGCTCGGGAAACCAGCTTAGCTCCAGTCTCCAAAAACAACTAAAGAGCCCAGGCTCTGCCCTTCAGGAGTTCATACTTATAATGGAGGAAAAAAACACCCACAGACTTGAAGAAGTGACTCTCATTTTAAGATGTATTTAATTTGAAGTCTCTAAAGGACATTTAGGTGGAGGTTCCACTAGCAAATTGGATATGTGGATCTGAGGCTCAAGAAAAAGATCAGGCCTGGAGGTAGAGATTTTAGAGTCATTTTGAAAAAGATCATTGTTAAAGCCATGGAAATAAATAGAATCCATCAGCGATCTAAGGGATACCTTCTAAAATAAGAATGGAAGAGGGCCAAAGATGGATTCTTGGGCTCAATTAATTTGAGGAATGGGAAGAAGTAGAATGGTTCAACCAAGGAGACTGAGAAAGAGCAGTCTGAAGGTAGAAGGAGAACCAAGAGAATATCATCATGAAAATCAAGGGACGAAGAGTTGTTAGAAAAAGGATGAGTACAGAGAAAAATGATCAAGGAAATTAGGACAGAATAAAGGCTGTTTGGTTGGTGATCTTGGGAAAGTGGTTTCAATGAAAGCTTGAGGGCAAAATTTATACAGCAAAGAACTAAGGCACGAGAGGTAAGGTAGCCATAGCCAGTACCCAGCTTTGAAAGGTTTGCTCATTGATAACAGGATGGAGAGGATAGCCAAGTTCTTGTGTGAATAGCCTGGTACTTTCAAGAATAGAGAGAGCTGAACTATCTGCCTTCCCTATCACTCTCTTGTCAAATTCACCTTAGGTTCCTTGGTCTCCTTCCTGTCTTGGCCTATCCTCTTTCTAATAGGCCACAAAGAATTGACTGAAGAGATATAGAACCATGGCAAATACTTGCCCTCTAACCCCAACTGGGATCTGTCTATTGCCCAACATTTTTCCTAGGCGTCTCATGTTCACTCCCCAAAGCAATGGTTTCAATTCTTGTCCACTTTCCCTAACACACTTGCCTCCACCCATTCTTCCCTGGTAGATTATCTCACCTCTCACTATACCTTCAAGGTACTCTTATCCTGCCCAAACTCACTCCACTTCTACCTCAAATATCTCCAACTCTACACCCTTGCTCTCGTGCTCCTCCTTTCCGTCCAATCTTTGAGGAAAATGTCAGTACCCTAACCCTGCCTTCAATTCAGTTGTTACACCCCTTCTCCAGAGCTCTTCCCCCTCATTTTATCCTCTCTCATATTGATTCATACATGTGTGTCTTATCTCCCCTAGGAGATCCTGAGCACCTTGTGGCAGAGACTGTGTTACACTGTTTCATAGCTTCTACAGTAAAGCATATAAAAAGCAATTGACTTAGGCTGAGCGCAGTGGCTCATGCCTGTAATCCTAGTACTCTGGGAGGCCAAGGCAGGCGGATTGCTCGAGGTCAGGAGTTCAAAACCAGCCTGAGCAAGAGCGAGACCCCGTCTCTACTATAAAAAATTAGAAAGAAATTAATTGTCCAACTAGTATATATAGAAAAAATTAGCCGGGCATGGTGGCACATGCCTGTAGTCCCAGCTACTCGGGAGGCTGAGGCAGGAGGATCGCTTGAGCCCAGGAGTTTGAGGTTGCTGTGAGCTAGGCTGATGCCACGGCCCTCACTCTAGCCTGGGCAACAAAGAGAGACTCTGTCTCAAAAACAAAACAAAACAAAAAAAAAAGCAATTGACTTGAGAGAGCAACTTGATTTCAAGAATCCAATTCACTGTAAATCCTTGGAAAACCATAACTTCTGAGAAGCAATTTAGCAGAGTGGTTAAGAGCACATATTTTGAGTAGTACATCGAGCTCCATAGAGATAGCGCCAGGGCAAGTGAGAGTGGGACAGGGACTGCATAACTCTGTGCCTCACTGAGGAAAAATAACTAAACACGGGCAAAGGAGATCTAAGAAGCTGAGAGGCAAAATGTCATCATATGTATTCTTTGCACGAACTTCTCAGTCAGCTTCTCAGAGTTTTCTAAGAAGTGCCCAGAGGTAGAAGACCATGTCTGTGAAAGAGAAAGGAAAATTTGAAGACATGGCAAAGGCAAACAAGGCCTATTATGAAAGAGAAATGAAAACCTATATGTCTCCTAAAAGGGAAACAAAGAAGAAATTCAAGGGTCCCAATAGCACCCAAGAGGCCTCCTTCAGCCTCTTTCTTGACTATTGCCCCAAAATGAAAGGAGAACATCCTGGCCTAGCCATTGGTGATGTTGCAAAGAAACTGGGAGAGTTGTAGAGTAACCCTGCTACAGATGACATGCAGCCTTATGAAAAGAAAGCTGTGAAGCTAAAAGAAAAATACAAAAAGGATATTGCTACATATTGAGCTAAAGGAAAGCCTGATGCAGCAAAAAAGAGAGTCATAAAGGCTGAAGAAAAGTAAGAAAAAGGAGGAAGAAGAGGAAGATGAAGAAGAAGAAGAAGAAGATGATGATGATGATGATGAATGAGTTGGTTCTAATGCAGTCTTTTTTTCTTATCTATAAAGTATTTGACACCTCTGTACACAACTCACTCCTTTTAATGAAAAAAAAATTGAAATGTAAGGCTGTGTAAGAAGACTTGTTTTTAAATTGTACAGTGTCTTTTTTTGTACAGTTAACATACTACCAGATGTGTGTTTACGTAGCCCTGTCCTGGTGGTATTTTCAGCAGCCACTAACCTTACCTGGTATAGTATGAGGGTTGCAAACTGGCATGGGGATTTAAAGCAGGTTCTTTCTCAGTGCACAGCACAAATTAGTTACATATGAGGATGGAAGTTTTTTCAACCTCAGTTGTCTCTGATGCAGTTTATACAAAATAATTATTGTTCTGGGTGTTCTGTTAACTGAATACCATTCTGTAATTGGAAAAAAAAAAGTTGCAGCTGTTTTGTTGACATTCCGAATGCTTCTAAGTCAATAATATTAATACTTTTTTCTATTAGTTAAAAAAAAAAATCACATACTTTGGAGCCAGACTACCTGGATTAGAATTCTGGTTCCACCATTACTAGCTGTGTAATCTTGGGTAATTCACTTATTTCCCAACATTTTATTAAGACATTTTTGAAACATACCCAAAAGTTGAAAGAATTTCACAGTGGACACTCATATACCCACTACTAGATTTCATCATTAATGTTTTCCTATATTTGTATTATTTTATATATAAATATATATATATATACATATATCAAACCATCTTTTGGTTGTTATTAAATCTCAGAGTAAGTTGCTGACATCAGTACACTTCCCCCTTAGCATTTTAGCATGCATATCATTAATTAAGGTTTAGATTAATTCTCATTTAACCTCTCCATGCCTTAGTTTTCTCATCCATAAAATATACATATTGGCCGGGTGTGGTGGCTCACAACTGTAATCCTAGCACTCTGGGAAGCCAAGGCGGGCGGATTGCTCGAGGTCAGGAGTTCGAAACCAGCCTGAGCAAGAGCGAGACCCCATCTCTACTATAAATAGAAAGAAATTAATTGGCCAACTAATATATATAGAAAAAATTAGCCGGGCATGGTGGCGCATACCTGTAGTCCCAGCTACTCGGGAGGCTGAGGCAGGAGGATGGCTTGAGCCCAGGAGTTTGAGGTTGCTGTGAACTAGGCCGATGCCATGGCACTCACTCTAGCCTGGGCAACAAAGCGAGACTCTGTCTCAAAAAAAAAAAAAAAAAATACATATTAATAGTGCCTCCTTCAAAAGATTTGGGCGGGGGGTTAATACATATAAACAGTTAGAATTGTGCCTGCATATAGAAAGTACTCAAAAATGTTAGTTATTATTATCACTCTAGGAAATTCCATTACCCCAATTGCTCCTGAGAGAACCAGGCCAGCTAGCCAGAGTTATATCTCTGCCTTCCTCTCTTATCCTCACATACACATAAATTCATGAATATTCTCCTCAGTCTTCTGTGGTCCCCATACCCATAAGAGTTTATTCTTGCTCCCAAAAGAAACAAATTTCTCACCCTTCACTCTTCACACCCCTAGGCACTCAGTCACCCTGGCCTGAAACCACAGAACTTCCTTCTTGGCTGTGTAACTCCTTTGTCATCTGTCTTTGCTGCATGCTGACTAGGGGCACTTCGAGAGAGAAGACTTGCAAAAGGCTAGAAAGGTCTTTGTCAAAGGAAATGTCTTTCTTCTGCACCACATTGCCTTTGATTCTCTTTCAAATCACGACCCATTCTAACTTGAAAATCACAGATGAGGGAAAGGACTGAATTAAATATTTGTCCTGTAAGCCAAATAAGTAACTTAGGGTATCAAGGAGGGGATGGCACAAAACATGACCAAAAGGCATCCCTCCTCTCTTCAAGAGGAGCCATATAGCTAAAGAGACTTGTCTAACAGCCTAATCACACTCCTTGTTATTATATATAAAGGGACAGAAAGTAAAACCATAATCCAAAAGAACACAATCTACTGCCTTGGATAATTTTCTCTCTGGTCCCCATCACCCCATCTCTTCTTGATCAAATTATATGTAGTAGACAGAATGCTAAGATGGTCCACAAAGAGTCCTTGCCCCTGGTGTGTACATCTTTTTCTCCCATTTATTCAGTTAAGCACTAATCTGGGTGCTGCTGTGAAGGGATTTTGCAGATGTAATTAAAGTCCTTACTCAGATTACTCTAATTTAGGGAGCTTATCCTGGGTGGGCCTGACCTAATCAGGTGAGAACTTTAACAAAGTCAGAGACATTCAAAGCAACAGAGGTCCTCTTGATGGCCTTGGACAGACAAACAGCCATATTGTGAACTGCTTGTGAAGGGGGCCACATGGCAAAAACCTAAAAGCAACCAATAGTAGCTGAGTGTGTTCCCTAGCTGACAGACAGAAGCAAACTGGAGACCTCAGTCTTACAACTGCAAGGAAATACATTCTTCCAAAAATCAGTGAGCTTGGACGAAGACCCTAAGCCTGAGATGAGATTACAAGCAAGGCCAATACTCTGATTTCAACCTTGTAAGACCCTGACCAGACTACCTAGCTAATCCATACCTGGACCCTTGACCCACAGGAACTATGGAGATGATAAATTTGTGTCATCTTAAATTTGTGGTAATTTCTTACACAGCAATAGAAAACTAATATAGCGTAGAAAATCCCTCTTCTGCTCTAGTTCACTGAAGACAAGGTTGGAATTTGTCAGAAAGAGCTTTGACCAGGAAAATAAGAGCGAAGAAAACAAACACCAGCACAGAACCAGCTAAGTTTACAGAGCAATGAACTCTGATCCAAAAGTAGCTCATGTGGTCCCACAGGTAGGCCCATCTGACATAGCTAATGGGACATGGCATCCCAGTTCCTTCTGCTTATCCCTCAGCACTTTCTGGGGTGAGAGAGTCAATGGTAAGGCAAGCCACTCAAACTTTGAACCCCAGGTGCTGGGCTATGCCCCGCTTTACTTTACAAAGCCTCCCTAAGTTTCTGGAACAGAAAGGCCTTTTCCTTTCCTGTCGTGATGGTTACTTTTTGGGATTACATGCCCTTCCTCACCAACCTTGCAGTCACTTCTTTAGCCAATCAGAGAGATTTTCAGGGCTCTGACCACTAGAAATCCTACCATCTCTCCTGGCCTGGTCCGCCCTGTCTTGTGGGCCATTTATGGAAGTTTATTCACCAGCCAGTTTGTAGGTTCATGCTCTTTAATTTGGGAAATGAAAACAACTGCAGATTGAGGCTTCATGGTGCTGTCTCTTTTTTCCCTCCTCCTAAAAGCAAGAGTGCCTACAGAAGCTGCTTTATTGTCTTAAATCAAGGTGATATTCTTCAACGCCAGTCTCCAAAAACCCCATGCAAATTCCTTAAGACTATGCCCAGAAGGTAGAATTCTGGTTGGTATAATAATGCTATCATATAATCACTGGCTATTAGAGCTAGAAGACACCTTAAAGATCATCTAACTCAGTGGTGCCCAAACATGGCTGGCTTATCATCAGAATCTTCTAGAAAGCTTGTTTGGTACAGACTCTGTGTCCCACACCCAGATATTGGTATTCAGGACACCTGATGTATACCTTGGGATTCAGTCCTTTCAAAAAATGCCTCCAGATGATTCAGATGCCCAACTAAGTTTGGAAAGCAATATTTCTGTTTTTCTTCCTTCCAAGCATGTGGCTTTCTTCTCCTATGCCACTGCGGGTTGCAACACTGTTGAAGACTGCCAGCTCTACTCCTTTGCTCCATTCACTGTCATCTTACTTTTTGAAACCACAAATGGTAAAAGCAGTGGTTAACAATGATGATGTTAAGAAGAAGACAGAGGGAAGAAAGAGGAGTGTGACGTGAGCATGGGGAAGCAAAAGAAAACAAGGAAGTATGCGACCATGAAGCGAATGCTTAGTCTCAGAGATCAGAGGCTTAAAGAAAAGGACAGATTAAAACCTACAAAGAAAGAAAAGAAGGATCCCAGCACGCTGAAGGAAAGGGAAGTTCCCCAACACCCTTCCTGCTTATTCTTCCAATATAATACCCAGCTGGGCCCACCATACCACATCTGGGTTGATACCAACTTTATCAACTTTTCCATTAAAGCTAAACTGGACTTAGTACAGTCAATGATGGACTGTCTGTATGCCAAGTGTATTCCTTGTATAACTGACTGTGTAATGGCTGAAATTGAGAAACTGGGGCAGAAGTATCGAGTGGCTCTCAGGATTGCCAAGGATCCAAGATTTGAACAATTACCATGCACACATAAAGGAACCTATGCAGATGACTGCTTAGTACAGAGAGTAACTCAGCACAAATGTTACATTGTGGCCACAGTTGACCAAGACCTTAAACGAAGAATCCGGAAAATCCCTGGAGTTCCTATCATGTACATTTCTAACCATAGATACAATATTAAACGGATGCCTGATGATTATGGAGCCCCTCCGTTCTAATTCTTATAAGACAGTGTTCCTCTGCATTTCTTCAACCAACTTTCTCTGTTAGCAGTTTGTTAAACATTCAGGGCAATGAATTATTCTGTTCACCCAATTGCTCTATTATGAGCTGAATATGGTTAAATACACCCACTGTTGGATGCTATTTTGAAAATGATATTTTGTCTCATTTAAAATTTTAAAATGATGGTCAAAGGGTACAAAATCTTAGGCAGGAAGAATGTTTTGTTCTTTTTTGAGTTCTATTGCATAGTGTGGTAAATGTATTAATACTAGAGTATTATACATTTTAAAATTGCTAAGACAGTAAATTTCAAATGTTCCTACCACAAAAATATTAACTATTTGAGGTGATGGATATGTTAACCGGTTTGATTTAATTATTCCACCTTGTATTCATAAATGATGACATCACTTTGTACCCCATAAATTTATACAATTATAAATTGTTGATTTACAATAAAAATAAAATTGTTGCATCTTTTTACAAAAAAAATAAATAAATAAATAAGAAGACAGACATTTAATCCTCACAAAAACTCTGTGGTGTGGGAATACTATTGTTTCCATTTTTAGATGAGGAAATTGAGGGTTAAGTAACTTGCCCGGGGTCACATAGCTAGTAAGTGGTGAAGCCAGCAATGGAAAACCAGGTCTCCTAAATCCAGAGCTCCCTTCACTCCATAATGATTTTGTTAGCCAAATTGGTGGAGACTTCCAGTGAGATTGGGGAAAGGGCTGGAGTAGAAGGGGAATGTCGAGCAGGGATTGTGGACTAAGACGGAGTGAACCTAGGGAAGTGGTTCTCAACCTGGGATGATTTTGTCCCCCCAGAGAACATTTGGCAATATCTAGAAATATTTTAAGTTGTCACAACTGAGTAAAAAACTGCAACTGGGAGGGAGGGTGCTACTGGCATCTAGCAGATAAAGACCAGGGATGCTGCTAAACATCACATGATACACATGACAACCACATACACACACACACACACACACACACAACCATCTGGTCCAAAATGTCAAGAGTGCCGAGGTTGAGAAAGGTTGACATGGAATGTAGAAAATTGACTGAAAATGAAGAAATATGCTGCTTTTAGATATAAAGACAGAATAAGGTACAAAATAAGACAAGAGAGGAATGCCAGAGCCTAGGCACCATGGTGCCCAGCCCCAGCCCAAAGAGGTCTCAGATAAACCATGGAAATTTCTTGCTTAAGTTTCCTAAAAGCAATGCTCCCATTCACCCCTTGCCTGGAACTCTTGAAAGGGGACTTAAGACCACAGTTCCCATCACAGTTCTAGAAACAGTGTCCAGACTAGTATATGTGAGAGTAACTTGCCCTCACAAAGAGAGAAGATTTAGCAGGGAAGGGCATAGAGAGGAATACAGATAAACACACAGAGACATGTGCTGCATGCAAAGGGGACAAGCATGAGAATATGTACAGACAACAGCCAAAAGAGATTCCACTAGGATACTCACAAAATAACTATTGTAACTTGGAAAAATTAATTAAACTTGGATTAAGAGGAAGCTGAAGAGTATCAGGGCTGAGAGGTACTTGACCAATGAGCCAGGGGTTGGCCTTTAACCTGTGGTCAGTTGCAGAAGTTATTCTGGGGCTGCCTGGACAGTCTCAAGGTCCAGGTGGGGCACAAGAGAGATCTGGCCCTGTATCCAGGATCCTAGGCATTAGGAAAAATACCCTGAGCTGGATAGCCTGGCAACAGGAAGCCTCGAGAAGATCTTGAAATGTGATCCTGGAGAATCAGCAGGTGTGATTGATGAAGACAGATAAAAGAAACTAAATCTGGACTGGAGCAAGTCTGAGGAGGGAAATGATAGCAGTCTGCACACATCTGAGCAGTGTAAACACAGCTAAGGAGAATGGAGCTGGCTGGATAGGGCTGGGGGTAAAGGGATCACAGGAAAGAGAGTACTGAATTCTCAGGGGGACAAGGAAGCAAAAAGCAAATTCAGGTCATTAAAGATCATCTCCGCCTGTATTTCAAATGTGTTGGGCTGGCCCCAGGAGCCTAAAACTACTTTTGTTTGGTCAGTGGAGAAGGTAATGCCCGGGTCATGACAGTATTTGCATCAGCCCCTACCACCCAGACTTTCTTTACTCAGAGTTGTCTCTAGGATATGGTCAATTCTCCAGGTAATATAATGCTTTGGGACAAGAGAAGTCCCTTCCAGGTAAGGTGGGAAGAGAAGGCTTCACAACAGTTGACTGACTGATTTCATTTATTCAATGAATCTTTACCAAGAGCCAATGTGTACAGACGATTGTGCTAGGAAAAGTTGGCAATACAGAGGAAATGCTGGGCATGGCCCCTGTCCTTCAATTAAAATATAACCTACCTCAGAAAACATCAACAGAGCCATACAATATTAACTGGATCACTGATAAAAGTGGGCAATATATACAAAGAAGTTCTACAGTGCCCAGTCAGCAGACTTCAGAGATGGCACTGAGACCTAATGTCCAGAGAGACTTCTCAGAAGAGCTGGGCTTGAATAATAGGTGAGATTCAGCGAGGCTGCAAGAAAAAAAGGAAGATCTGCCCAGGGAAACAAAAGAACCAAGAGCATATTTTGTGCATAAAAAGATGTCATTAAGGAATAGGAGTGACTGAGTAGTACTCCATGGTGTACATATATCACATTTTGTTGATCCACTCATGGATTGATGGTTACTTGGTTGTTTCCACATCTGGGGGATGGGCACGCTTGAAGCTCTGACTCAGGCAGGACGAAGGCAATATGTGCGACCTAAACATTTGTACCCCAGTAATATGCTGAAATTTAAAAAAGGAATAGGAAGGAAAGGAAAAGGAAATTTAAAAAAGGACATGTCTTGATGTTCCTCAAATCATTCTACATGGTTAACCACTGACTAGGTTACTTACCATTTCTGACTATACATAAGGTCAGCTTTCAAATGCATCTTTACTAAGTTCAATAAAACCCTTTCCCCTCCCCTGGGTTGGCCCTGGATTTATTTTGACTTCGTTTCCACAATGGCCCAACTGGCTGGCTCCTCAAGATGGCTTTCTGACGAGCGGATTGTGTTCCATCACCCACCATCTGGGGTTACTAAATGAATAAGTATCCATCTAGCCATGTTATATCAGGACTCCTAGAAAGGTCTGAGTGATTTAATTTCAATAAACATGATGTAGAGATGTGTTCCAGGCCTTCTGCCTGGGCTATGTTAACAGATATAAACGCAAAAGTAGTTGTGACCACATCTGAGAACCAGTTTGGGGCCTCCGGAAGAAAGGGGGAAGAAAACTTAATGCCCCTTCTAAATGTGTCTGGTATTCGCCAGCCACTAGGTAGCAGGAGCTGGTTTTGAATGTTTTCACTGGAAGCTCAATGAAAGGACATTAGACTGCCTAAAGGAAGGCACTATTTTGATTTGGTACCTGAGACCTATCTTACTCCCAGTGGAAAATCTTTCCATTATATACTGAGTACAGTCACACTGTAGGACAAGAGATACTGTAATGGAAAAAGGGTAGCAGACCAACCGTCTCTCCTACCACATCCTGCCTGCAACCTCCCTTGGTAATCACCCGCATGGCTCCCTGCTCAGGTATTCCTCTGTGCCACACACTTTGGTCATTCAGATTAGGTAAGTCATTCAATAATTCCTTTTTTTTTTTAATTAGACAGAGTCTTTATTGCCCGGGCTAGAGTGTAGTGGCATCACCATAGCTCACTGCAACCCCAAACCCTGGCTTAAGCAATCCTCCTGCCTCAGCCTCCCAAGTAGCTGAGCCACCACGAGCCACCACATCCAGCTAACTTTTCTGTATTTGTAGAGATGGGGTCTCGCTCTTGCTCAGGCTGGTCTCAAACACCTGACCTCAAGCGATCCTCCTGCCTCAGCCTCCCAAAGGGCAGGATTACAGGCATGAGCCACCAGGCCTGACCCATACAACAATTCTTTACCAAGCACCAGCTATGAATCAGGCACTGTATCAGGTACTGGGGATCCAATAAAATGAAACAATCCTAGTCCCTGTCCTCCTGAAGTTTACATTCTAGTGGAGGAGACAGGCATTTAAAAATTACACAAATAGGCCAGGCAGCTGTGGCTCACGCCTGTAATCCTAGCACTCTAGGAGGCCAAGGTGGGAGGATCGTTTGAGCTCAGGAGTTCAAAACCAACCTGAGCAAGAAGAAGATTCCGTCTCTACTGAAAATAGAAAAATTAGCCAGGCAGGAGGATGGCTTGAGCCCAGGAGTTTGAGGTTTCAGTGAGCTGTGATGACACCACGGCATTCTAGACAAGCAACAGAGTGAGACTCTGTCTCAAAAAAAAAAAAAAAAAAATTACACAAACATAGACTTATAACCGGTGTTCAGTGCTATAAAGGAAAAGACCAAAGTCCAGTTGATTCTCATTATTCACAACAGTTACACTCTATAAAGTTGCCACAAACACTAAATTAGCGAATCTGGAATCATTGTTCCTGGGGAAATACAGGGTTAAGTTCCTGCAAGCCTCTGGTCATGGCAATTTTATCAACCAACCAACACATAACCATATTTTGTGTGTGTTTCTATTTAAAGACACTTTATTTAATATACATTGTTGATTTGCTAACATTGAATTCACAGCCAGCAGACTATAACATACATGAACAAGCTTATCTAACATGTATATTTTTTTTCTCCATAAGGCATATCACAGCCTTCTTGTGCTTGGAAACACTAGACAGCACCTCAGCACTGTGCTTGAGGGTCATTTAAACAGCGAAATCACCAAGAAAAAGCACAAAAAATGCAAAAGATGTGGGATTAAAGAGTGTGAAAAGGACTCTTGTTTAGAGTATGAGAACTGAAACAACAGGCAGAAAATAGCCTTGTTCAGCCTAAAAAGGGACATGTCTCTGACAACTCTAAATTTTCACTGCTCTGGTTTCATAATCATAAATATCTAGCAAAGGTAATGCTAGCTTATTTGATTAATAAATTTTTATAAATTCAGGAAGAATGTACCCAAGTAGAATAAAAATGTACACATATTTAACAGTGATAAATCAGAAACAGCATAGCTGTTTTTATTAAAACAAAAATACTAGGCCAGGTGAGGTAGCTTCTGCCTGTAATCCCAGCATTTGGGGAGGCCGAGGGGAGAGGATCACTTGAGGCCAGGAGTTCGAGACCAGCCTGGGCAACACGGTGAGACCCTGTCTCTACAAAAAATTTAAAAATTAGCCAGGCATGGTGGCACACACCCATAGTCACAGCTACTCAGGAGGCTGACGCAGGTGGATCATTGGAGCCCAGAAGTTCAAGGTTAGAGTGAGCTAGGATTATGCCACTGCACTCCAGCTAGGGCAACAGAGTGAGACCTTGTCTCTAAAATATTTCTTATGTTTTTTAAAAAATACTAAACTATTCTCATTTTCCAGATTTACCTAAATTTTATTAAATTTATTTTTTTAATATTTGAGTTAATTTCTATAAGAATACTTTTCTTAATACATTGAAAATATCCAATACAATATAATTTCTGGGAAATATAGAAACATTCTATTTATACAGGCACTTATCTCTATGCCAATCAGAATAAAGCTTCTTTAAGAGATTTTATAATCTAATTTGGTGATACTATCCAAAGGTAGGAAAATATCACATACTTAAACAATAAAAGGTAAAGTTCTTTCTTTTTTATTTTTTTTTTTGAGACAGAGTCTTGCTTTGTTGCCCAGGCTAGAGTAAGTGCTGTGGCATCAGCCTGGCTCACAGTAACCTCAAACTCCTGGGCTCAAGCAATCCTCCTGCCTCAGCCTCCCGAGTAGCTGGGACTACAGGCATGCACCACCATGCCCGGCTAATTTTTTCTATATATATTAGTTGGCCAATTAAATTTCTTTCTATTTATAGTAGAGACGGGTTCTTGCTCTTGCTCAGGCTGGTTTCGAACTCCTGACCTCGAGCGATCCGCCCACCTCGGCCTCCCAGAGTGCTAGGATTACAGGTGTGAACCACCGCTCCCAGCCAGGTAAAGTTCTTTCTGAATTACATGTAAACATACATACAGACACAGATAGACAGCTTATAGCTTTAATTCTAAAATTTTAGCCATAAGACAAGTGTAAACACGGAATTACAAAACTCGCTGAGCCATGCAAAAGAGCTGTTCTCTTCCTGATGGGCATGGAATTCTTAACTGATCTGAGCTCAAATAGACAAATATACTAACAAACCAAATAGTGGCATCTCTCACCCAACAGAGATAAGATCTCTATAAACCATTTATAGAGATCCATTTATAGTGATCACTGAATGGTCAGATCATGACACCAAAGCCAGCACAAAAAATCAAGCAAGAACTCAAAAAGAATCAAAATCAAATCCTTACAATGCTACCAATGGACAAGAAGCCAGAATACAAGACCAGGATCTGGACTCACCATCGTGTCCCTAGATCATCAGTCAGAAGAGAACCACAAAGGGCTCTGAGAGACCTTGTTACCTGTGGACGTAGATCTGAAGGTGAGATCCAATCCCATTTGAGTCATGGCACCAAAACTAGAAAGAACAAAATGCAACAGAAAATTAAGGAGATTCTTTTATTCAGGCAATCGTAGTAGGGAGAATGTTCATTAAGAAGGACAAAAGTTGGCATAGGTCTTACCTGAGTCATTGAGGAAGGGTGGAGGTGGGTCTTGCCTTGCAATTTGTGAGGGCAGGGTGGTCTTTTGCAGTTAACTTCCTGGAACACGAAAACATCATAAAAGGGTAGAGGGTTTTATCAACTGTTGCTGTTTTTCCAAGAGCACAGAGCTCAAGATAAAGTTCAGCCTTGTCAGGCCAAACCATGCAGCACTTTGTTGACCATGGTAAGACTGTCCTTTATCCTAAGAACAATGGCTTGAGTGTTTAAGTAGGACTATGGCATGGTCACTTGACCTCACACAGTCTGGCTTTATCCTCCTACTTGCATAGTTCCCTGCCCTCAATGATTCCTGCCTGGGTCTTCACAAGACACTTGATTCCTGGCTCCCTATTTCTGTGATGCCTCTGCCTGACAGGATGCCCAGTGGTGACTCAGGTTGCCCCTTTCAGGCTTCCTGAAGCCTCTTTTGAGGCCCTGCTACTCAGCTGGTCTCCCATCTCCTGTAGCAGAATCTCCCCCTAGGGCCTACACCACCATGATGAGTGTCGAAAGTCCAGAGATCACAAATCGGCCTACAGGACCCAGACAGTCTAAATGAGGGAAGCATACAGGGTATAAAGCTATAGGCAATGGCACAGGACTGTGGCAAACCAGAGAGAACAGATTCTGCCCCAGTGTGGCAGCCACTACTCGGTATAACTAAATGTTGTCAAGCAGGCAACTTGCCCAGTGTTATCTCATCCTACCATTTCCAACTTTCTGAATTTTTAAATGTGGGCAAACCAAGTCCAAATGTTTTAAAATACTGTTCAGGTCACATAGGGTATGGATGCTAAATTTAGCCTTCAGATTCCCATATGGCGACATCTACTGTCATCCTAAGGAGACCCTGTCCCTCTCAGCCTGCTCTCTACCCCACCCTAGTTGCCAATAGTGCTCAGAGCCCCTGTTCTAATGCTTTGGTCCCAACAAGGAATTAACCTGCAGACCCACTGCATGCCCAAAGCAAATCATCTGCCAATCACTTCTTGCCCGGAGAGCAACATTAGTACCTGCATTGATATGTTAAACCAGCTTCATTCCGAGATTAGACCCATCTGAGTCTATCACCCAGAAAGAACACAGTTCCAATACACATTTGAGTGGAGGCTTCATCAGCTTTCTGGCAGGGACTGGAGTACAGGGAAACCTAGAAGCAGAGACTGCCAATGACCTTACAAGGTTGAGAAACAAGACATTTTCTAACTGAAGAAGGGTGAGATTCAGTTCTTTCCCTCTTCAACTTTCCTCTGGAGAAGTGGCAAGAGGCAGAGAAATAGAAATTGAGCCAAGCCTCATGATAACCTACCAGCCACAAGACAATTGGCCTCTAGCAAGTTCAGGTCCTGTGGTCCAACCTCTCTTGGGTCACTTACCCAAAATTTATCCAAGGTCCCCGCATTCTGAAGGGAGAACAGTGAGACCCACAGTGACAACCTACCATGCCCTGGGTATTGCAGGCCTCAGCAGAATCAGGAACAATGTTTCAAGAAGCTTAGGTGGTGGCTTTGCTTATATAGGCAGCAAGGAAGAGAAATTTATTTTCATAACCAACTCCCGCACCAGAGAATTCAGAAAAGAACCAAAGGACAAATTCACAGAGCATGCACACAGGGCATGCATGCTCAAAATACACACTCGTGCCCACAGACCACGCAGGCACCACTGCCCCCCCCCTCACCCCTGCCCACACCTGCAAACTCAAACTAGCTTCAGCCAGTAAACCCTTCACCTTCCCCTCCCCATTCTCAACACACGCAAAATCCTTAGCATTGATATTTCAGGCACAAAACTTATTTCTGTTTAACATTAATAGCACCAGAGGAACTCTTAACCGGGAATTACACCTCTTTCCAAAAGAGTTTAACACTGGACCCCAGCAAAGGCCCCAGGCTATTCTGTGAGCATGTGAAAAGCCTCAGGAGCTGCTTAGGGAGATTAGCAGAAATAATCTTTCCAGGCTAATGGCTTTGTTGGGCCCCAGGTCTGATCTCCAAGCCTGGAACAAAGCTCATCAGGCCTCTTGAGTCAGTGGGACTCCAAACTCATGGAGGAAGCAGGTAAATTGCTAGAGTCCGGTTCCTGTTCCGTGTGCTCTTGGATTGGACACCTGGAAAGACAGAACCCCCAGTGTGGTCCTAGAGGCCTCAGGCATTTCCTGCATGCAAATGCACTGTGTGAGCCACAGGGTGAGCCTAGTATAGAGGAAAAGTAGGTGACCCCCTACCTGCACAGCTTGAGAAATAGCTTAAGAGATTCCCTAACAACAACAACAACAAGATGAGAACAAATCCCAGCCCTCCCCTGCCCAAGCACCTGGAATCCGCCATTACTCATTCCTCCTAAAGCTGGGAAAGCTCCCTGTTGAAATGTAAATATATCGTCCAATTAACACCCATTAACACATTAGCATGGATTCCTTTTCCAGATTTGGTGATTAAAATAGCCTAGAGAACTGAAAGTAGAGTCCTAAAGGGATGGTAAATAGGTTTAGGTAAAGGTCAGCAAGGCTGGGGGGTGGCGAAGAGTCCCGAGAGGCAATAAAAAGGATTCTCTTACAGATTACAAAGTGCTTGCACCTTACAATAACCCCGGTGAATTATAGTCAGAGAAAGGTCTCTTATCCCCCTCTTACAGCGCTTAAAGTGGTTAATTGCTAAACTCAACAGTGCATTAGTTCATCATTTGAGTTGAGCTCTGCAAACATTTCCTGTATATCTACTCCACTCAGGCAATATGCTCTTTGTACAACATACAGAGGTGGTCAAGACATTGTCTCCACTCTCAAAGAGCTCAGTCCACTGTAGGTGACAGTCAAGAGGTAGTGACATCAAGAGGCAAAATACCATGATAAGGGAAATATTTAATAGTAGTCACTGTGAGAACATGGAGAAGGGGCACCTGACTCAGATTGGGAGGTGGGGGTACAGTGAGATTAGGGAAGCCTTTCTGTAAGAACTGACACTTGTACCCAGATATTCTCATGGCAAACCTCATACTCTTTTCATACCCCTGATGATAAACTTCATGATGCCTTGACACTTTGTCTTTCCCAGTCCACAGAGAAGTTATAGCATGCTCCAAGATACCAGCACATGGCTCCCAAGTTCTAAGTCAGATCCTTATAACTTTGGCTGTCAGATCATCTAGGCTTCCAGGCCCAACCTCATAGTCAGGGTCTCTATGGGCCAGTGGGAAATGAGGAGACATGACAAGTCTGGGATATGGTTGAAATTCAGGTTCTGCCTCATTGAAAACCAATTATTTGTTACTCATTGAGGTTACCTAATTAAAAATTAAGGTATTAAGTGTTTACTATGTGCCAGACACTGTGCTAAGCTTTTTGTAGACATTATCTCATTTCATCTTCCAACAGCCCAATGCAGTAGGTACTAGTAACACCTCCAATTTACAGATGAGGAAATGGAGAGTTGGAGAGATCGCATGACTTGGCAAAGACTAGGATGCTGGCCCAGGCCTGTGTACTTCAGTCCACTACACTGTTGTCTCTGAATTATGTATACTCCCCTTCCTTTGCCTCGCAGCTACTCATTCCATCCATTCACTCATCCAGTATTTATTGAGCACCTACTGCATTTAAGGTACTATACTCAAATATGCTGTAGTTGAGATTCTAAGGTGTGTAGGTCAAGGAATTTACCTTGCAGAAGTTTCCAGAACATAAACTTGCTGATTTTTAGAATTGAGGGGTCACATTGCCCAACCCCTTCATCCTACATATAAGGAAATAGAAGACCAAACAAGTGAGTCACCCAAAGTCACATAGCTGGTTAGTGACTCAGCCAGGGTGGAGATGGGTCTCCCTAAGTTGCTGGTTCACAAACTTTGTGTATCAGAAGCATCTTCTTTAAAATGCAAATACCACAGCCCCACCTTAGAGTGTACATTCTGAATCTGTGGATGTGGTACCTGGGAATCCATCTATAAAGAAAGGCTGCATGTGGGCCTTAGACCACACAAGGAGAAACTGTTTCCTGTGTGCTACTGTGCCATCTGTACCACTAAATGGATGTAGCCAAACTCATTTTTACCCTGAGGTGAGACAGAAGAGCCAGACTTGATCAAAAGCAGGCTGGTATTATGGACACAATTGATCTGGAGAGATAAGACCAATGCAAAGGAAAAAATTGGAAAGGAATACAAGACAGTGAAAGAAGAAATACAAAAATACCTAGCAAAGACAGTCAAGGCTGTAGCACTCAGTGGAGGAAAAGCTCTCTATGGGCTGAGGTGATGAAGGAAGCCATTCTGGAGGAGGTAGGATTTAAATCCAGCATTGCAGGACAAGAAGGATTGTATGGTCAGAAAGGAATATGTTCCAGAGAAGGGGGAAATACTTTGAGCAAAGGCACAAAAAGTAAGGACATGACAGTTGTATTCAGGAGACAGAGAAGAGGCCTGCCCAATTCTGCCAGATTCAGGGGATAGAGTCCCACCCCAGCTCTTACAGATCATATATGGCATGGGACAGGGGGATGAGAGAGACAATAAACAGCCAAAAAAAATGCCACAACTGGAATGACAGTGAAAGACACACAGGGCAGCATTGAGCCTGTTTTCTGATTTGTTCAAGATAGAATGGGGTCCAGAAAAGAGAAAAATGTATTTCTGGGTCACTGAGTAAGATTTGGTTGGGGGCCTAGCCCAGTAGAGTGGGCTACATCTGAAGGCATGCTTTGCCCCAACATTCAGATCTCTCGCTGAGCCCAAGTCCTCACAGACTCTTCCTCCTCACACCAGAAACCAAGCAGTTCCCCAGCTGGTCAGCCACTGTCACACACTCCATGGCAGCGTGAGGCCCTGTGGCCGAGGCCTGACCCAAAGAAACTACCCAAGGCCCATGGGCTCTGCCAGAAATGGCCCACATGCATGAGTAGGTAGTCACCTTTTTCCTTTTTTAAGGCCAGAATCTGTTGCTCTAGAGCCCAGGCCCAAGGCCCATGCTGGGGAAATCGCCATCAAACTTCTTCCTTTTAGTCCTCCCTCCTTCCCTTCCCCCATAATCACTGAACTTCTGCTGCCATAGCCATGACTTGTGTCTACAACTGGGCTGTGGAAAAACTGGCAGCTTGGTGATTTATCTTTGGCTCCCTGACATCCCCGTTTTATGGCCATCTCTTCCCTGAGGGTACTCCCTCTCCCTGGCAAGATGTCCAGGACCCTTGTGGTCTCTCCTTTCACCCCATCTTCTTCTCTCACGAAATAACATTAAAAGCCCATCAAGGCCAGGCGCGGTGGCTCACGCCTGTAATCCTAGCACTCTGGGAGGCCGAGGCGGGCAGATTACTCCAGGTCAGGAGTTCGAAACCAGCCTGAGCAAGAGTGAGACCCCGTCTCTACTATAAATAGAAAGAAATTAATTGGCCAACTAATATAGATAGAAAAAAATTAGCCGGGCATGGTGGCACATGCCTGTAGTCCCAGCTACTCAGGAGTCTGAGGCAGAAGGATTGCTTGACCCCAGGAGTTTGAGGTTGCTGTGAGCCAGGCTGACGCTATGGCACTCACTCTAGCCTGGGCAACAAAGTGAGACTCTGTCTCAAAGAAAGAAAAAAAAAGCCCATCAATATCAAGATTGAAGTATTGATAACTAAGGAGGCTTAAGCAGTATGTGCATTTTGACAGGGTGGAACTGTAGGCCATGGCAAATAGATAGGGAAGATTGTTTTTTAATTAGCTACTTTACATGCATTCCTAAAATGATATTGGAAAGACAGTTGCCTATTCTGGCAATATGGGGTTAAACTCTGGATCCTAAGGCAGAAGCTAAAAGAAAGACAATGCAGGAGAAAGAAAGAGCCAAGATACAGATTTGTCATAACTGTGGGATGAGTTTATTTGTTTTTAACCATAATAATGATTAATATTATGGCAACACCCTGCATTGCGGGTATAAAAACACAATCTTCTCCCAAAATGTGACTCAGCCTCTGTGCTCCCAGATATCACTGAAATTCCTTGGAAGGCAGCTGCAGGCCTCTGTGGAGGCTCCCATTCTTACTCCTTTCACAGTTGGACAAGACAAAACAGCCCCACAACCCTGCTGCTAGATGCCCAGTCATATGGGAATGAGGACTAGTCCCACAAATCTCCACATGGTACAGCCAACTGTACATCCTGTTCAGACCAATAGTCCCCCCACCCCCAACTGCCGCCCAGGAAATGGGCTGCTTCTGGGCCAAACTCGTTGTTTAACAGCAATCCAAACACTTCATCCTAGACCTTTAAGTGGAAGGGCATGGGAAAGGTCAGATGGATAAGTGTTTGCCTTTATCCACAAAATTCTTATACTTCCAGAACCCTGCCCCTGCCCTCTTCTTGCTTGAGTACTCTTTGTGATTATATCTTTTATATAAAGAAGTGAAAAAAATAATCCCTCTACTCGGACCATATCCTTGGGTGTGGCTTTTCGGTTAACTAACTGATGCCTGGCAGGAGCAGAGGTAGGAGGGGCAGCAAGGCAAGGGCTAGGAAGATCTTAGAAGCCCAAGTATTCTAATTAGTATCACTTTTGAGTGCTGGCTCCAAAGGCTTTCCCTACCTTTTACCATACTTGTTGAAAAAGAAGCTAAGGCCCCAAAGAGGACAGGAACTTGCCCAAGGTCACACCAAAAGTATAGAGTAGAGCTTGGGAACATGAGCCAGGTCCTCAGCCTCCGGCCAAGTGCTCCATCCAAAAAGATGTGTGATTCTCCCCAGTGACTCAGGGAAAAAATGCAGAGAAACAGGGTTATCAGAGGAGAGAGCTGCAGTTCATGTGCTTTCATTCAGCCTCCTAAAATGAACAGGAAGGAGAGACACAAACAGGGCCTGAAGAGCTGTTAGAAATCCCTGAATTGTAGAACAGGAGTGGCAGCAAGATGACAGTCTCTTCTGTTTTCAAAGATGCTGCTCCAGAGGACGGAAGGGAAGGGAAAGAAGAAGTAGGAGAGAAAAAGAGAAAAAAGAAGCTGAGAAAAAGATTTAGAAGAAGAAAAAAAGAATGGCTGAATGAGTGTTTGAAAAAGAGCAATATGCCATCCCAGAATACTCTGGGGCCCTAAGTTACAGTATAGGTTGGTTCCCTCTCTCCTCTCTCCCTCCCCCGCCCTTTTGCCTTGTCTCCCACTCTCTCTCTCTCTCTCTGTCTCTCTCTGTCTCTCCCCTCTCTCCCTTCTCTATCTCTGTCTCTCTGTCTCTGTCTCATTAGTCTCCCTTGGGCCCACCCCTCTTCCCTCCTCAGACACATGGCCCAGGCTCTGGAGCCTCTGGGCTTCAACTTTTCTGAAGGAATTGCTGGGCCAATGCAGCCTATATGCTGTTTGACCTATATATTTCACAGACGTTAGTTCCCTCTGCCATTCCCCACGGGACCTGAGCACAGATAGTTGGGCAGAAAAATATCTATTCCAAATGGTCTCATATTCAAAGAGGAAGATGTCACATTTCCTGCCCCTACTATCCACCACCAAGATAGAAAGTCCTCTTCTCAATGCCCGTTAGAGCAGGACTACATAGACAGCTGGGCTAAGGCTGTATCTACATGTTACTTGACTCCCCCCTCCCCCCCATCTCTGCCTTTAATCCATAGCAGTGGGCTTCACTGGCCCCAGAGAAGAAGGAGGCCTGAGCCAACAAGAAAACTGTTGAAGCAAGGTGAGAACCACTTTCCAGAACTCAACTGAATTACACTTAACTCACGCAGAGGTCATTTCTCTGGAAACCATATGTATCTGGAATAATGTTTAGAATAAAGAAATGAGAAGGAAAAAAAGGGGAGGGACTTCCGGGAAGTCAAAATAAATGTCAGTACCCATACAGTAAAGTTTGCCGGCTTTACTTATAAAGGAATCTTTCCTAGAGCCAATTTCTTTACTTCAGACTAAATCCTTACAAGTGTGTTTATTGTTTCCATAGCCGCAACAAATGAGAAACAGCAAATTATGAGGAGGCAGAAATACTGACAACAGCAGGAGTGACAGTTGAATGTAGACATAGTGAATCAAAGTTCTAAGATTTTGTACTCCTAATAATACATCAGGGCCGGGCGCTGGTGGCTCACGCCTGTATAATCCTAGCACTCTGGGAGGCCGAGGCGGGAGGATTGCTCGAGGTCAGGAGTTCGAGACCAGCCTGAGCAAGAGCGAGACCCCATCTCTACTATAAAGAGAAAGAAATTAATTGGCCAACTAATATATATAGAAAAAAATTAGCCGGGCACAGTGGCACATGCCTGTAGTCCCAGCTACTCGGGAGGCTGAGGCAGGAGGATCGCTTGAGCCCAGGAGTTTGAGGTTGGTGTGAGCTAGGCTGACGCCACGGCACTCACTCTAGCCTGGGCAACAAAGCCAGACTCTGTCTCAAAAAAAAAAAAATAAAAAATAAAAAAAATAATAATACATCAGGACTGTCTCCTATTGTCAAACGTGAAGCAACTTGCCGAGTGATGAGAAAGCTGGCAATCTTGTGTGCCTAACTATCTGTTTTAGGGCATTGGCACTTGCCTGACCATTTGCTTGAGGATAAGTTATGATGGTGACAACTCAGCTAAGGCTCCTTCCTAAAATGTAAAAAGAAAAAACAAAAACAAAATAATTTCCTTAAGCCGAGCTGAAGCAAAGCCAGCCCCGTTTTCAGAAATGGCTGTGTGTGGCCATATGTGTATTGTCACTAACCAGCCTAGAGGTGGGTCTATAGTAGCGGATGTTTGGGATGGGATTCAGAGCACCAGGCTGTCTCTGGAGAAGGGGCTACTACAGACAAGAGTCTCTTCCCTGGACTGGTCCTGCCAAGTCCCATGGATTCTTTTTTTTCAGCATATTATGGGAGTACAAATTTTAAGGTTTCAATAAATGCCCTTTCCCCCGCTCCCCCCACAAGTCTGAGTTTCCAGCATGACCATCCCCCAGATGGTGCACATCTCACTCCCCATGGATTCTTGACCAAGTCTTCTCTGGCATTTCTGGAAAGACAGGTGCCTTTAGGAGGCTGGGCAAGCAGTCTCACCTCCTCCACACTCCTCTGATTATGTTGCTTTTGTTATCAGAATCCCATCCAGGGCCACCGGGCTCAGCTAGTGTTAAAAGTTCCTGAATATCAGGCTGGGCGCGGTGGCTCACGCCTGTAATCTTAGCACTCTGGGAGGCCGAGGCGGGCGGATTGCTCAAGGTCAGGAGTTCAAAACCAGCCTGAGCAAGAGCGAGACCCCGTCTCTACTATAAAGAGAAAGAAATTAATTGGCCAACTAATATATATAGAAAAAGTTAGCCGGGCATGGTGGCACATGCCTGTAGTCCCAGCTACTCGGGAGGCTGACGCAGGAGGATCACTTGAGCCCAGGAGTTTGAGGTTGCTGTGAGCTAGGCTGATGCCATGGCACTCTAGCCTGGGCAACAGAGTGAGACTCTGTCTCAAAAAAAAAAAAAAAGTTCCTGAATATGCTCTTTGTAGTACAGCTAAGATAGTAGGATTGCCACCTTTGCTATCATTGGAGTGGGTTTGGGTGTGAGGCATGCCATGAGGGCTGGGAGTCACTACCCTGATTACTTGGACTGGGCTCTAAGGGAAGAAGCAGTGGAACAGAATGAGCCTTAGCTGAGCTGTCACCATAATAACTCATCATCCTCAAGCGAGTACCTCAGGCAAGTACCAATGTCCTAAAGCAGATAGCTAGGCAAGATTGGCCAATAAGACTTGCCAGCTTTGGCCAGGCGCAATGGCTCATGCCTGTAATCCTAGCACTCTGGGAGGCCGAGGCGGGAGGACCGCTCAAGGTCAGGAGTTCGAAACCAGCCTGAGCAAGAGCGAGATCCCATCTCTACTAAAAATAGAAAGAAATTAATTGGCCAACTAAAAAGATATAGAAAAAATTAGCCTACGGGCATGGTGGTGCATGCCTGTAGTCCCAGCTACTTGGGAGGCTGAGGCAGGAGGATCGTTTGAGCCCAGGAGTTTGAGGTTGCTGTGAGCTAGGCTGATGCCACGGTACTCTAGCCCGGGTGACAGAGCAAGACTCTGTCTCAAAAAAAAAAAGACTTGCCAGTTTTCTCACTGCTTAGCAAGTTGCTCCATGTTTGACAACAGGAGTCATTCCTACTGTATTCTTAGCTAAAGGGCACATGGAGCTCCATGTTGGTTAGGTACAGGGATGCAGGGTTCCAGAAGGAAGGCAAGCCCAACAGCAACCACCTACCATCACAGCCAGAGAATTTCGGTGGCAGGCAGCAATCCTCCAAATCAGACAGGTAGTAATGTTGAGTCCAACCACAGCTGAACTTCAGCCATTGGCAGAGGAGGATGGGAGAGAAACATTCAGCCCCCAGAAGAGGAACTTGTTAAGAGCTAGGCAGGGAACCAGGGCCCCAACCAAGTAGACCTTAGTCCAAGCAGAGAGCACATGCCCAGGGGAGATGAAACGGGAACAGGAAAAGGCTGTGATTTGAGGACGGCAAGGTACCTGGGTCTTTCTTGTGGCTCACCCCAGACACCAGTGGCCGAGGCAGCTGAGGTGTCTCATGCCCCACTTAGAATTAGCTCAGGGGGAGGACTGGGAAAGACTGATGAAGCCAGGGACTTGCCATCCTCTTAAATAAAAGAACAATTCTACCTCTAGGATCATCCTTTATGAGCCATGAATTCACCTTGGATTCCTTAGTCAGCTTCTCTGAAGATCCTAGTGCCCACTTTTTAAAAACATCTTTATTGAGATAGACCTCACACGCCACACAGTTCATCCATATAGAGTATACAGTTTGATGCTTTCTCATATATGCAGAGGGTTATGCAGTCATCACCACAATCACTTACTTTCTTAATTAAAATTTTTATTTTGAGATTTTATTTGATAGATTCACATGAACCTGTAAGAAATAATACACAGAGATCCCTTGCACACATTCCCCAGATTCCCCGAATGGTGACATCTTACAAAACTGTACTCTTATTACAATATCACAACCAGGATATTGATATGGATACAACCCACTCATCTGGATCAGAATTCTCCAGTTTCTCCTGTGTTTATTTGTATGTCTGTGCGTGTGTGCATGTGTGTTTCATTCTATGCTATTTTATC
Source organism: Microcebus murinus (assembly GCF_040939455.1). Taxonomy (NCBI): domain Eukaryota; kingdom Metazoa; phylum Chordata; class Mammalia; order Primates; family Cheirogaleidae; genus Microcebus; species Microcebus murinus. Next base: position 8,689,649 of record NC_134136.1, read on the forward strand.
ACCTGTGTAGGTTTCTGTATCCGCCACCACAGTCAAGATGCTGAGCAGTCCCATCACCACAGGGATCCCTCATGTTGCCCTTTTATAAACACACCTGCTTCACACCTCTTCCCTTCCCTAATCCCGGATCTGTTCTCCATCTTTATAATTTTGTCGTTTCAAGAATGTGATAGAACTGGAATCATACAGTATGGTATGATTGGCTTTTCTCACTCAGCATAATTCCCTCAAGAGTCATCCAAGTCGTTGCATGTTTCAATACTTTCTTCCTTTTTATCTTGCACCCACTTTTATTTTTTTTATTTTTATTTTTTTATTTTGGCATATTATGGGGGTACAGATTTTAAGGTTTCAATAAATGCCCTTTTCCCCCTCCCCCCACAAGTCTGATTCTCCAGCATGACCATCCCTCAGATGGTTGCACCCACTTTTAATTTAGGGATATCCGCCAGTGACTGATACACTGAAGGAGAGGACCTGGATGGGGCATTGCAGTGCAAAGAAGGAACTGCAAAAGCAGAGGGCACAGGCCTCAGCAGAGCTCTTTCAACCTTAAAGACACACTGGGAGTCTTGAACTACACTGAAGCACATGGCTCCCTCTTTTAACTGAAAAATGCACAGCTTGGTTCTTGAGCAATCAGCTGCCAGCAGTTGTCACCACAGGACATCTGGTGGCATGTGGGGGCTCCACCCATAGCAGACCCCACTCTCCAGAAGAGAAGCCTCCGAGGTAAGAAATCATTAATCCTAGCAGAGCCCAACCATGGAGTGCTTAACATTCCAGAAACTGTCCACATACTGAGCAACAGTTGCCTTTGGGGGAAGAAAAACCATGGCAGAAGCCAAGGAGCCTCAAGAAAGTCAAAGCCTCTTGCTTGATTTTTAGAAGAGAGTTATCTTGAGGAGAATATACTCCAGCAGTCTTGGTATTGATTTCCTATTTCTCTTCTTTCACTCATGTTGAAAACCTAAAGATTTTATGCCTCTTCCATTTCTATTGATCCCACGATCATCAGAACGAGGTACCCGTTATGAAGTCTGTGATTTACTTTAAAATATTAGATCATTAAATATGAAATGTTTTGAATCAAAAGTTTAGTATATCTCAAACCGGGCGCGGTGGCTCACGCCTGTAATCCTAGCACTCTGGGAGGCCGAGGTGGGCGGATTGCTCAAGGTCAGGAGTTCAAAACCAGCCTGAGCAAGAGCGAGACCCTGTCTCTACTATAAATAGAAAGAAATTAATTGGTCAACTAATACATATAGAAAAAATTAGCCGGGCATGGTGGCGCATGCCTGTAGTCCCAGCTACTCGGGAGGCTGAGGCAGGAGGATCGCTTGAGCCCAGGAGTTTGAGGTTGCTGTGAGCTAGGCTGATGCCACAGCACTCACTCTAGCCTGGTCAACAAGCGAGACTCTGTCTCAAAAAAAAAAAAAAAAAAAAGTTTAGTATATCTCAAACAAGAAGTGGTACAATTAACCAAAGTATGTTCCTAAACAATCAACGTAGTTTTGCCATCTTAACTAGGTAGCTTGTTTATGCCATCAGCAAAGAAGCCTGGAGAGCAAGTAGCGATGAAATGTGAAAGGCATTTTCCACAGCTTGTTGAGAATGGAATCTTTTTCCTTGCAAGAAGTGGTCCAAAGCCTGGAAGAAGTGGTAGTCAGTTGGTGCAAGGTCTAGTAAATAGGGTGAATGACAGAGTTTCCAAGTCCGGCTGCTGTAATTTGAGCAGCATTGTTTGCACGACATGTGGTCTTGCAAGAGGACTGGCCTGTCTCTATTGACCATTCTCGGCTGCTTAATCACAAGCATCCTCATCATTTCATCCAATTGGTTGCAGTAGACATCCGCTGTAATCTATTGACCAGGTTTCATGAAGCTGTAGTGGATAATACTAGCTCTGGACCACCAAACAGACACCATTAGCTTTTTTTGATGAATACTTGGTTTTGCACTGGGTTTTGGCACTTTATCTTAATCCAACCATTGTGCCAAATGCTTGCAATTGTCAAAAAGAATCCATTTTTCATCACGGTGGAGAAATGGTTCACCTTTATGTCGTGACAGCAAAGAAAGGCAAGCTTCAAGACGATTTCTCCTCTGATGTTCATTAATTCATGCAGAACCCTTCTATCCAGCTTCTTTACCTTGCCTGTTTGCTTCCAATGGTCCAATATTGTTGGAATGATAGCATCAAACCTTGTTGCTAATCCACATGTAGGTTGAGATGGATTTGCTTCCACTACAGCTTTCAGCTAATCATTATCCACCTTGGTCTCAGGTCATTCACATGGCTCATCTTCACGACAAAAAACACCAGAATGGAACTTCTCAAACCATCAATGTACTGTGTGTTCATTAGCCACATCCTTCCCAAACATTTCGTAGATATTTCGAGATGTCTGCACTGCATTGGTTCCACGATGGAACTCACATTCAAAAATAACACAAATTTTGTACTTATCCATGGTTTCACAAAAATTGATCTAAAAATTTTTGAAAGATAATCACAAGCCAAAACATGTGTTTGAAAGACTGAGGATGTACTTCACAGTAAACATAAAACAAGAAGTGTCAAAGTGAAATGTCAGAGATGTCAACTGTCAAACCTAAGGAAATTGGACATTCCATATTTAATAACCTATACTAAAGCAGAGAGAGTGTGATATTCCACAATTAGTTTAAATATACATTCTACAAGTAGTAGTCAGTCAGTTGCCTTAATCAAGACCTCTCACTCAAAAACCATACTCCAGAGATGGCTACTACACATCCTTTAGCTATGATCATTTCCTGTTGACATCAGAGGCTATGATAATTAGCATAATAAGTGTTAGAAGTATGTTTTCATTGGTGAGAACAGAGGCTTATTAAATTATACAATGGTTCTTTAAATGTTTTCTTATTGGTGAAATTAATGGTATTCAAAATATGTGGACAGACTAGAATATTTTAGCTTGAATGGTGTATAAAAATCTAGTAGTGGGCTGGGTACAGTGACTCACGCCTGTAATCCTAACACTTTGGAAGGCTGAGAAGGAAGAATCACTTGAGGCCAGGGGTTGGAGACCTACCTGGGTGACATAGTGAGGTCCTCATCTCTACAAAAAAAAAAAAAAAATGTTTTAAATTAGCCAGGCATGGTGATGCGCACCTGTAGTCCCTACTACTTGGGAGGCTGAGGAGGGATGCTCACTGGAGCCCGAGAGTTTGAGGCTGCAGTGAGCTATGATCACGCCACTACACTCCAGCCTGGAGGACAGAGTGATCAGACCCTATCTCTGGAAAAAAAAAATTAGTAGTTCCCAGCTCCTACTTCTACCTTTAGGGATGACATTCTCAACCTGATCCCTAAAGGGCTCTGGGTCCGGCTGCTGTTTCCAGATAATTCTTGGTCTCCTGACCCCAGTAAATAATTAATTAAATCTGTGGCTGGAATAGTATCACATGTGCCTCGGGTGAACCTTTCATGCAAAAACAACCAAAAAAATTTTAAAAATCCCCAGAGATGTGAAACATCATTGAGCCTCTAGAACAGATTTTATGACTGCTTTGTGCCTGCCTGCTAATAAATATTTGTATGTGTGGCAGAGTTTGGTCTGACATTTGCTTTTATTCCAAACTGGCAGAAAAGCTGTGAGGAAGTAGCTAATCCCTTCACCTTCCTCTAATTGTTGGTGACTACTGAGACCTACCCATCTAACGTTATAGTTGTATGTAACCAAATTGGTTTAGGTCAGTTCACCACAGGACCCTAAGACTGCAAAGAAGGAGCTATAAATGGTAGACTCTCCATAAAGCTCTGAAAAATCCCAAGAGCCACAAAATTTCTGAAGGGAAGATACTTGACTCAGTAGCAAACAGCAGTGTTTGTCATGTGAGCAACCAAGATATCTGTATGTCAGATGAGGAGGCCTGCAACTTGTGGTTCTTGGTCTTCATTGGGAAGGACTTTTCTATGGCATAAATCTCTCGAGGTGGATCTTTTTGAAAATATCCACATTTCAACTACTGAAATCATGGAGTATTGATAAGATTTCATAGTCTTAGCCAACCCACACATCTTTAAAAATCTAAAATTTCTGAACAGTGATTTTCTTTATCATTATCTTTTACTTTTGTTTTTATTTCAAAATATTAAGGGGATACAAGGATCTCTGTTACACAAATGAATTGTATAATACTGAAGTCAAGGCTTTTAGGGTTCCCATCGCCAGAATAGTGTACATTGTACCTGACAGGTAAGTTTTTATCCCTCACCCCCCTCTTAATTTCTAATGTCCTTTATACCACTTTATGACCGTGTGCACCAATCGTTTAGCTCCCACTTATTAGTGAGAGCATGTGGTGTTTGTTTTTCCATTCCTGAGATACTTTACTTAGAATAAGGCCCTTCAATCCCATCCAAGTTGCTACAAATGGCATTATTTCATTCCTTTTTATGGCTGAGTAGTACTCTGTAGTATATACATACACCACATTTTCTTTATCCACTCATCAATTGATGGGCACTTAGGTTGATTTCATATCTTTGCAACTGTGAGTTGTGCTGTGACAAACATTTGGGTGTAGGTATCTTTTTCATAAAATTACTTCTTTTCCTTTGGGTAGCTACCTAGTAGTGGGATTGCTGGATCGAACAGTAAGTCTACTTTTAGTTCTTTGAGGAAACTCCATACTGTTTTCCACAGAGGTTGTACTAATTTACAGTCCCACCAATAATCTATAAGCAAGTGTTCCTTTTTCACTGCATCCACACCAACACTTTTTGTTTGTTTGTTTGTTTTCATTTTTTAATAATTGCCATTCTGATAGGGATAAGGTGATATCTCATTGTGGTTTTAATTTGCATTTGCCTGATGATTAGTGATATTGAGCAGTTTTCTGTATGTTTGTTGGCCATTTGTCTGTCTTCTTTTGAAAAAACTCTGTTCATGTCTTTTGCCTACTTTTTAATAGGGTTATTTGGGTTTTTTCTTGGTGATTTGTTTGAGTCCTTGGTAGATTCTAGATATTAGTCCTTTGTCAGATGTATGGCTTATGAATATTTTCTCCCATTTTGTAGGTTGTCTATTTACTCTGTTGACACAGCAGAAAAAAACACACTGGGAAAAAGATGCCCTATTCAATAATGGTTTGGGAAAATTGGATAGCCATGTACAGAAGAATGAAACAGGATCCCTATCTCTTGCCATATACAAAAATTAACTCAAGATGGATCAAAGACTTAAATGTAAGACCCAAACCCGTAAAAATTCTAGAAGAAAACATAGGAAAAACTCTTCTAGACATTGGCCTAGGGAAAGAATTTATGACTAAGACCCCAAAGGCAAATATAGCAACAACATAATAAATAAATGGGACTTAATTAAACTAAAACGTTTCTGTATAGCAAGGGAAACAATCAACTGAACAATAACTGATAGGGAAAAAAATCTCTCTTAATCTTACTTATATTTAAGTGCCAGACATGTTATACACATTATCTCTTTCAATGATCAAAAAAAAAAATGTCTTCAAGGAAAGGGAAGCTCAGAGAAGTTACCTGACCCATCTGGGGTTCCATGCCCTGTAAGTGACACAACTGAGGTTCAAACCCTATGTCTTAGTCTGTTCATGTTGCTATAAAAAAATACCACAAACTGAGTAATTTATAAATAATATAAATTTATTTCTCACAGTTCTTGAGGCTAGGAATTCCAAGATCAAGGTGCCAGCATTTTCAGTGTCTGGCGAGGGCCCGGCGTCTGCTTCCAAGATGGCACCTTGAATGCGGTACCCTCGCATGGCAGAAAGCAAGAGGGGCCTAGGGTGCTCCTTCACAACTCTTTTATGAGGTTTCTAATTCCACTCATGTGGGCTCCATCTTCATGACTTAATCACCTCTTAAAGGCCCCACCTCTTAATACTATCACATTGGTGAATAAGTTTCAACATATAAATTTCAGGGGACACACTCAGATCCCCTTTTGCCCGACTTTCTGCTCCATACCACACTTGTTTCTCATCCTTTGAAAAGATGTGTGGGGAGAGAAGGTGAAAAGCCAGGCAGGGACAGAGCATGCTTTCACAAAACAAGTCCTCTATTGCTCCAAAGTCACTCTAACCCACTCTCTCCACCCCTCAACAATTTCACTACAATGAGCAACTACAGGAATGAAAAAGAATCAAAAGATCCACTGATGTCAAACCACAGAGTCCCTGGTATAAATAACATTGTGTGCTACTAGCTCACTGTGAGCTCTTCAGACTACATATGTAGCTCATATAGCTCATAGATCATATATAACACCCGCCACCTGCCTCCATCCACGGGGATAGGTTCCAAGACCTCCAGTGGATGCTTGAAACCTTGGATAGTACTGAACCTGATTGTTGTCAATCAGAACACATTTCTGTTGCCTTCCACCCACAAATTTAATGTCTTTTCCTTCTTAACTAAGCACTTATCACACACTGTGACCATAACTTTTGCAGTTTGGGGTGCAACAGTAAATCTAGCAGAAATTTTTTTCTTCTTCACAATTTCACAGGTAGAAGACTCATTCTTATTGTAGATCTGAGCAACCACAACATATGATTTTTTTTTCCTTTCCTTAAGTTGAGAACTTTCATCTTTTCACTTAAAGGAAGCATTTTTTTTACTTTTTTTATTTTAGCGTATTATGGGGGTACAAGTGTTAAGGTTACATATATTCCCCATGCCCCCTCCCCCCTCGAGTAAGAGCTTCAAGCGTGTCCATCCCCCAAATGTTGCACGTCTTACTCCTTATGGTTGTATATACCCATCCCCTTCTCCCCCCTCCCACCCTCCCGACACCTGATAAATGTTACTCCTTTATGTCCACTTAGGTGTTGATCTGTTAATACCAATTTGCTGGTGAGGACATGTGGTGCTTGTTTTTCCATTCTTGAGATACTTCACTTAGTAGAATGGGTTCCAGCTCTATCCAGGAATATACAAGAGGTACCATATCACCATTGTTTCTTAAAGCTGAGTAGTATTCCATGGTATACATATACCACATTTTATTAATCCACTCATGAAGTGATGGGCACTTGGGCTGTTTCCACAGCTTTGCAATTCTGAATTGTGCTGCTATAAACATTCGAGTGCAGGTGTCTTTTTCATAAAGTGACTTTTGATCTTTTGGGTAGATGCCCAGTAGTGGGATTGCTGGATCAAATGGTAGATCTACTTGTATTGCTTTGAGGTATCTCCATATTGCTTTCCACAGAGGTTGAACTAGTTTGCAGTCCCACCAGCAGTGTAGGAGTGTTCCTCTCTCTCTGCATCCACGCCAGCATTTGTTGTTTGGGGACTTTTTGATAAAGGCCATTCTCACTAGAATTAAGTGATATCTCATTGTGGTTTTGATTTGCATTTCCCTGATGATTAGAGATGTTGAACATTTTTTCATATGTTTGTTGGCCATTTTTCTGCCTTCTTTTGAGAAGTTTCTTTTCATGTCCTTTGCCCATTTTTTGATAAGGTTGTTTGATTTTTTCTTGCTGATTTTCCTGAGTTCTAAATAGATTCTAGTTATCAGCCCTTTATCAGATGTGTAGCTTGCAAAAATTTTCTCCCATTCTGTGGTTTGTCTGTTTGCTCTCTTGACAGTTTCTTTGGCTGTGCAGAAGCTTTTTAATTTCATCAGGTCCCATTTGTTTATTTTTGTTGCTGTTGTGATTGCCTTTAGAGTTAAAGGAAGCATTTTATGATTTCTCCTTGGCATATCCAAATTGCCAGCATCACTAGTCTTGCATTTTGGGGCCATTAATTAAGTTACTTAAACACAAGAACTGTGATACTATGACAGTCGGTCTGATAACCGAGAAGGCTACTAAGTGACTAACAGGCAGGAAGCATAGACGATGTGGATATTCTGGACAAGGGGAGGATTCACATTCAGGGTGGGACAGAGCGAGACAACACAAGATTTCATCACACCATTCAGAAGGGCACACAATTTAAAACCACAAGTTCTGGCCGGGCGCGGTGGCTCACGCCTGTAATCCTAGCTCTCTGGGAGGCCGAGGCGGGCGGATTGCTCGAGGTCAGGAGTTCGAAACCAGCCTGAGCAAGAGCGAGACCCCGTCTCTACTATAAAATAGAAGGAAATTAATTGGCCAACTAATATATATACAAAAAATTAGCCGGGCATGGTGGCGAATGCCTGTAGTCCCAGCTAATTGGGAGGCTGAGGCAGGAGGATCGCTTGAGCCAGGAGTTTGAGGTTGCTGTGAGCTAGGCTGACGCCATGGCACTCACTCTAGCCTGGGCAACAAAGCGAGACTCTGTCTCAAAAAAAAAAAAAACCACAAGTTATTTATTTCTGGAATTTTTAATTTAATATTTCAGACTATGGTTGACCTTGGGTAACTGAAACCACAGAAAGCAAAACTGTGGATGGGGGGAACTACTGCATTTCACAGATTACATTTCAGTCTCACAATCACCTAAAAGGTACCTTCAATTATTGTTTCAATTTTACAGCTACAGAGACAAACTTGTATAGGATTAAATGACTTGCCCAAGGTCACACAGCCAGAAAATGATAGAGCCAAAAGTCAAATCCAGATCTTTCTGATTTCACACCCAGTACTTATCAACCCTTTACCTGATATTTCATACCTTTTACAAGTTCACTCTTGGACTCCAAGAGAGCCTGAGAGCCACCACTTATGGTGTGTATCTAATTCCAAGACTGTCAGCCCCCTGGATGGCCAAGCCTCAAACCCTTTTTGGAAGGCAAGTCCTCCCACCCCATTCAAGCAGCCAGCTGGTCCCAGTTATAGTTTAGGAGGCTGAACATTTCCTGCTGGGATTTTCTCTCTCTCTTTCTACTTTCTTCCAGGTTGAGGTCAGTAGGTTAAGCATCCTCTGCTTGGGAAACCTTCAAAGCACTTGAAAAGACAAAGCTTTTAATATCTGCAAAAGTGGAGACCCCTGTCCTGTCACATGAAGAGAAACCATGAGTGCTGGTCCCACTCTTGAACCATCTGAGTCTTGCTTGGCTCCCCCAACTCTCGGCTCTTCCCTCCTCCCTCCCCCAACCATCCCTTAAATCCACACTTGGTTCAGGAGAAAGTCACAATTTTACAAATAGCTTCATGGTCATTGATTTGAATTACACAACCCCTTGGGTAAACTATGAGATTACAAAATTTAGCTTTAAAAGCAGTTGTTTTATGGTCAGCCAAGTCATGATACTGTCATCTCATCTCACACCAGAGTGATCTCATCCTCCACTGTGGGCCTGAGATGCTAATCAAGAAAGGTCTGGGCTTGAGGAGGTCCAGACAGTCAAGAGTCAGTGAAGCCAACGCCCTGAAAGGACAGTTTCATACTCCCTTCCTAGAGTGGTGGGGAGAAGGATAGGGCAACTGAGAAAGCATGTGCCTCTGGACTCTGCTGCAGAGATTTTGAGTAGTAGTCTAGCTATGCAGGCTTGTCTAAGTATCAATGTGATGACCTGTCCAGCTCCATGCCCTATCTAGGGCCACGTAACTCCCACTGATAGGTTTGCTCCCCTCCCCCATCTCTACCAAACCCAGATTCTAGAATTCGTCCTGTGCTGAATCAGAGAGAAATATAAGGTATCTCTATCCAAACTGGAGAACATTATCTTAAGTGAAATAAGCCAAGCACAAAAAGACACATCTCGCATGTTCTCACTCATATGTCAGAGCTCAATATTAAAACAATTGATCTCATGGAGACAGAGAATAGAACGGTGGTTACCAGAGTCTGGGAAGGGTAGTGGAGAGGAAGAGATAAAGTGGGGATGATTAATGGGTGCATAAATATAGTTAGATAGTGACATAGAATGAACAATATTTGATAGCACAACAAAGTGACTATAATCAACAATAAGTTAGGATATATTCTAAAATAACCAAAAGGGTGGAATTGGCATGTTCCTAACACAAAGAAAGGAAAAATTCTTGAGGTGATGGATACCACAATTAGCCTGATTTGATTCATACACATTTTATGCCTGCTTCAAAACATCACATGATATATATATATATATATATATATATATATATATATACATACACATGCACAACTATTATGTATTCACAATAATTAAAAATAAAAAATAATTAATTTTTTAAAGAGATATCTCCATCCATACCTTACCAGCTGTGGCTCAAGTAATCGGTGTCTGGCTCTGCTCTGATCTCAAAATTCCAATTCCAGTAACTGGGCTCTTGTCTCTTCCCTTAGGTGTGGGTACCTGCCTGGTACCCAATTCCTATGATTGGGCTCCTGTCATATTCCCTCAATATCTGCCCTGTAGTTCCCTAGGTACCCAAGTTCTTCCAGCATGGGGAGGAGGAAAAGGGGCTTTCTTATCAATCCCTCCAATATCTAACCTGGGTCCCTTCTGACAATTGGGGTCCTTGGGATAAAGGGACCTTTGATTAACATCAATTTTAGATGTTGTCAGTTTCTCTGGTAGAAAAGATGAAAACATCAGCATTCATCCATTTCTGCCTATTGTTTCCCTCCCATCATTTCCTTATTTCTGTTAGTAATATTAATATTTGTATTTTGCCCAGATTTCTAACATATTGGTAACATTTTCCTGCCACCTGCAGCTGGTCTTCCTTGATACCAGCTCCCTACCTAGCCCCTTGTCTCCAGCCTACTGCCAACTTTCTAGATGCTGCTGGCACTGTCCCCCTGCAGGGACACCTGTCTCTTGCCTGCCGCCAGGCCTCCTTGGCTTTGACTGCCAGCCTAAAAGCTACTTGTCCCTGGGCTTGTTGCTGAAACCTCCCCTTGCCACCAACTCTGCTCCCCTTGGGTGTCCCTCACACTTTAGATTCTGCTCTAAGGCGGTTCTGGCACCACTGTGCCCAACTGCCAAGGGTCACAATAACACCCTCAGCCAATCCCGCTCCCAACATTTTTAAATAATATGGGGACCGGGCGTGGTGGCTCACGCCTATAATCCTAGCACTCTGGGAGGCCGAGGCGGGCGGATTGCTCAAGGTCAGGAGTTCAAAACCAGCCTGAGCAAGAGCGAGACCCTGTCTCTACTATAAATAGAAAGAAATTAATTGGCCAACTGATATGTATATAAAAAAAAAATTAGCCGGGCATGGTGGCGCATGCCTGTAGTCCCAGCTACTAGGGAGGCTGAGGCAGGAGGATCGCTTGAGCCCAGGAGTTTGAGGTTGCTGTGAGCTAGGCTGACGCCACGCCACTCACTCTAGCCTGGGCAACAAAGCGAGACTCTGTCTCAAACAATAAATAAATAAATAATATGGGGAAAAATTCATTTTCTCCTCAGTTTTAACCAAGACAAAATTAGAATTGTTTGAAGTGTACTTTTTACCAATAAATTAAAGAAAACCAGGGGAAATAACATGGACCCCAAAAGACTAGAAATCTAATAGCTTACAGAATAAACATACATCTGATCACAGAGTAGATGGAACGACAATGTGTGAGGCCATTTACATATTTTCTTTCTTCCACTCTTTCCCCCAAATCCCTTTGTGAGAGTCGTTTTGTTTTGTCCCAGGGGATTTCCTACTCCCTGCAGGAGAGGAGTTCAGCCCTGTCACAACCTCCTGTAAAAAAATTTAAAAAGACAGTGGACTGGTTAAATAGCTAATAATTCGTGTCCAATGGCAGAAAGACCTCATTTCAGCCTTCCAAGCCTCCTGCCAGCATGCCACAATCCTTACAGCTTCCCAATCTTTCTTCATGCCCTCCTCCCAGCTAGCTAGAAAGCTATTTTCCCCGAAAATAGGACCTACCCATAAAGTAAGCCCTAGCAGGATTTCTAAGCATTTGCGCAATATAAGCCCTACCCTGAAAATAAGCCCTAGTGACGGGCAAGGCTACACAGTGTATCTGCACAGCCCATGCATGTCATCACAGAGCAGGAAAGAAGATGAGCAGCCCTTCTCATCTGCCCCATGAGAGCTCTATTGCTTGACATGAGAGATTGGGGCCCATGGTTCTAAAGGAAATAGAGTCGCAAGAAATTCAGGATGGAATTCAGGATTTGGAGAGTTATGATGATGTTCCAGAAGAAGACGACTTAACTCTATGTGAATAAATGTAGATTGTTGTACTGTACTTAAAAAAAAAAAAAATATTTAGCAAAATCATTTCTCAAAAAAATAAAAAAATAAAATAACAAATCCCCTGAAAATAAGCCCTAGGGTGTCTGTCTTCTTGAGGAAAAATAAATATAAGACCCTGTCTTGGCCGGGCGCGGTGGCTCACGCCTGTAATCCTAGCACTCTGGGAGGCTGAGGCGGGAGGATCGCTCGAGGTCAGGAGTTGGAAACCAGCCTGAGCAAGAGCGAGACCCCGTCTCTACTATAAATAGAAATTAATTGGTCAACTAATATAGAAAAAAAAATTAGCCGAGCATGGAGGCGCGTGCCTGTAGTCCCAGCTACTCGGGAGGCTGAGGCAGGAGGATCACTCGAGCCCAGGAGTTTGAGGTTGCTGTGAGCTAGGCTGACGCCACGGCACTCACTCTAGCCTGGGCAACAGAGTGAGACTCTGTCTCAAAAAAAAAAAAAAAGAAAGAAATTCAGGATGGAATTCGGGGTTTGGAGAGTTATGATGATGTTCCAGAAGAAGACGACTTAACTATATTTGAATAAATGTAGATTGTTGTAGCATACTTAAAAAAAAAAACACACATCCCCTGAAAATAAGCCCTAGGGTGTCTTCTTGAGGAAAAATAAATATAAGGTGTCTTCTTGAGGAAAAATAAATATAAGTCCCTGTCTTATTTTCAGGGAAACACAGTATCTGAACCATGCTCATTCTTCAAAAGTCTAGTATCACTCCAGGAAGGACATCCATCTCCTGCTTCTCAAACTCCTGCAGCACTTAAAATCTCCACCACACAATTTAGCACTTAACTCGGTCAACTCTTAACCCCTATTGCTTCATGTAAGCTAGTGTAGGCTCCACAATTAATCCCATACGAATCCTTCTTGACCTCCCCTGATGGGGAACTTAGCAAAAGTCGGAGCCTGTAGTTGGGGCTCAGCAAGGACATACTGAAGATACTCGTTCTAGAAACAATATCAGGGGTTTCCATTCTTTTGGCATAACTGGTGAGAAAATGCAGTGTTCAAACATGGCCATAAAAAAAAAAAAAAGAAAAAAGCCTCTAGAATCCTGGGGAGCAGCTACCAACGACACCACAGGTATTCCTAGGTCACTGAACCACAGAGTGTTAGAGCGGAAAGGAATCTTAATCATCTACTCCCAAACTTTTAAACTGGGGTATGCATACCCTTGGGGGTCCATGGCAGTATGCCAGGGGGTGCACAAAGCCACAGGATAAACATGGCATGCCTGCCTAGAGTGTCAATTTGACTTGAGTTTAAGAAATTTAAAACATTTCTATATTAAAACAAATACAGCTATATCATGGAGGAGAATGCAAACTTTGCACACATTTTTAGGGTAAAACATGAAACCTCAAAGACACTCGGAGCTTGCGGTAGGCCGTTTTGGGCTACCCTATCCCCACCTTTCCCCTACCCATACTGGGGGATTTCTCCTCTGTCGTTAGGGTTACTTCAGTGAAAAAATAAAAGTTTCAGACAGACTGATCTAGTCCAACCCCTTTTTTCACAGTCAGAAAAACGGAAGCCCACAGATGAGAAGTAATTCAGCCAAAGCCCTATATAGTGAGTTTAGCAAAGAGCAAGGACCACAACCCACCTCCACTAGAATGTACTTTGCTTCTCAGCAACTTCCTCGGTGACTACTGACTACTAACTACACTTCCTTGCTAACTCTGCTTCACACCTTGTACCTTTCGGGAGTCTTTTTCTTTGCCAAGGGTTGTACAGCCTGTCCTTAGGGAAACCTGTGGCACCAGCAGCCCTGAGAGCCGGCCAGACCCTGCCAGTCCCTTTCTACAGCTTCAAATGCAGTGAATAATGATTCATTTCCCAAAAGTCAGCGTGTAACTGATGAGATTCAAACCCCTTCTAGAAACAGGATGAAGTGCAGGTAACTTTAGGGACAGAATTGAAAAGAACCCAGCTTCACTGTCATATATATTCTTCGTGCAAATTAGCAGGGGCTGCCTGTAGACTCACATACTTACCTAGACTTTTTCACACCTTAAACCCACAACCCTTGCTGTTAAGACATATGCAAATTTTTCTGCGCACCGTCACAAACACAAACAGAAACACACATTTGTGTTGGGGAAACCAATATAATCACAGCCTCCACCCACACTTCTCCTCCCCCATCGCCCAGCCCCAGATATACACAGTCACCATTGATACCCACAGTGACAATTGCATACATCAGGTTGAGAAGTGATCCAGGTTTTCAGGGTTAGAGCCACATTCCACGGTGTCCCATTCCTCTGAGAGAACTAACAGATCATTTCACAAAGATGTCATCACCTGCCAACTAATGTCAAGTTACAGCCAGAATAAATGGTCCATTACCCACCCTCATTACAGGTAGGCCCACGGGAGAATGACAGCAGAGACAAAGGAGACTTGTGGCTCAGTGTCACCGCAGGAGACTGACTAGACAGGTAATATGGGGGGCTCATCCCAACGGAAGAGATCTCCTTTCCTCCGTTCCTCCTTGGAATTTGGGGTGGGGAGATGGAAGGTAGCCTGACTTTTGGCAGAATTCTCAAACTCTAGATACAGATCACCTAGGATGAAAGAGAAAGAAAAGAAAGAAAGAAAGAAAGAAAGAAAGAAAGAAAGAAAGAAAGAAAGAAAGAAAGAAAGAAAGAAAGAAAGAAAGAAAGAAAGAAAGAAAGAAGGAAAGAAGGAAGGAAGGAAGGAAGGAAGGAAGGAAGGAAGGAAGGAAGGAAGGAAGGAAGGAAGGAAGGAAGGAAGGAAGGAAGGAAGGGAGAGAGAGAGAGAGAGAGAAAAGAAAAGAAAAGAAAAGAAAAGAAAAGAAAAGAAAAGAAAAGAAAAAAGACTGCTCTTTTAACATGGATTTTTTTCTTGTCCAGAAGACAATTGGGTCATGTTATACTACTTTCTCTTTTGAATAAGGTCCCAATTCTTTTCGGAGACGTATAGTGATCAACAGCATGTTATCTGAAGCCAGACTCCGGGTCTGAATTCCAGCCACATCACATACTAGATGTATAACCTTGAACAAGATATTTAACCTCTCTAACCCTCAGTTTCACAGTCTGTTAAAAATCGAGATATTAATAGCATCTTCCAGCCAGGTGCGGTGGCTCATGCCTGTAATCCTAGCACTCTGGGAGGTTGAGGCAGGAGGCTCACTCGAGATCAGGAGTTTGAGGCCAGCCTGAGCAAGAGCGAGACCCCATCTCTACTCAAAATAGAAAAAATTAGCCAGGTGTGGTGGTAAGCATCTGTGGTCCCAGCTACTCAGGAGGCTGAGGTAAGAGGATTGCTTGGGTTCCCGAGTGTAAGGTTGCAGTGAGCTATGATGACGCCACTGAACCCTACCCAGGGTGACAGAGGGAAACCCTGTCTCAAATAAAAAAAATAAAATAAAATAAAATAAAACAATGGAAAATTGACCTCCCCGCCTTATTCCCCCCCTTAAAAAGTACTTTAAAATAGCATCTTTTGGGCCGGGCGCGGTGGCTCACACCTGTAATCCTAGCTCTCTGGGAGGCCGAGGTGGGCGATTGCTCAAGGTCAGGAGTTCGAAACCAGCCTGAGCAAGAGTGAGACCCCGTCTCTACTATAAATAGAAATTAATTAATTGTCCAACTAATATATATAGAAAAAATTAGCCGGGCATGGTGGCGCATGCCTGTAGTCCCAGCTACTCGGGAGGCTGAGGCAGGAGGATCGCTTGAGCCCAGCAGTTTGAGGTTGCTGTGAGCTAGACTGATGCCACGGCACTCACTCTAGCCTGGGCAACAAAGTGAGACTCTGTCTCAAAAAAAAAAAAAATAATAGCATCTTTTTCATGGTGGTATGACATGATTTAAATGTAAGGCTCTTAGAAAAGTGCCTGGCACCTACAGTGCTCAATAAATAAAATTACAGAAATGAGCGATTTCCTGTTTTTCCCAGTCCTCTACTCCCTCACTACCTGCTTTGAAACCCAGACTTGACAGTGTTGTCACCTTGTTTCCAAGTCAGGCCTTCTAAAACCCAGAGAGAAGCGGGGCACAGTGGGTCCCATCTGTAATCCCAGCACATTGGGAGGTGGAGGCAGGAGGATCAGTTAAAGTCAGTAGATTGAGACCAGCCTGGGCAACATAGCAAGACTCTGTCTCTACCAAAAAATAAAAAAAATAAAAATAGCCGGGCATGGTGGCACACGCCTGTAGTCCCAGCTACTTGGGAGGCTGAGGTGGATGGATCATTTGAGTCTAGGAGGTTGAGGTTACAGTGAGCTATGACCACGCCATTGCACTACAGCCTGAGTGACAGAGCAAGACCCTATCTCAAATAAATAAATAAATAAATAAATAAATAAATAAATAAATAAATAAATAAATAAATAAATAAAAATTTTAAAAGATAAAATTCAGAAAGAGCAAGACTGGCTCAATATCACACAGAAAGATTAACAGGACTGGAATTCATTACTTTGGGGTGACTTGGCCAAACAGTGGCCAATGTTTTTTATCTATTTCATTTTCTCCTTAGGAAAAAAAAAACTAGCACAGTTTGAGGAACCTTGACAGGAAGTATGGCTGGGGCCAGGCAGGTTGTAAATAACATTAAGAATAATGACAACGCCTGTAATCCTAGCTCTCTGGGAGGCCGAGGTGGGAGGATCATTTGAGCTCAGGAGTTCGAAACCAACCTGAGCAAGAACGAGACCCCGTCTCTACTATAAATAGAAAGAAATTAATTTGGCCAACTAATATATATAAAAAAAATTAGCCGGGCATGATGGCACATGCCTGTAGTCCCAGCTACTCGGGAGGCTGAGGCAGGAGGATTGCTTGAGCCCAGGAGTTTGAGGTTGCTGTGAGCTAGGCTGACGCCACGGCACTCACTCTAGCCTGGACAGCAAAGTGAGACTCTGTCTACAAAAAAAAAAAAAGAAGAAGAACAATGACAACATGTGCTAAACACAGTTTTCAGGACATTCTATGTATTATTTCACTTAAACCTCACAGCAGCCCTATGAAGTGATAACTACCATCATCATCTGCATCGTACCAAGGAGGAAACTGAGGCTCCATCACCTAAAATGGCTTAAAGCTGGGATTATGAACCCAGGCAGAGTGACACCAGAGATGGAGTGCTCAACCACTACACTATCCTGCTGTCCACATAAGCAAGGAAAGCAGAAGGAGAGAGAAGGCAGAAACAAAGGAGCAATACAAGTTCTTTTTGAAGTCAATTGCTTAAAGCAGTCTAGTGTTTTAGGTAAGTACTAATATAAGATCAAGGATAACAACCTTGGGTTTAAGTCCTACCTCTGCTACTAGTTACTGAATCTCTTTGGGCCTCAGCTTCCTCATCTGTAAAATGGGAATAAAAGTATTTCTAAGAAATACTATTTCTTAGTGATAAGGTTTATAAAAGAGAATGCATGTAAGCACCCAAGGCAATGCTTACCACATCTACAGAAGCCATCTCTAGCAGCGACTGATGTCATTGACTGCACCACCTGCAGGATTTGCCAGCAACCCAGCTACCCCTGCCCCTTCTCCTGGAAAATCAATCAGGAAGGAAAAAAACATTTATAAATTATCCAGAAAATGAAGAACTAGGCAGAGTAACAGTTCTAAACATTGTTTCCCACCTCCCGCATTGCCACATAAGTTGCTTTATTTTTCACATCAGTCCTGTGGCGGTATTGGGAAAGGAGAAAATAATCTCAGATGTACTGAGTGTCTTCCACGTGGCAGGTGCAATGCTGGGCACTTCCCATCAGTGGAAGGATGAAATTTCATTTCATCCTCACAATACCACTTATCTTTACCTTATAAATGATGCCCCTGACGCCGGGCGTGGTGGCTCACGCCTGTAATCCTAGCACTCTGGGAGGCCGAGGCGGGAGGATCGCTTGAGGTCAGGAGTTCGAAACCAGCCTGAGCAAGCGCGAGACCCCATCTCTACTAAATATAGAAAGAAATTAGTTGGTCAACTAAAAATATATAGAAAAAGTTAGCCAGCCAGGATAGCACATGCCTGTAGTCCCAGCTACTCGGGAGGCTGAGGCAGGAGGATTGCTTGAGCCCAGGAGTTGGAGGTTGCTGTGAGCTAGGCGGACGCCACGGCACTCACTCTAGCCTGGGCAACAGAGTGAGACTCTGTCTCAAAAAATAAATAAATAAAAATAAAAAAATAAATGATACCCCTGAATTCAGTGAGGGTTTGCTTTTTTCATGTAAATTTTCCCCCTATTCCTTATATTCAGCACAAGTTGAGTTTGTGTCCTGCTGAGGATTTTCTGTAAACTGAAATGCAATATTCTGAAATCTCACTATCTTCAACACTCCGATTTTTGCATAACCCCAGATCCCAAGAATTGCGAGTAATTTGCCCCCAGTGGATCTGAGATCGATTCTCTGCATTTATTACCTATATGATTCTATACTACTCGGCCTCACCCTCTATTTCCTCACCTTTAAAATGGGGATAATGACACCTTCTACTATACAAGGTTGTGAAAATTAACTCTCATGAAAGTGCTCTGTCAATTGGGATGCTTCACAGAAGCATTTAAAATGGAATCATCAAACAACCCAATCTCAAGAGAATTTCAGCTGGGCAATGGAATGCTTGTATCTCTGACCTTCAATTCAGCTGGACTCCAGATTTGCCCGCTGTGGTTGGTGAGTTTGGGAATGTTAGGGGACAAAGAATGCAGAAATTCCCTGAAGTGACCATTGTGGAAATGGTATTTGCCATTATCAATGTGTAACTTATATCATCCTAGAGATATCTAAATCCTTTATATCACATGCTTCTCAAAGCAGTTTCATCTACATTATTTCATCTGGCACTCACCCCAAGAATTGGGCTTTAGCAATTAAAATTGTTCCACTTGCTTTGTGGCTATTTTCCCCTTCCTGGAAGTGGCCCATCTGAATTTGCAAAATCCTTCCCATCTTCCCTTCAAGGCCCATTCACTACAAAGGACACCTTAGTCCAAAACCAGGCCCTAAATCCACAGATCAGTCTTCTCTCTGCTTTCTGAATCTACTCAACACTGTGCACGCTATACAGTGTCATACTCCACTCATTTACATAATTGTCTTAACCTCTGACCGTCTCTCCCCACCTTCTCACTAAATTCACAAACTCGGCCAGGCGTGGTGGGTCACGCCTGTAATCCTAACACTCTGGGAGGCTGAGGTGGGCGGATTGCTCAAGGTCAGGAGTTTGAAACCAGCCTGAGCAAAAGCGACACCCCGTCTCTACTATAAATAGAAAGAAATTAATTGGCCAACTAATATATGTATAGAAAAAATTAGCCGGGCATGGTGGCACATGCCTGTAGTCCCAGCTACTCGGGAGGCTGAGGCAGGAGGATCGCTTGAGCCCAGGAGTTTGAGGTTGCTGTGAGCTAGGCTGACACCATGGCACTCACTCTAGCCTGGGCAGCAGAGTGAGACTCTGTCTCAAAATAAAATAAAATATAATAAAATAAAATATAAAAAAACGAACACTTCCAGGGGAAGAAGGGAAGAGCGATTTCTTTGTTGGTGTTCTATGTCAGTCACATTTTATAAAGCTTTTTATAATGGAAATTTTCATATAGATTTAATATATATTATATATAATTTTATATATATAAAGTATAATTAACATCCATGTATCCATCACCCAACCTCCACAATTAGCAACACAAGAACAATATTGCATCTATGCCTCCACTCCTTCTGCCTTCTTTTTTTTTATTTCAGCATATTATGGGGGTAGAAATGTTAAGTTTACGTATATTGCCCATGTCCCCCCTCCCCTCTCCCACCCGCCCGACACCCCATAAATGTTATTCGTATGTGTCCACTTAAGTGTTGATCAGTGAAAACCAATTTGCTGTGAGTACATGTGGTGCTTGTTTTTCCATTCTTGAGATATATCACTTAGTAGAATGTGTTCCAGCTCCTCTTTTGCTTTGTTACTTTGGATTATTGCATAGCTAATCCCAGACAGCCTATCATTTCATCCACAAATACCCCAATATGACCCCACCTTTTGCATGTCTATGTCCCCTACAATTGAAAGATGACTGGCCTGTGTGTTCTCTACTACCGGCAGCATATCAGCTTATTTGAGTGCACCTACTATGTCCTGCACTTGGCTTTGGAGGTTTGGCTCTGGGGGTTGCGTCTGAGCTAGGGAGCCACACCAGCACCAGGCCCCGATGTTCCAAACCGAGAATTGCTATGGTTCCAAGGAGTGAGCAAGAGGTGCACGCGGGAGCCCAAGAGCAGGACCTCGAATTGCAGTAACTGTAGCTGCGGAATGTGTTTTCTCATTTCATGGTGACCATGGGTTTGAACTCGCCGCGAGATGCAGGGTCTCCAGCAGGAGGCGCTGCAAAGCCGGGGTGGGGGGGCGGCGTTGGGGGGAGTGGCGCGGGGCGCCCCGTGTGCAGCTTCTCCTGAGGGCGCCTGGGAAGCCGGCCAGCGCCGGCTGCGGGAGAAAACTGCAAATAACCACGCCGTTTAATAGGCGAGCGGGGCGCCGAGTGCCAGGGCCCAAGGGGGGCCCCGGGGTTCAGGTGCGGGGCAGAGGTGCGGGGGCGCGGGGCAGGCCCGCACCTGCTCCCCAGGTCTTCCCTACGCTGCCCGTTGCCCTGGCTGTCGCCGGGTCCCACCTGAACTCCCGCTCTTCCTGATAGAATATCTGAGAGCAGGGCATGGGACAGAGCGAGGAAACACCTGTTTGCAACAAGAAAAGAGGTGGGGGGAGCCCCCCTCCAGACTGCCAATGGCCTCTCATGGAGCTTGCTCTCTCGAGCCTTGTAAAAGCGCGCCCAGAAAGCCAGTCGAGATCATTTTTCAAAAAGATCGCTTTCTATTTCTTACTGCCCCCTCCTTTCCCCAAGCTGTAACGTCCCCTAAAAAGAAGTCGTCTTTCCTCCGTGGGGTTTCCCGCTCCTCCCAGACCCCTTAAGGCCCCAGCCTTAGTGTCTGCAGGGACCATCACCCCCGATCCCAAATTTTGCAACTGCGTTTGCTTCCGGATTTTTCACTTCCTCAGCCCCTTGACCTATACAGGTAGGGAGGGAGTGGGACTTGGGGGGGGGACAGCGGAACAAAGAAACTAGGGAGTCCCTGTCCTGGGCCAGACGTCCCTTCCGCAGCCTCCGACTGGCCAAAGAATGAGAGGGGATCAGGAGCGCGTGGACCACCCCCCCTCCGCCCTCGGTCTCACGACACTCTGCAAAGGCTGGCAGCCCGAGGACGCAAGGACGCGTAGGAGGTGGGGACTGCCCCCTCGCAGCGGACAGACAGAGCCCCACGGAACAGGCCTGAGGCCGTGGGCGCCAACGGCCTCCACGCACTGGGCTCCGTTATTTCATCAGCAGTTTCAGAAAAACCTGCCAAAAGCAGTTATGCCTCACTGCAATGTGTAGCTTTTTCCTGCCATTTTTTTTTTTCATAATAAAAGAGGGAGTGAAGTTCGCTCGCTCTCTCCCCCTCCACCCCCCCTCCTCTCCCAAAAAAGAGCCAAATGGATGCGAGAAGGAAAAAAAAAAGAACCCACACACCAATCTCCGAGGGGATGCCAGTGAGGTGTGGCTTGTATTTAAATATCCAATATGTCAATGTAAGGGGAGTGGGGATGTATATAAAGTGCCGTTTGCGTCTGATAGCTCCACGAAGCCAGCTATGAGAGGCCGGGGGACATGGACGCGGAGGGGAAGCGGCACTCGGCCTGAGAGCAAGGTCAGGAGCGCGCTGCCCCACACTCCCCGCCGCTGAGAAGTTCCTTGGACGCGAACAGACGTCGACTGCGGCTCGGCAGAGCGCGGAGCGAGCGAGCGAGCGCGGCCGCGTCGCCGGCGCCCGCCGCGGGGAGAGCAGTTCGCGCCCTGTGGCCCCGCGTCGCCCCGCCATGGCGGAGGTGGGGGGAGTCTTCGCCTCCTTGGACTGGGATCTGCACGGCTTCTCCTCAGCTCTGGGGAACGTGCCCCTCGCGGACTCCCCGGGTTTCCTAAACGAGCGCCTGGGCCAGATCGAGGGGAAGCTGCAGCGCGGCTCGCCCACAGACTTCGCCCACCTGAAGGGGATCCTGCGGCGCCGCCAGCTCTACTGCCGCACCGGCTTCCACCTGGAGATCTTCCCCAACGGCACGGTGCACGGCACCCGCCAC
Organism: Microcebus murinus; assembly: GCF_040939455.1. Taxonomy (NCBI): domain Eukaryota; kingdom Metazoa; phylum Chordata; class Mammalia; order Primates; family Cheirogaleidae; genus Microcebus; species Microcebus murinus. The sequence continues at coordinate 8,711,921 of NC_134136.1, forward strand.
GACCACAGCCGCTTCGGTGAGGACGCGGCCGGGAGGGGCGGGGGGCGGGCGGACGGCTCGCTGGGGAGCCGACGGCTCGGGGCTCGAGCGCGGGGCCCGCGCACCGCCCCCCGGCTGGGTGCCGTCCCGGCCCGTCGAGGCGGGACACGATGGCGCGGACCTGAGCCGCCCGGCGTCAGGGCGGCCGGCACCCTCGGCCGCTCTCGGGAGGGGGCGGGGGCGATTTGCGGTGTGGCCTCTCCTTTCCGCACTCCACCCTCTCTCCCCCGGGAGCGAGGTCGGGTCCTGAGAGCTGGACACTGGGCCTGGGACGAAAGCAGGTGGAGCTGGAAGAGGGGTGGGAGCTCTCGCCTGGGAAGCGGGGGACCGTGGCTGCAGCGGGGGCCGAGCCACTAGAGCAGCAGGGCTGTCGCGGCGGCCGGTTGCCTGGAGCAGGAGACTGCTCCAGGCCATGGGCGCGCTGGGCGGGCTCTGGCCAGCGGGGACCGGCCTCCGTGGCACCTGCCTACCTTGGGGTCGCACGAGCTGGGTATCGTGCAATCTAGGAAAACCTCACGGTGTCCACCGTGTAAGGACACGAGTCCTAGAGCGGCTTTTGCCTGGAACTACCTCTGGACTCCTTGCCTCCGTGAGGAAACCGTCCTGGGCCCACTCCCAGCCCCAGAAGCAGGTGTCTCCTGAGCCTGCGACAGGAGACGTCCAATCTCCATCCAGGATTGTCTCTGCCTGCCCACCTCTATGCAGATTGTTCAAAGGACACCGCTGCCTGTCACACACAGAGCTACTTACACAATTAATATAAGGCTTGAACTGGGACAGGGGTCATTAAGTTTCTAAGCAAATTGTGATTACTCCTCAATAATTTGCCATGTTTATTTTCAGTTTCCTAATCTCTACTAAGCCATCAAGCGGATGCTGTGACAGCTACCTTCTACCCCTAAGCCAGTAAAAGGCTCTGCCTACCCTTAAGCATGACACGGTCCCCTTCTTTGTACCACCCGCCTTCACACTGTCTCTGCACCCCCAAACCTCCCCATCCTCCTATTCTCCATGCCTTGCTACAGCTGTACCTAGAGTGCACACTAAAAGGGGGGGGGGGCATTGGGGCCACTTGCTGGGTAAGGCCAAGCCCAGAAAACAACTTAGGGCCAGGGTTGGTCTTCCTTGCTGGGAGCAGGCAGGAACCCTAATGAGGTCTATGTCATCTTGGAAAAATGCGCTCAAAAGAGCTGGAGTACAATAAGTTGGGAGGGGTAACGGAGGGGTGCAGGTGTCTGTATAAACTTGCAGCAGGTCCTCAAAAGGGCGATGAGGTGGAGTAGGAAGAGAGGGAGTGTTAACTTGGCTTTTTTCCCTTCCATCACTTGTGATTTTGCAGTCCCCTTTTGTTCCTCTTCGTAAGGAATAGGACTCTCACCCTGGCCTCAGAGCCTTCGCAAAATGGCCTAAAGACAGTGGGGTAGCTCGTTTCTGATATATACAACCAAATTCATGAAATGATGGAGAAATGTGGGGTAGGGGCAGTGAAAGTGGAGAAACTATGAGCACAGCTCTCAGCAGCTACAAGTGTTTGTCTGACTCTGTGCCTAAGCTGAACCAAATAACCTACAAGGTCAACCTAAAATCAGTAATAGGCTCTTGCGATAAGTGGTCTTTAATTACCTCCCTAAAGACACATCTTGATTTCTTTTCATCTCTCAGGCCTGCTAAAGGTGTTAAGTTTAAGGAGAAACCAAAGGAAATAAAACTGGCAGGAGGAAGGGATGTTTTCACTGCCGCTTAAGTGACTGCTTCATTTTGGGGTTTGCCTTTAAAAAAAAAAAAAAAAAAAAAAAACACTACCCAAGACCACCTCAGCATCACCTTTTCCCTTTCTTCTTCACTGACTTCCTGGCAATTCCCTGTATTTCCTGTAAAGGAAATGATAACTGGTCAAAGCTGTCTCTTTGTAACCTCCCCTGCCAACTTTCAAACACACACTTACTCTTTCTCAGTTTAGCTTTTGGCACAGAAAGAGGTGGCGTTGAGTTTGCTAACTCTCTCTTCCCTCCACATTTGAGTTAATCAGCCAGGGTATTCAATAAATCGAAACTTTAACATTCCATAAGTGCTTTAGCAGTCAACATTCCAGCAGGGTAAAGTAGGCCAGACTTAAGATATAAAATATTATAGATTTCTGCTTGGGGGGAGGAGGTAGTCTCCAAAGGCCATGTAAAGTAAATAGCTATTTGTTGTAATTGGAGAGCAGGGCCTCCAAGGATTACCCTGGAATCCATGTGTTCAGAACAAGTCAGGCTGAGCCCAAGAGCAGCCCCGACTCCAAATAATAACCTGTTGGCACAGCGTATGCTCCCCTCTCTCCATCTGCAATCAGTAGCCAGGAGTATTTCAATCCTGCCTGGCTGGTGGTATTTACATGAGGTTCACAGGGATCCTGACATTCTTGAGAGGCACCTGTGGACGCGCAGAGCAGAGCCCAGAGCCAGACTGGAGGAGAGGCCTCCCACCAGGTGGGACGGAGCAGGCTCATGCAGCTGCTTTGGTTTTTGAGTGAGCTGGTTCTTATGTGGCAAGATGCCAACGCAGCACTGTCTTGGCCCCGAAGGTCTGGAAGGATGGCTGAGGGAGCTTGGGCAAGTTCTAGAATCAGATTAAATGACACATTAACCTGTCATCCAGCTAGATTCTAAAGCAGTGGGGCTCAGGACAGATCAGTTGCGACTGAGGCCCTAGGGAGAGAGGTGTAAGAAGAGAAAAGTTTGGGAATTGTCAAGAAAAGGCCAGAGCCTGGGGTGGACAGGTCAAGATGAGGCAGATCCTGGGCCTTGAAAGGGTGAGAGTACTGAGGACAAACTTCGTCTACTTAATACTTCGCCTCAACACTTCGCTGTTAACACCCCTGTCCAGCTGTAGCTGGGAAAATATGAAAATGGCTTGTTTTCTCTCCCCCTTCATGCTGGCTGGGATTCAGGAGAAGGTTTAGGAATATCTATTCCATCATCATGTGCCACTGGGTTCCCACAGTTTGAATCCAGCTAATAGGAAAGTTGGCAAAAGGAAATGATGCCCAAAGACAGCTGGGCAGAGATGATTCCAGCTGTTGGAGACCCCTGTTACTGGACACAACCCAAGTGACTTCCTGTATGATCTGTCCTTTGGCATCAGGGTTAACAGAGAGTTGGAGAAAAACTGTGGTGACTCAAGTGGCCACACCTCTTTGGTTTCATGATTTGTTCTCACACCAGGTCTTGGGCAGTGAGATCACAAGCTGCCCTTGCTACTTAATGAGCTCGGGGTGGTCAGAGACATGAGATACTTAGAGAATGAGGGAAGTAAGACTTGAAGATCAGGAATAATCTGCCTGAGCAAAGCAAAGAACTGAAGGCTCCTGTGGATTGGTGTCCCTCGGAGTTTAGTATCCAGAACTGAATCATGACCTGGTTTCTAGTTTCTTTGCCATACTGGCCACTCTCCTTTGAACATGCTCCTGTTTTTTTCATATTCCTCTCTAAGCATACTAGAACTCAACACAGTGCTCTCAGTGTGGTCTAACCAGGTCAGAGCAGAGTGAAGCAATCCCCCCCCTTATGCTAGTTATTAGACCTCTATCAATGCAGCCTTGGATCACATTAGGTTTTTTCCCTTTTTATTCCTATTGCTGTATACTAGCTTTTTAATGATTTTCATATTGCCAGTTTTACATTAGCTTTTTAATAATCTCTCTAATCGCCCATCATACTGAGTTTACCTTGTTCAGTCGAATCTCTTAAGCCATTATTGTGTATGTTTTGGTAAGCCACCTCTCCCCATCGCAGAAATGGGCAGACTTGCATGTAATTAAAATGCATAGAACACAAAATAACAGTACATGTTTTCAAGAAAATATACATGGCCTGAAGTAGAGAGGTAGATGGGAGCAGGGCATGGAGATAAAAAAGAAAGAAATAGATAACTAAAAAGCTCTTGCACAGACTAATTATGATAATAGCCCATGAACTAAGGGATATGGTTAACTGTCTGCACTGAGGCTCACCCTCCCTCAACAAAACCACAGACACAAAACACCATGGGAAATTGGTTTGGGGGACCAAAGTGCAGGACTTCACAGTGATTCTAATTAAGCATGTTTTATTGTAGCCAGCCCATTTTTCCATCCTCTTGAAATCTCTCTGAATCCTGATTGTGTCATCCCTCTCTGCTATATGTCTCCTAGAACCAGGGTAAGCAGTCCTATGTCCTCTTTTTTTTTTTGAGACAGAGTCTCGCTTTGTTGCCCAAGTTAGAGTGAGTGCCATGGCATCAGCCTAGCTCACAGAAACCTTGATCTCCTGGGCTCAAGCAATCTTTCTGCCTCAGCCTCCCGAGTAGCTGGGACTACAGGCATGCGCCACCATGCCCAGCTAATTTTTTTTTTCTATATGTATTAGTTGGCCAATTAATTTCTTTCTATTTATAGTAGAGACGGGGTCTTGCTCTTGCTCAGGCTGGTTTCGAACTCCTGACCTTGAGCAATCCACCCACCTTGGCCTCCCAGAGTGCTAGGAGTGAGCCACCACGCCCGGCCTAGTCCTATGTCCTCTTATAAATCATTTGGTAAAATGCTAAACAGAGCAGAACCTTGTATGGTGCAACTGAAGATTTAGGTCCATTAAATCAGTGTCTGATTAACCCCTACTTCGGACTAGGTATTTTCCCTTGCCCTCCTATCATCTTATACCAGTGTTTTATTCCCTGACTCCTTTCTTTGTACTGTAAGAGTTAGTAACAACCAGACTGAGATGAAAACTTGGAGGATTTCGATGAGAGAGGCCAAAGGCCAAACCCTGAGTATTCTACAGAATGGCACCAGCAGAACCTTACATCCTTCTAACAGATCTGGGGGGGCTGAGGAAACATGTGCTCCCCAAAGCTGCTGCACCTGAACACCAGCCCACCAGCTCGAGTCACTGGGGTTCCACAGAGGACTTCTTAGTAGAATTTTGAACCTGATTTCAAAATTAGCCTATTAAAATTTTTTTTCCCTTTAAGAAATCAGTTCAATTCCCTCTGTAGATTACATAGAATATTATTACCCTTAAGAATTGCATTTTTGGGGCTGGAAGCGGTGGCTTATGCCTGTAATCCTAGCACCCTGGGAGGCCAAGGCAGGAGATCACTCAAGGTCAGGAGTTCGAGACCAGCCTGAGCAAGAGTGAGACCCGGTCTCTACTAAAAATAGAAAAAATTAGCCAGTCAACTAAAAATAGAAACAAAAAAATTAGCTGGGCATGGTGGCTCACACCTGTAGTCCCAGCTACTCAGGAGGCTGAGGCAGGAGGATTGCTCATGGTCAGGAGTTCGAGACCAGCCTGAGCAAGAGTGAGACCCCCGTCTCTACTAAAAATAGAAAGAAATTAGCCAGTCAACTAAAAATAGAAACAAAAAAATTAGCTGGGCATGGTGGCTCGCACCTGTAGTCCCAGCTACTCAGGAGGCTCAGGCAGGAGGATCGCTCATGGTCAGGAGTTCGAGACCAGCCTGAGCAAGAGTGAGACCCCGTCTCTACTAAAAATAGAAAGAAATTAGCCAGTCAACTAAAAATAGAAACAAAAAAATTAGCCGGGCATGGTGGCTCTCACCTGTAGTCCCAGCTACTCGGGAGGCTGAGGCAGGAGGATCACTTGAGCCCAGGAGTTTGAGGTTGCTGTGAGCTAGGCTGACGCCACGGCACTCACTGTAGCTGGAAGAACAAAGTGAGACTCTGTCTCAAAAAAAAAAAAATTGCATTTTGGGATAAGAAAGCCAGATAGGAGCTCATTTGATACCTCTGGATGCCTCAAACAGTCATAACAAGTTTTCGGTCTATATGTTGAAAAACATGGTTAGAGACAAGAAAATCAAAGAGGAATCTATTATGTCTGTATCCAGATTACTATTTTAGGACAAAACTGTAATCTTCAGTGTCACCAGGATTTCAGTTCTGGGTCCTTTTTCTCTCTTAACAGTTGATTTTTTTCTTTCTTTTTTTTTCCTCCCTCCTGCTGCTATTGGGTAAATGAAAACATTCTCAAATCTTCACCTGTAACCTTGTCAGCTAGAAGGACATTTCTGAATTTATTCCCTTTCGCCTTAAAGTTGCAACATCTCAAATCAGGGTTGAGTCCAATACCACCTGCCAACTCTTCACCGTGGATAAACTTAAAATTCTCAAGAGCGAAGGGGAGAATGACAGGCTTGTCAGCTTGGGGCAGTACTAGCTGAGAACACTTTTCAGGAGAAAGCTCTCATGAAGCCAAGTTTTGCCTCCTGCCATAAGCAGGGGGAACAAACTTCGTGAGTGGCCTGTGTGGCCTTTGTTACAGTCAGCTAGAGGCAGTTGACAGCCTCATTTGGCTTTAAGGACATGGAAGCTGAGAGGGTGCAAAACAAGTTCAGCCTAGAGGACAGTAAGGTACTCTGTACTCTAGGGAGGAGGGAAGTGACTTTGGGAAAGATACAGAAACCTAGCCTCATTCCTGCATTTAGAAAGCTGCCTTCCAATTTCTTGAAATGAGTGGTATTTGACAGCAATAGGACCTTGTACTCCTGTGGAGTTTTTGTCGCCAAAGCCTTCTCGTGGTCTCTTCCTCATAATGTGACTAAGAGTATTGAATACAGGCGGAAATGGTTTCCCCCATTTAACATATGGAAAAACTGAGGTCCACAGTAACTGAGTGCCTTCTCTGTCTGAAGTAACATATTTGCAGCAAAAGATGGTTTTGGTTTTTGGAGTTTTTTTTTTTTTTTTGAGACAGAGTCTCACTCTGTCATCCGGGTTAGAGTGCCAGGACATCAGCCTAGCTCACAGCAACCTCAAACTCCTGGGCTCAAGCGATCCTCCTGCCTCAGCCTCCCAAGTAGCTGGGACTACAGGCATGCACCACCATGCCTGGCTAATTTTTTCTATATATTTTTAGTTGGACAATTAATTTCTTTCTATTTTTAGTAGAGACAGGGTCTCATTCTTGCTCAGGCTGGTCTCAAACTCCTGACCTCGAGCAATCCGCCCGCCTTGGCCCCCCAGAGTGCTAGGATTACCAGCATGAGCCACCACGCCTGGCCAAAAGATGGGGTTTTTTTAGGATACCTTAAGATTTTATTATCTTTTTAGTGAAATACATATGTCTGCTCTTTTTTTTTTTTTTGGCATCTTAAACAGTTCTTCAGTCTTGATTTGGTTGTAATTATCAGTGACAGAGGGGACTTTTTTTTTTTTAACTTTTCAGAGTTTTTATTCCTGATGACAAAAGAAGTATAAACTGATAAGCCTCCCTTGTTTTCTAATTATCTTTTTTTCTTAAGACCAAGGTTTTTTATTTATTTTTATTTATTTTTTTATTTTAGCATATTATGGGGGTACAAGTGTTAAGATTACATATATTGCCCATGCCCCCCTCCCCCCTCGAGTAAGAGCTTCGAGCGTGTCCATCCCCCAAACACTGCACATCTTACTCGTTGTGGTTGTATATATCCATCCCCTCCTCCCCCCCACCCTCCCGACACCCGATAAATGTCACTCCTATATGTCCACTTAGGTGTTGATCCGTTAATACCAATTTGCTGGTGAGTACATGTGGTCAAAAGATGGTTTTTGTCAGGCAATTCACCAAAGGCACACAGGGCTGGCCTCCTGGGGACAAATGACTGGTAGCTCATGTCACCTGAACAGCTTTCTCTTAACTTGATGTCAGTAGCAGGAATGGTGTTCACTTTTTTGCCCTAGGAATCCTGGAGTTTATCAGCCTGGCCGTGGGGCTGATTAGCATCCGAGGAGTGGACTCTGGCCTGTACCTAGGAATGAATGAGCGAGGAGAACTCTATGGGTCGGTAAGTTTAAGGTTTTCTTTTCATTGGAGGCTGTTACCATCAGTGTTTGGACAATGTAAGGCAAAAGTATAAAAACATTTATCTAGCACTTGAAAGCACTTTTGTCAGCTGTAAAGGATTAGTGTCTTCTAGTTACTTCTTGGCTGCTCAGGGTCTGGCTACATAACACCTTCACTAATTCAGCCCTCATCGAAACGTAAGATTTTCTGTGATACATTTGCTTTTGCCTTTTTCGTTAGAGGGCCAGCTTGTCCGATGATAACAGTAAGCTGTGCTGGTTTGTCAAGTAGATGGGCAGGATTTGGGGCATTAACCACCCCCAAGGAGTACATCTGAATTTTAATGTGTGCCCAAAGGAGTAGCAGACACGCAGACACAAAAAATAGTCAGTGGAAGATTGAGGATTCTGAGGTTAACAACACAGTCCCTGATTTCCAGATTGCTTCAGCTGAGTCCCGAAGGCCAAATGAAACAAACAAATGAAGAATGAGGGTTCCAGGGTCTGGTGACAGCCCCAAGCCCCCAGCTAGGACTGGGCTGGCTGCAGTACGTTTTCTCTATTCTGGAAGCTAGCCCAGAGCTGGGGAATGGTGAGTGATTTGCTGACCTTAACCCTTTCAGAGGATCCCAACTCCTGGCTCTGGCTTTTGAGTCACATAGCATACTTTCTGGCTGCCTGCACCCCATGAAATCAGAACACATTTTTCCCTGACACCTACGAGATAGGCCCGTCCCCAGCACTCGGTATCGGCAACCCTAGCAAGTAGTATGGCGGCCGGATCAAGCGTGAGAAGGGACAGAGGCAAGAGACCCAGGAGCTGCCAGCTTGAAGTAGCCAGATTGGAGGAGCTTTTCAAGGAGATCTTTTCTGAGCTTTCCAACTGACAGGTCTGAGACCCTTCATTAGGAGAGATCACAGCTCACCTCCCATAGAGCTTTATATAGATCCGAGGCCTTTGCTGTCACTTGATGTGGTTGACTGTAATCTCAATGGATTTGAACATCATCAGCCCTAAGTAGAGAGAAAGGTTGGTGGGTGCCAGCAGGGCCTTGGGAGGCCATAGCAGCAATTCTCGGGCTCAAAGGGCCAGATGAAGCCATCTTCTCGAGTCTCCTCCCTTCAGGAAAGATCTCACCGAAAACATTTTTGTGTAGCTCATGAAAGAGAATGAAGGAGGTACAGTTAGGAGAGTGTTTTGTGCTACTTGGAAGAAAGATACCTCATTAATACGAGGAGATAGGACTGACATTTTCTAATATCAATGTGCTATTGCTATTTCAGGGTTTCTCCCCCAGCAAGCTGGGATGGGAGAAATAGTCATATAATGGGCTCTGCTTTATTTTCTTACCCTCACAGAAGAAACTCACACGCGAATGTGTTTTCCGGGAACAGTTTGAAGAAAACTGGTACAACACCTATGCCTCCACCTTGTACAAACACTCGGACTCGGAGAGACAGTATTATGTGGCCCTGAATAAAGACGGCTCACCCCGGGAGGGACACAGGACTAAACGACACCAGAAATTCACTCACTTTTTACCCAGGCCGGTAGATCCTTCTAAGTTGCCCTCCATGTCCAGAGACCTCTTCCGCTATAGGTAATGGACCTCTCGTGTGACTTCTGGGACCCATATACTCTGGGGCCACAGTTGTCCCTACAAGCACTATACTCATAGCTTTTCAATCCTTCCTTCCTATCAATTTAGATAACGGAGAAGCACTTACTGTTCGACTCAACCCAGTTGTTCTCTTGTTGTTCAAAGTGTATATCAGGGTTGGGTTACTTTGGGGGAGGGATGTTGGGGGAGGGGGTGGGCTTGAGGGAATCTTGTATATACTTTTTCTTTTCTCATGTTCTTTCCCCTGAGGTGGCATGACAAAGAATGGGGGCCCTTGGCCAAGGGCCAGGGGTGTCTTGCCCCACAATCTACCCAAATACCTTGACAATGGGTATAAACAAAAGACCAAGGAATCTGCCATAGACGCTACCTACAGAGCTTCGGAGAAGTCTCATTAAGAAAATCCTGGGGGCTATAGCCCTGCTGCAGATTTCTCATCTGTCCTGACATGCAGTTTCCCTGCCATTGGAAGTGGGAGATGGGGTAGGTTGTAAGAAAAATGATATTAAAATGTAAGCATGGATACTGTGCATAAGGACAAACTATTTATGAAATGTATATGCTATTTATTTTATATATTTATTTATTTCAAAATAATTTTATTTTTAATGAGAGATGCTATGACTGGATTTTCATCAGAAAGAATAAGGTCCTACTGAAACAGGATAAAACAAGTTATTAAAGGCTTTTATTGGCAATAAAATTGTCTTTATATTGTAAGCTTCTGTCTAATTCTATTTATTTGTACATTTAGTAGGATTAAAAGGTTGGCCAGTTTCTTTCTCTCTCACTTACTAGAACTTTCTGATGTCAGCATCATACTGTCTATGATACATGACTCCATTATCCAATATGTTAGCATTATCTAGGGGCCTTATGTGAAGGCCTAGTGATTCTTTCCGGTTCTGTGACTTTAAATGTAGTGGTGAATCAAAGCTTCAGGAAGGTCTGGACCAACAGCTCTTACTGAAGGTCCCATTTGTGCTTAGAATGAGGCATAGAGAAACTCTCTCTTGGGACTTGGCTAGGGCCCAAAGCCCTAAGATCAGAGACACTAATCAGTGACTTCTTACTTCAGATATGAAGATGGAAGGGATTCAAAATAAACAACAATCAACAGGGAGACTGATTTTTTTGAACCAGTCAACTTCCCTTCTGGAGATCTTCTCCCCCTCCCCCTCTGTACCTCCACCTTCAACCCCTGCCTAGTGCTTCTCCTGGGGAATTCTGGGAAGCTATGAACAAAACAGTAGTGCTCAGAGTACTGTACGTGGTCTCTTGACCAGTAGCGTCTCCTGGGAACTTCTTAGAGATTAGAAATCTCTATGGGAAGGGCCCAGAAATGTGCGTGTTAACAAGCCTTACAGCAGGATTCTTGTGCACCCTCAAGTTTGAGAACTACTGCCCTAAGGGAATATTTTGTTTGTTTGTTTGTTTGTTTGTTTTGAGACAGAGTCTCGCTTTGTTGCCCAAATTAGAGTGAGTGCCCTGGCATTGGCCTAGCTCACAGCAACCTCAATCTCCTGGGCTCAAGCGATCCTCCTGCCTCAGCCTCCTGAGTAGCTGGGACTACAGGCAGGCGCCACCATGCCCAGCTAATTTTTTCTATATATATTAGTTGGCCAATTAATTTCTTTCTATTTATAGTAGAGACGGGGTCTCGCTCTTGCTCAGGCTGGCCTCGAACTCCTGACCTTGAGCAATCCGCCCGCCTCGGCCTCCCAGAGTGGTAAGATTTTACAGGTGTGAGCCACTGCACCTGGCTGAAGGGAATGTTTTTTTAATTGTTTTTGCAGCTGTATGGCTTATAAATAAAGTTTTAGGGTAACTTCAGCCATAACACAAAGGTAGAGTGGCCCTAGGATGGTGTTATTTGGAGCTCCCTTTTCCCCCAGAGCAGCCCCTGAGGTATCTTGCTTAAAATCCCTAACCTCTTTACTGATATTTACTGAGGTAGGAGCATAGGGCTATTTGCATTTTCCTAATTAATGTTGTCAGGAGATAAGAATCAAAGGGATTAAAGTCTTATTGAGTATACAGGCACCATAAAGGCCTGGTGGAAGAAAGTTTTGTGTTTGGGGACAGTTTCCTAAGGCTCCTCAATTATATCATGTAGGCATCCACTATTTTTCCAACTAATTGTATGGCTGTGACAAACAGCTTAGGTAACAGCTCACTTAAAAAGCAAAACCAAGGCCAGGCGCGGTAGCTCACGCCTTGTAATCCTAGCACTCTGGGAGGCTGAGGCAGGCAGATTGCTCAAGGTCAGGAGTTCGAGGCCAGCCTGAGCAGGAGCGACACCCCATCTCTACTATAAATAGAAAGAAATTAATTGGCCAACTAATATATATAGAAAAAATTCGCCGGGCATGGTGGCGCATGCCTGTAGTCCCAGCTACTCGGGAGGCTGAGGCAGGAGGATCGCTTGAGCCCAGGAGTTTGAGGTTGCTGTGAGCTAGGCTGACGCCACGGCACTCACTCTAGCCTGGGCGACAGAGTGAAAGTCTGTCTTTAAAAAAAAAAAAAAAGCAAAACCAGAAAGTCTATAAAAGCTCAAATCTAAGTACCTGACAGAGAAGCCATGCATATGAGAATACATACAAAGAATAGCAAATAAGACTGTATGATAAAAAGTGCTCAATTGTGTCGCCTGTGTGATCATAGACTAGAATGCTCATCAGTGGAACCACCAAGGTGGAGATCTCAGTGGGCTAGAGTGATTAGGGTGAGTTTTGTGAAAGTGGTAATGCCTGCTACGAGGAACCAACGGGATTTGGAGAGGCAAAGGGGCTGATTGTGATGTTAGATGTTCGTGTTGGGTTGTGGGGAAGAGAAACCACCTCTAGAGGTTTCTGAGAGAAGAGTAAAAATTAGCTAGGTGACATTTTCTTATCACAATTATTTTTATGAGCAGCACACTTTATTTTCTTTTCTTTTCTTTTCTTTTTTTTTTCTTTTTTTTAGACATCAGTGGGCGTTGGATAGCACACTTTATTTTAAAACCCAAATTGTACCTATGTTATCTACGCAGAGATGTTCAACTATCTAGAACTTTTGATTCACAAGTGCAATTTCTGAGGGCTTGTGAAATACATGAGATCTGCTGTAACCACCAGTGTTGAGTCTAGCAGGGCACTTGACATAGGCCTGGCAAGGCCACAAGCAAGATACTGCAGGACAAGATTTGCAAGCAAAACGCCGCTGTAATGTAAAAGGAGAAAACTCCAAATCCTAGGGTCCTTTTTCCTCTGGGTGGAAGCAGAGGAAAGAAGACTAAAAGAATTATGTAGAGTTCCAGGGTGCAGAAGTTTACTCTTCAAGGATATTCGTGAACTTGGAAGGATAACAATGAATAGGGCATGTGGCCAGAAAATGGCAACGGGCAACTGTTTTCATTTTCAAAAAGAGGGAAAGATAAATTCTGTAAATGGAAATGTAAGATGGATGACCTAGTGCCACTAGAGCAATTGACATTTGATTGGCCCCATATCCCCAAAGTGCTAGAGTAATGGATTTTGTGCCAACCGAAAGGGAATCATAGACAACTAAGCTCTGGAACTCAGGTTTTGGATAAAAACATTTGCAGAGTTCATTTCTTATTCAGCTTTGTGCCCCTTCCCAGTGTTCAGAACATTGTTCCTCGAACAGAATAGGCACTTGGGAAATGTTTATTGAATAAACGAATGGTTGGTTGAAAGAATGAATGAGTAAATGAATGAATGGGCAAAGACATAGATGGCTTCTTTAATGAATATATATGACACAAATACTGGGCTAGAGAGAGCAAATGCATTATATAACAGGATTCTCTGCAGTGTTAAGTTCTGAGTATACTAAATAGGCACAATGACAAACTAGAGTGTGTCTTGGGAAAGATAGTTCCCTGTCACTGGAAGAGTTTAAGCAGAGACTAGACAACCACTTGACAAGGATATTGCATTATTTAGGCTGGGCGGGGTGGCTCACGCCTGTAATCCTAGCACTCTGGGAGGCCGAGGTGGGCGGATTGCTTGAGGTCAGGAGATCGAAACCAGCCTGAGCAAGAGTGAGACCCCGTCTCTACTATAAAGAAATTAATTGGCCAACTAAAAATATATATAAAAATTTAGCCGGGCATGGTGGTGCATGCCTGTAGTCCCAGCTACTCGGGAGGCTGAGGCAGGAGGATTGCTTGAACCCAGGAGTTTGAGGTTGCTGTGAGCTAGGCTGACGCCATGGCACTCACTCTAGCCTGGGCAACAAAGCGAGACTCTGTCTCAAAAAAACAAAAACAAAAACAAAAAACCCCACAAGGATATTGCATTATTTACAGGGGACAGGGTGAATATTAGATAAAGATGGCAGGATGTGGCATTAGTTTACTAACTACACAATCTGTGGGAATTCTGAGCACCAGTAGTGTTCCAAGAAAGAATATATAAGACCTAAAAGTGCTACCCAACTGCTATTCCAGGCCAAGAAAGACACTGTAGATCAGAGGTTCCAAACTTGGGATTCACAAGGTCCTTAAAGGTCCATGGAAAGCCTGAGGTCCCTGGGACCGAACTCCTCAAAACAGGACGCAAAATTTTATGTAGATGTACATTTGTCCTGAAAGGGTCCCCCAAAATGTTAGGAGCAACTACCCTGGGAGTTTCCAGAGCCTCAGAGCTCTGGCATAAGAATTGGTGGCCACTGTGATCCTAAGTGAAAACCTTAACAGAATCTTTAGGTGTTTTATTTTTTTTTCAAAAGTATAGATTTTATGTGTGAAACCTTTGACTCCCATCGTCTAGGATGATAGCTTCATTTTTTCTTTCTTTTTTTTTTTTTTGAGACAGAGTCTCGCTTTGTTGCCCAGGCTAAAGTGAGTGCCGTGGCATCAGCCTAGCTCACAGCAACCTCAAACTCCTGGGCTCAAGCGATCCTCCTGCCTCAGCCTCCCAAGTAGCTGGGACTACAGGCATGCACCACCATGCCCGGCTCATTTTTTTTCTGTATATATTAGTTGGCCAATTAATTTCTTTCTATTTATAGTGGAGACGGGGTCTCGCCCTTGCTCAGGCTGGTTTCGAACTCCTGACCTCGAGCAATCCTCCCACCTCGGCCTCCCAGAGTGCTAGGATTATAGGCGTGAGCCACCGCGCCCGGCCTAGGAGATAGCTTCATGTTTGGCAACAAGAAGGAAGGGAGGGAAGGAGGAGCTAGGATGGCTGTACTGCTCAGTGGTTCTGAACAAAGCCCAACCCCAGTTCCGAAAGTAGCAAGACTCTCCTTAGCCTCCCCACACAGTCCTCTTTTCACCCCTACTGCCACTACCAGGAGCTTATCAGAGCCATCAGGGCAGGTGCCCTCCTAAAAGGAATCTAGTCGAAGGCTTGAAATAATAAGAACCCAAGTTTATCATACCTTCAAGTCACTGCAATGCTCAGCCACCGAAGTCCTGGTTGTGTAGTCAGAAATCCATCAGGCTCAGGACTCTAGTGGGGCCACAGGTCACTCGGGCTCAGTCCATGTTGCCTGAAGTGCAGCCCAGCCTTCCTCTATCTGAAGAGGCTGGCCCTTGGGGACTACTTTCCTTCTCTGCAGGGTAGCTGGAGCTACATTGCCTTTCACCAGCACTCATGAGTTGGCCTCAGTCAGGGAAGAATATGGAAGGTACAGGGAAGGGGGACCAGAGAGGAGAGATCGTCTCTTTTGGAAAGATGCATTCTGCATCTCTGCATCAGTCATCTAACTCAACAGGAGGATCAGAACATCATTTAGTTTGTCCTTCCTAGAGCTCCCTCACCCTCAACAACAAAAAAAAAAAATGGAAGAACCTTTCTAGTAGGTCTCTACACCAGGGCCTTGTTGGCAAGTGCAGAAATACCCAACTGTCTCCTTGACCCTCGATAGCCTCTCTCCACTCTTCCATCCCAGCATGGGCCACATCTCCCCTCTGTATCTCTTTCAATCAGCCCCATTCTTTATCCTTGTACAATGGAGCCAAAGACACGCAGACAACATGTTCTTCAGGCCCTAGAATCAGACCAACCTCATTTTAAATCAGATCCCTTTTCTTCTTAATTCTTTGGCCCTGAACAAATTCATTCATTCGATGAGTATGTATTGAGTACTTGTCACATATTTAGACATATAAAGGTGAGTAAGACAGACATAGTTCCTCTCCTTGTGACATGGTATATAGTCAGGAAGACAGACATAAACAAGGAAATCTACCTGTTGTACTAAGAGCTGCCAAGAAGGAGTACAAGGTGCTATTAAAGTGTATATCAGGGAGGCATCACCTTTTGAAAGGGTTATGGAAGGATTCCTGAAAAAGTGTTGCTTAGGTTGAGCCCCGAAGGGTGACTAGGAGTTAGCATAGTGGCAGTAGACATAGCTTTCTACTATTGAAATAGTAGAATATTTCTACTGTAGAAATAGTTTTCTACAGAGGGTACAGGAATATGTGGAAGTCCAGAGGCAATGAAAACTACAAGACACTACAAGAAAATAGTCTAGCAGATTGGTAGTAAGCCGCAGTGCCCTCATCTTAATGGGGATGATCATA
The DNA here is from genome assembly GCF_040939455.1 of Microcebus murinus. Lineage (NCBI taxonomy): Eukaryota > Metazoa > Chordata > Mammalia > Primates > Cheirogaleidae > Microcebus > Microcebus murinus. The sequence goes on from NC_134136.1 coordinate 8,727,921, forward strand.
GTACCTCCCTCAAAAGCTGTTGCTGGGAAGATTAAATGAGATAATGTATGAGAAAATAGAAAGTACCCGGCACATAGTAAACACTCTGTGAATGTTAGCTATTACTATAACCTTTAGTATCATTATTTATTAGTAATATTAATTTGAAGACATATCTCAGAAGAAGCACGTGCATCAGTCCATCCTGTCTCCTAGATGTAAGATTCTGCTGGGGTTTTATGTAGGACAAGTGCCAGAAAGCAAGATGGCACGTGGGGCAGCCGTGCCATACAAACAAATGCTGGCCATTTACTAAAATCATCTAATTGGAGAACCTACCTAGAAATTCCATCTTCTAATGTACCTGGTATGAAACAAGCCAACGGACTCTCTCAGCCTTCCCCAGCTTCTATTCTAGTTAGATTTAGCAATGCATCCTAAGGCCCCACAGTTCTCCCTTTTCCAGGCTCCCATAACCAAAACATGAATTGAGAGTGTCATCCAGGTCCCACATATCCAGAACCCTCCTATATTCGTATCTCTTCTTTATAGTCCATATAATGCCTGCTGAGCCCAATCCCAGTCCCCCCCTTTTTTTTCTTTTTTGTTATTTCAGCATATTATGGGGATACAAATATTAAGGTTTCAAATAATGCCCTTTCTCTCCCTCCCCCCACAAGTCTGAGTTTCCAGTGTGACCATCCCCCAGATGGTGCACATCTCACTCATTATGCATATATACACCCGCCCCCTCTCCCCTCCCACCTGCCCAATACCCTATTACTGTAGTACCTATGTGTCCACCTAGGTGCTGCTCAGTTAATACCAGTTTGCTGGTGAGTACATGTGGTGCTTGTTTTTCCATTCTTTCCATACTTCACTTAGTAGTATGGGTTCCAGCTCTAACCAGGAAAATACAAGATGTGCTATATCACTGTTGTTTCTTAGAGCTGAATAGTACTCCATGGTATACATATACCACATTTTATTAATCCACTCTTGGATTGATGGGCACTTGGGCTGTTTCCACAGCCTTGCAATTATGAATTGTGCTGCTATAAACATTCGAGTGCAGGTATCTTTTTTGTAGAGTGTCATTGGATCTTTTGGGTAGATGCCCAGTAATGGGATTGCTGGATCAAATGGTAGATCCACTTGTGTCTCTTTGAGGTATCTCCATATTGCTTTCCACAGAAGTTGAACTAGTTTGCAGTCCCACCAGCAGTGTAGGAGTGTTCCTCTCTCTCTGCATCCATGCCAGCATTTGTTATTTGAGGACTTTTTGATAAAGGCCATTCTCACTGGAGTTAAGTGATATCTCATTGTGGTTTTGATTTGCATTTCCCTGATGATTAGAGATGTTGAGCATTTTTTCATATGTTTGTTGGCCATTCTTCTGTCTTCTTTAGAAAAGTTTCTGTTCAAGTCTTTTGCCCACTTTTTAATAGGGTTATTTGATTTTTTCTTGCTGATTTTCATGAGTTCTAAGTATATTTTAGTTATCGGTCCATTATCAGATGCATAGGACGCAAAAATTTTCTCCCATTCTGTAGGTTGTCTGTTTACTTTCATGACTGTTTCTTTGCCTGTGCAGAAGCTTTTTAGTTTGATCATGTCCCATTTATTTGTTTTTGTTGCTGCTGTGATTGCCAGTCCCCCTTTTAATGTGCTCTAAACTCCTAGTAACCCCCTGGTGAAAGGTACATGCTTGTCCTGTCAGTTTGCGGTTTTCCTGTGTCCCACCAGTTGTAAATGTTCTAAGTTTCCAAAGCCCATAAAACCATCCCTAACCTCAGCTAACACTATACCCTATAGATCTCCCCAGATTTCCCTCTTAGGCTATTATACCCACACCCAGGAGGTGCCAGAACTCTCCTCCAATATAAACCCAGGCATAACCTTCTTCATGTACAACCTGAGTGTCATGTATATATTTAGCACAGGGTAACCTGGAGGGCCCATACCCAAATCCCCATCCAACTCTAGTTGAAAATGCTCACTTTCTCTGCTTCTACTCCTTTATTGCCAGCATTGCTAGACAAAGCTATGAGAATTGGGTCATCACATGGCTCTGCTACAAATACAGTCTTATCAACCTCAAGCAAACTGGCCCTTTTCTGCTTGACAACCCTTTGATTTATCTAGTTTGGGTTCTGTCTGGTATTCATCATAGTGCATCATAAAAATCTCTAACATCTGAACACGTTTATATTGACTCAACATTGACCAAACTTCCCCGGTAAGCACCTGGTGTAATTATCTAAAAATACAGAACTCCTGGGCCCTAATTGGGACTTCTTAAATCAGAATTTCCAACTAAGAGGCTTGGTTATCTATATCAATTGTCTCTAACTTTTTGATCTCAGGAACCCTTATACACTTAAAAATTATTAAGGATCCCAAAAAGCTTTTGTTTATATGGACTATAGCTATTGCTATTAGAAATTAAAACTCAGAAATTATCTAATAATTCATTTAGAATAACAATAATCCAATTGCACATTAACATAACATTTTTATGAAAAATAACTATATTCTCAAAAATTCAGTGAGAAGGGTGCTATTGTTTTATATCCCAAACCCCTTTGATGTTTGTCTTGATAGAAGGCAGCTGGATTCTTATATCTGCTTCTGCATTCAATCTGTTGTTATATGTTCTTTTGGCTGAAGTGTAGAGAGAAAAATCTAGCCTGTCATTGATATGTAATTAGAAAAGAGAGGACCTCATGGGCCCCCAGGAATCCTTGGGTCACACTTTGAGAATTACTGATCTGTAGATTTAATAAATCCCCAAGTGATATATTTTTTATTATATTTTGTTATATTAAATTTTATACTAAATTAAAAAAATAAACTAAATATTTTTTCCTTATTTTATTCTTACCAAGTTCTAGAATGCACCCAAATAATTCTTATGAGAATAGGTGGCAAACACTGCATTCATTCATGTGAGATGTTACAAATCTCCATTTGTCTCAATCTCTCAGCTCCAGTCTGCTCTGGATCAGGAACTCTTCGGTCTATCACTGCAGATGAACCTCCTACGTGTTTTAACAAGAAGACCCAAGCCATCCAATAGTGGCTTCCTAGCAATCATTTTTTGGTGTTCTTCAGTTTTGCTTTTCTCTTTTTTTTTTTCTTATTTTTTTTTATTTCAGCATATTATGGGGGTACAAATTTTAAGGTTTCAAAAAATGCCCTTTCCCCCCTCCCCCCAAGTCTGAGTTTCCAGCGTGACCATCCCCCAGATGATGCACATTTCACTCATTATGTATGTATACACCCGCCCCCCTCCCCCCTCCCACCTGCCCAATACCCTATTACTGTAGTACCTATGTGTCCACTTAGGTGCTACTCACTTAATACCAGTTTGCTGGTGAGTATATGTGGTGCTTGTTTTTCCATTCTTGGGATACTTCACTTAGTAGTATGGGTTCCAGCTCTAACCAGGAAAATACAAGATGTGCTACATCACCATTGTTTCTTAGAGCTGAATAGTACTCCATGGTATACATATACCACATTTTATTAATCCACCCTTGGATTGATGGGCACTTGGGCTGTTTCCACAGCCTTGCAATTATGAATTGTGCTGCTATAAACATTCGAGTGCAGGTGTCTTTTTTGTAGAGTGTCATTGGATCTTTTGAGTAGATGCCCAGTAATGGGATTGCTGGATCAAATGGTAGATCCACTTGTATTGCTTTGAGGTATCTCCATATTGCTTTCCACAGAGGTTGAACTAGTTTGCAGTCCCACCAGCAGTGTAGGAGTGTTCCTCTCTCTCCACATCCACGCCAGCATTTGTTGTTTGGGGACTTTTTGATAAAGGCCATTCTCACTAGGGTTAAGTGATATCTCATTGTGGTTTTGATTTGGATTTCCCTGATGATTAGAGATGTTGAACATTTTTTCATATGTTTGTTGGCCATTCTTCTGTCTTTAGAAAAGTTTCTGTTCAAGTCCTTTGCCCACTTTTTTTAAAGAAAAAATCTTTGAATTTTTTATTGTGGTAAAATATATGTAACAAAATTTGTCATTTTAACCATTTTTAAGCATACAACTCATGGGTATTAATTACATTTGTAGTGTTGTATAACCATCACCACTATATTTCCAAAATTTTTCATCACCCCAAACAAAAACCCTGAAACCATTAAGCAATACCTCCTCATTACCCTCTCCTATCAGCCACTGGTGAACTGTAATCTACTTTCTGTGTGTATAGATTTCCCTATTCTGGATATATCATATAAATAGAATTCTACAATATGTGGTCTTTTGCGACTGGCTTCTTTCACTTAGCATAATGTTTTGAAGGTTTATCCATGTTGTAGCATGTGTCAGTACAAATACTACATTCCTTTTTATGGCTGAAGAGTATTCTATTGTATAAATACACCACATTTGGTTTCTTCATTTGTCAGTTGCTGGACATTTGGGTTGTTTCCACTTTTCAGCTATTATGAATAATGCTGCTATAAACATTCATGTAAACACATCCTTTTATTTCTCTTGGGTATATATCTAGCAGTGGAATTGCTGGGTTACATGGTACTTCTATGGTTAACCAGTTGAGGAACTGTCAAACAGTTTTTCAAAGAGGTTGCACCATTTTGCATTCCCACCAATAATATATGAGTACTCCAATTCACATTCTCAGCACCACTTGTTATTTTCCATCTTTTTATTATAAACATGCTAGTGGGTGTGAAATGGCATCTCATTGTGGTTTTTAAAAGTTAATATTATTTTTAAATGATAAATTTAATTGTATACATTTACAGGGTAAAATGTGATGTTTTGATATATGTATACAATGTGGAATGATTAAATCAAGCTAATTAACATATCCATCACGTCACCTATTTTTTTTGTGATGAAACATTTGAAATTTGCTCTCTTGGTTATTTTGAAATTCACAATACATTATCATTGCCTATCGTCACCCTACTGTGCAATAAGTCTCAAAATTTATTCCTCCTGTCTAACTGAATCTTTGCACCCTTTGACCAACAACTCCCCATTCCCTCCCTTCACCACCACCCTCAGCTTCTGGTGACCATCATTCTACTCTCTACTTCTATGAGTTTGACTCTTTGAGATTCCATAGGCAAGTGAGATCATGCAGTATATTTCTTCCTGTGCTGGGCTTATTTCATGCAGCATAATGTCTTCCATATTTCTCCATGTTCTTGCAAATGACAGAATTTCCTTCTTTTTTAAGGCTGAATAGTATCCTATTATGTATATATGTCACATTTTCTTTATTCATTCTTCTGTTGATGGGCACTTAGGATGATTCTATTTGTTGGCTATTGTGAATACTGCTGCAGTGAATATGAGAATGCAGATGTTTGATATATTGATTTCAATTCCTTTGAATATATACCCAGGGGTGGAATTACTGGATCACATGGTAGTTCTATATTTAGTTTTTTGAGAAACCTCTCTACCATCTTCCCTAATGACAGTACTAACTTACATTCCCACCAACAGTGTGCAAGGGTTCCCTTTTCTCTATACCCTTGCCAATACACTCTATCATTCATCTTTTTGATAAAAGCCATTCTAACAGGTAAAAGGTAATATCTCATTGTAATTTTAATTTGCATTTCCCTAATGATTAGTGATACTAAACATTTTTTCATAAACCTGTTGGCTATTTGTATGTTTTCTTTTGAGAAATGTCTGTTCAGGTCCTTTGCCCACTTTTTGCTTGGATTATTGTTTTCTTGCTATTGAGTTGTTTGAGTTCCTTATATATTTTGGATGTTAATCCCTTATCAGATGTATGATTTGCAAATATTTTCTCCCACTCCCTGGGTTGTCTCTTTACTTTGTCAAGTGTTTCCTTTGCTGTGTAGAAGATTTTTTTTGTATAATCTCATTGGTCTATTTTTTCTCTTGTTGCCTATATTTTCAGAGTCATATGCAAAAAATCATTACCCAGACCAAAGTCATTGAGCATTTTCTTCTAGTATTTTAAAAGTTTCAGGTCTTATATTTAAGTCTTTAATCTATAGAGTTGATTTTTGTACATGGTATGAGATAAGGATAAAATTTCATTTTTTACATGTGGATATCCAGTATTTCTAACATCATCTACTGAAGAGGCTGTACTTTCCCCATTGTGTGTTCTTGGCACCTTTGCTGCAGATAAATTGACCATAAATGCACGGATTTATTTCTGGGCTTTCTATCCTGTTCCATTGGTTGATGTGCCTGTTTTTATGACAGTACCATGCTGTTTCAATTACAATCACCTTATAATGTATATTTGAAATCAGGGAGTGTGATGTCTCCAACTTTGTTCTTTTTGCTCAAGATTATTTTGGCTATTCGGGGCCTTTTATGGTTCCATACAAATTTAAGCATTGTTTTTTCTATTTCTGTGAAAAATGACGTTGGAATTTTGATGGAGATTGCATTGAATTGGTGGATTGCTTTGGGTAGTATGGACATTTTAACAATATTCATTTTTCCAATCCATAAACATGACATATCTTTCCATTTATTTATATTTTCTTTGATTTCTTTCATAAGTGTTTTATAGTTTTCAGTATACAGGTCTTTTAGCTCCTTGGTTAAATTTCTAGACAACCAATGACATTGTAAAAGTATACTTAATTGTAAATATTGTAATTATATGACAATGACATTGTAAAAGTATATTTATTGACATAAAAAGATGTTTACAAAATATTGTAAAGTTAAGAAAAACCAGTTCATAAAACCATATGTATTTTATGATCTCAGTCTTGTAAAAATAATGTATAAGTAGCACAGGCTGAGCATCCCTAACCCAAACTCAAAATCTAAAATGCTCCAAAATCTGTAACTTTTTGAGCTCCAACATAATGCCACAAGTAGAAAATTCCACACATAAGTGCTTAATACAAACTTTGTTTCATGCACAATACTACTAAATATATTGTATAAAATTACCTTCAGCCTATTGTATAAGGTGTATATAAAACATAAATTAATTTTGTGTATAGATTTGGATCCCCTTCCTAAGATATCTCATCATGTATATGCAAATATTCCAAATCCAAAGAAACCCCAAATCTGAAACACTCTGGTCCCAAGTATTTCAGATAAGGGATACTCATCCTGTATATAATTTAGAATGTTATTTATCTAAACACATGCATGTGTAAATGATTGGAATATAGTCCTGATTCATAGTAAGTGCTCCACAAAAAGTTAGTTATTATTATTACACATCTTATCCCTTTTTTGAAGGGTGTCAGACCACTTTATTGAGGGGAATTGGGGACAAGGGACAAAGAAGGGCACAGGATGATGAAATCCGACGTCTTCAGCCAGGCCCTCCCAGACTTTTCAGATGCAGAAAGAACATCTTATCCCTTCTTAAACAAACTGTGGCATTCTGCATATGCTATTGTGCACCTTGCTCTTATTCATTCATAATAATATCTTAGAGATCTTTCCATCTTTATATTTGATAAATATACTTTTTTTTTTTTTTGAGACAGAGTCTGGCTCTGTTCCCGGGCTAGAGTGCTGTGGCATCAGCCTAGCTCACAACAACCTCAAACTCCTGGGCTCAAGCGATCATTCTGCCTCAGGCTCCCCAGTAGCTGGGACTACAGGCATGTGCCACAATGTCTGGCTTATTTTTTTCTATATATTTTTAGTTGTCCAGCTAATTTCTTTCTATTTTTTAGTAGAGATGGGGTCTTGCTCTTGCTCAGTCTGGTCTCGAACTCCTGACCTCGAGTGATACTCCCACCTCGGCCTCCCAGAGTGCTAGGGTTACAGGCGTGAGCCACGTAGCCTGGCCTATATTCAGTAAATATAAACCTATTTAATGGCTACATAATATTTAATCAGCTCCCATCAATGAATATTTAGGTGGTTTCTAGTCTTCTGCTACTACAACCAACATTCAAGTGAATATCCTAGTACCTCTATTTTTGTGGATATATCAGAGTATATCTGTAAGATAAATCCCTAAAAGTGAAATTTCCTTGGTCAAGTGAGATGAGCATTTTACATTTTCATAGATAGTGCCAAATTATCTTTCATGGAAGTTGTGTCAATTTATACTACAGCCAATAATTTATTAGAGAGCCTGTTTCCCCATACTCTTGTCAACAAAATAAACAATAATTTTATTTTTGTCAATCAGATATAGATGAAAATTGTATTTTAAACTTTCTTTGCATTTTATGAGTGAGATTAAGCATCTTTCCATTTGTTTAAAACAGATTTGTATTTCTTAACCTCCTTATTTTAAAAATGGGGAGACTGATGGCCAAAGAGGGTGATATGTATAAGGGTACCGACATCACTGTCAGAATCAGTTAACTCCATAGTTTACTGAATTTCAATCCTATACTCTTTGCATCACATCACTTTGTCTTTACCTGTACTACATATTACTACCAGATCATAGACAGCTCCAGTGTGCTATCTTTGTTTCAAGAACATCAGCCCTATCTTTCCAAACAAATTGCAAGCAGTACCATAAAAGAAAAAAAAAAAAAAAAGGAGTCTTTTCATGTGGCAGACTTGGGTTTGAAACCTGGATATTCCACGTTCTGCTTGTGTGAACCTTTGGCAAGCCTCAGTTTTCTCATCTATAAAATGGTGGCAATGTATATACAGGACTAAATGATATATAACCTAGGAGAGCGGTTGACACACAGAAGATACTTTATAAATGGGAGATACACACATACATCAATTTCTTTTTTTTTTCTTTTCTTCTTTTTTCTTTTCTTTTCTTTTTTCCTTTTCTTCTTTTCTTTTCTTTTCTTTTTTTCTTTTTTCTTTTCTTCACTTTTTTCTTTTTAGACAGGGTCTTGCTCTGTCACAGGGGCGTCAGCCTAGCTCACAGCAACCTCAAACTCCTGGGCTAATGAGATCCTCCTGCCTCAGCCTCCCGAGTAGCTGTGATCACAGGAGTTTGCCACCACACTTAGCTGATTTTTCTATTTTTTGTAAAAATGGGGTCTCACTGTTGCTCACGCTAGTCTAACCTCCTGGTCTCAAGCAATCCTCCCGCCTCAGCCTCTCAAAGTGCTAGGATTACAGGCGTGAGCCACCGGGCCTGGCCTATCAATTTCTTAATGCCAGGATCAAGATCAACACTTTTTCTCCACAACTTCATCTTATCCTGTCCAAGTGCAGGGAACTCAGTAACTGCTAACAAATTTCACTGACTTGACTTGAGGGGAGGCTTACAGTGTAACAGAGACTTGAAAAACAGAGAGAAATCTTATACCCCACAGCCTTCTGTCTTTTTGCCCTGGTGTCTCTTGTCCTCATGCACAATGATGGATTTTTGACATACCAAAACCATGCAACTGACTGGCAAAGGAAACAACTACGAGTTCCTCCCACACTAAACCTCAAGGCGTATCTGGATGGGTGGGGGGGCAGAAATCCTAAACTAAAGAGGCTTGAACCCGACTGGGCGCGGTGGCTCACACCTGTAATCCTAGCACTCTGGGAGGCCGAGGTGGGCGGGTTGCTCAAGGTCAGGAGTTTGAAACCAGCCTGAGCAAGAGCGAGAACCCGTCTCTACTACAAATAGAAAGAAATTAATGGGCCAACTAATATATATAGAAAAAATTAGCTGGGCATGGTGGCGCATGCCTGTAGTCCCAGCTACTCGGGAGGCTGAGGCAGGAGGATCGCTTGAGCCCAGGAGTTTGAGGTTGCTGTGAGCTAGGCTGACGCCATGGCACTCACTCTAGCCTGGGCAACAAAGCGAGACTCTGTCTCAAAAAAAAAAAGAGTTCTAATATATTAAAACATATTTTACAGTATTCATATTGGGTTTTTCAGACATTGCTGCTGGGATCACAAAAGGAAATGAAATGAGTAGCGCTACTGAAGAGGGACAGGAGGGAGTGTTCTGAAAACACCCAGGGGGAATATTCTGTTTTTTAAGCCCTTGCTTAAAGTAAAAACTGACAAGTGAGAGCTGATATGCAAAATAATAAAATGATAAGGTATTCTAAATTGCTTGTAAAAGGATGGGATTAAATCATAGTTCAAGGCCGGGCGCGGTGGCTCACGCCTGTAATCCTAGCTCTCTGAGAGGCCGAGGCGGGCGGATTGCTCAAGGTCAGGAGTCTGAAACCAGCCTGAGCAAGAGCGAGACCCCATCTCTACTATAAATAGCAAGAAATTAATTGGCCAACTAAAAACATATAGAAAAAATTAGCTGGGCATGGTGGCACATGCCTGTAGTCCCAGCTACTCGGGAGGCTGAGGCAGGAGGATTGCTTGAGCCCAGGAGTTTGAGGTTGCTGTGAGCTAGGCTGATGCCACGGCACTCACTCTAGCCTGTGCAACAGAGACTCTGTCTCCAAAAAAAAAAAAAAAAAATAATAGTTCAAGGAAGAGTTGCAGGCTTCTTGAAAGGCAAAAACAGAATCAGACATGTGCTCTGAATCCTGCCTCTTCTAGTTAGTTGTGTGACACTGGGCAAATAAGCTAATTATTTTAAACCTATTTCCTCATCTGTAAAACAGGAATAACAAAAAGCGACTGGCCATAGTGCCTGAAACATAATAAGCATTCAATAAATCATGACTGTTGTGTGAGAGAAGATTCAGAAAGGCGAGGTAATTTTGTCCAAGTTTACACAGATAGAACCAGGCCCTCAAATTCTAGCATAGTCAAATCATTTTGCTGTCTTTCAGTTCTTTGGAAATATGTCAACTATTCATGGTCCATGTGGCACATCTCTATAATTCAAGAACAGTCGCCCTTATTCTGACAGAGATCACTGTGCTAACACAGAGCTTTCTATTTTGTTTTCTTGTGAATACATCATTTCTCATTTGAAATAGAGGATTTTGAAGTACTTGGTGCATAAACTTGCCTGGTCTGAGGAAGGCTGAATGATTCTATTCTTGGCACTGGAAACTCAGATCCAGAAAGTAGAACAGAGTTTCTAGATCCCATTAGTCTAAACAATGCTGAGTGTGGTTAAAGAAGAACCTTTTAAACAAATTAAATATCCCTCTGAAAGAAAATCTGAAGCCAATGTTCTAGATGCCAAATTAAAGGCTTAGGGGATATGTCAGGGGGTCTTCGCCGTTTTATAATTGTCACTCACACAAGAATGTTTCCCTTTCACAGACAGTTCTCATTTTAAAGCTTAGTTCAATACCAATTATTCTGAAAATTTGCTTAATGTGGTCTGGCAGATTGAAAAAAAAATGAATTGGAATTTAAATGTAATAGGAGGCATCTGAATGGAGTGGAATGAAAATTGGACTATGAAGCTAAAAGACATGAGCACCATTGGCATCTTTCCTCGTCTTTGGGCCCTTTTTTTTTTTTTCCCCTGATTGTAAAGGGCAAGGCCTGGGATACAAGATCTCCAGGACCCCTACCATCTCTAGCATTCTAAGATTCTACAAGTCCTCTTCACCTCTGCCCATGCCCCACAAATTTAAGTATTAGAACAGAAGGGGGGTTTGTTTATGGATGTGTGCGGTAGAGTTGGGGGGAAATCGTTAAGGGAGAAAAATCGCAGGCAGGCACTTCATTTGAGCTTAGCCCAGCCAGGAATAGTGTATGCAAGATGTGGGAAGAGAAGGTGGCAAACTCACTGAGAGAATAAAATGTTTACTTTGCTAAGACAAGATCCAAGCAAGCCTCCCTCACTAAAGCCTGTGAAGCAAAACCTTTCCATGCTGTATTGTTGGAAACCTACTAAGAGTTGAGGATGAACTAACAAGACCTCCTCAGATGGTTATAAACCACGTTTCCCCTACTCCTTAAGTTTGGTTTTGTTTTCATTGAAATGTATTCAGCAGGTTAGACACAGGCTTATATCTGCTTTGCTACTGGCGTGTGGGGACAAGCAGCTACAGGAAAAAAATGATTACTATTAGTTTTCTTAGTTTTGTCACACGATTAGACTATAACACCTTCACCTCAAAAGGGATTCCACGTGTTGTTACACAAGAGTCAACATAAACAAATACTGCCTCTTACACTCTATAAATTTTATCCAGGCCAGACAATTTAAACATTGCTCTAATTTGGCTTTACAGTTATGGACAAAAGAATGGTAAATTACCAATCATTTGCTAAAAAGCGGAATTCACAAAAGCTGATTTATATTTTCCTTGCTGCTTTGTCATGCCCATAACCCAATCAGGCAACCAAGATACAACAATGAGATCCTTAAACATGTTTTCTCATTTTCTGCAATGAGTTCCAGAAGCAGTAAGGAACAGCTCTGGGATTGCCTCTGGGCAAAAGATAAAGGTTACAGCAAGTGGAAGTGGTAATTAGAGTCAATTACAACTTGACTTATCTGCTTTGTCATTAAAATGCTTGTCAGGCCTCTCATTTTTCTAAACAGAGGAAAAGAAAAGGTATAGCTTAGTGAGGGAGAGGGTTAACCGAAGGGAAAGGATTTCTAATGCTGTTTACAAATTTACCCTGTAACCTTAGACAAACACATCGCCTTTTGGCTTCAGACTGCGCTTTGCTCACAGTTTATCTCTGGGAGCTGAAAGGGATTTAGGAATTCACCTTGTTCATTCCCCTGCCTCCTAGCAGGTAAGGTTATTATTAGAGTCCCATTTTTTTTCAAATGAGACAAGAAAGACCCAGAGAATTTAAGTAACTAGTATGTTTTCTGCCCCCTTCTGCAATGGATTTGATTTTGGTCTCACTTTTAGCTTGTCATGAGAATATAATCATTCTATCTTCTCTCACAGATATGTTGTGTAGAGGTTAACACACAATAACCACAAAGTACTTTGAAAATACTAAGGGAAGCTTATAAATACAACATTCCCAACAGAGATACTAGTACTTTGAATGGATGAGTCTCAAGAAAAGGAATGGATTTAGCTCTTTGAAGAATTGATTTGAGGAAAGAAATAGAATTACACTCAATGTGGACCAACCTCACTTTCTGCAAATAAGTAGATGGGTATAATTAGAAGTAACAACAAATTGAAAAACAGGAAATTAATGGACATACCATTAAGTTTGAGAGAGAAATCAGAATAAGTGAAATTTTGTGTGTAAAAATCAAATCAGATATCCTGAACTAAGTCAGGTTCCTTTGGTAAAAGGAAATAAGTTTTTCTTACAAATACCATTTAAAAATGTCACTATCCTATACCTATAACCTCTTAAGATTTTTTTCCTTTGGTCCTTAACATTGTAGTCTGGCCACTGAATGCCTGGGACTCATTATCTCCGTCTCTTTCTTCGCCTTACATTCTATCCCATTCAAATTATCACCACCGCCCCCCCCAATCCCATCCCAATCTCCATTTTTATCTGCTATCTTGCACACACCATCCACTTCACAAGCGCTTGTCATCCTTTATATTGAATTACTTAATCAGGATTTCAAGGCCCTCCAATCAATCTAGTCTCTTTCCCAATCCTCTCTACCTTTGCTCCCTTTTTCAGTACTACATTTTTCTCCTCCTATACCTAAAACAAATCCCACACGTTTGATAAGCAATCTCGCTACACTTTTCTTGAAAACCAACACGTATTTGATGTTGAGGACTATAGGGATGGGCCTACCTATATTTAATGGGTAGACATCTCTTAGTACTTGCCTGATGTGCAAAGCTAGAGATTACTGCCAAGCTCACCTCCTTTACCTGTTGCTATCAGAGGAGGAAAAGGGCACAATGCTCAGGAGCAGAATGTGGAGTGTTGTTTGTGATACGTTCTGAGTATTAAAGAGGGCTTGCCTGCAATATTTTAGGATTTGTTTCATCCCTTCAATTAAAGTTGTATCTTTATTAATCATTTAACAAAGGCCTCAATTTATATGCTCTCTTCCTTGGCGAAGGTTTGTGTGCAGTGGTCACTAAGAAAAGACAGATCTATAGAGAGCAAAGAGGAAGAATAATTCCCTTAGTTTAGCAGGCAAAATTGTATCAGGAAGGTTATTCCAAAGAGAGTGGCAGTACATATTGCAAGGGAATTTTACAGTAGCACATACCCTGAGGAGTAAATCTCTTGGAGGTGGGGCACTACTCCATTATTAGATCCAACCCTAGTTTACAGTTTGGTTACCTGGCAGATATTGAGCTTAGACACAGTATGTATTTTGGATTTTTAATTTTTATTCACCCCATATAATAGCATATATATTTATAAAATGTTGCACAGATGAAAGCATTTCTGAAATGTGGTCACTCTTTTGGGATTCGCTCAGAATATCGACTTGGAAAAAAATCCATGGTGGAAAAATGTTCTTTCTCTAAGGGTAGATTTGATTTGTGGATAGCCAAAAGTCACTTGAGACTGGTAAAATAAGGCAGGCACTAACCTGAATATAAATTTTAGTGAAATAAACATGTAACAGAATTGACCTATTTTACTGTTAGAATAAGTATCTACAGCCTAACAACATGCTACCCTCAAAGAAAACGATGGTTACTAGGACAGGTAAGTATTTAGTAAACGCTTTTAAAGTTTTGTTTGGGGCACATAAATATGCATCTGATTTTACGATAATAGAGGGAAATGAGCATAGCTAAGGGAAAACTACAAAATATTCAGCTTCTTTGGAGGCCAGGTAATAAGGTTTCCATCTACCTGCTATGGCTTCTGGATGATAAGCAGCTTTTGTATTAAGTATGGGCTGGAAGCCCTGGCTTGACTTAAATGAGTGACACAGCTGTTGGGAAGCAGGAAATGGTGCTGGATTACACAGAGACAATCAAAACTAACACACACACACATAGGCTTCCTGGTATGTAAATTATTTTTGAGGTGAGAGATCTCCTTTTACAGAATTTTGTATATAACAGATCCAAAAACCAAACTTCTTGACCTCCCAATGTTAAATAACTAAATGTGCAAAAGAACCACCATTAAATAGGACATCAAAAGCTATACATTTTCTATGAAACAGTATGTGCACAGATTTTCAAAGCTGTGAAAATGCAATAAAGAGCACAACACATTTTGGTCACTTTATTAAATGACATTAAATAGTTTTAAGTTTCAACTACTAAACAGCACTTTGAATGGTGAAAACACAGATAGTATATTGTCATACTTGAATGCTTTTCTTTAAAAACACAATTCCAGTCCTTATATATATTACAAAACAGCCTTAAAGGAAGAAGTGACACCTTTCTACAGTACTTAAGATACTCAATACAGAACTGAAAAGCAGTCTAACAGAAACAAAGGCAAGTCTTCACAGCTGTATGATTTCAGCAGCCAAAGCTGGATGATGGACTGAAACATTACTATACAACTGGGACAAAAACATATACAATATCACAATACTAAGCAAAAACGCTTTACACCCAAAGAAATAAAACAGGTTACAAAATGTGGAGAATTTAGCAGGCAAAACTGTATTACAAGCAACATTTTAAATCGTCATTTTTAAGCCATTGCAACTATTTAAAACATCTAAAACAAATATAAAAATGAGCCTTTTAGTATTTTATTGATGTGATTTTTTTGTCTTTAAATATTTGTTAAAGCTTGATGTTATACTCAAAGTACATATTATGTAGCTAAAATGTCAAGTGAGAAGAGTGTATGCAAAGTGGTCCAAGTTTTATTTCAAACTCTCTGATTTCCAATGAATCCTTCTAAATATTATTAAGTTATAATTTCATTCATGGTGAAAAAGGTTTAGAAAGATGCCTAAAATGTTCACATCTATGTCTTTGAGTAAATAATTAGACCATGTTGAAAATTCTCAGGTCTAGTAAATCAGGTTTAAAGTATTCTGGACTTGTAGAAATACCAACTGATTAACAGTTGGCTAGAGTGTACTGCCTTCAAATATTTATCTCATGATTCTTGTCTTTTTCATCGCTTCTAAAGTAAACACACATTTGCCCCCCCCCCATTAAATAAATTTGATTACATGGCTGGCACAATATCCCAATATATGGAATTTATTAGTGATATCTCACCACGGGAGGGTAGGGGTGTAGATCCGCCAAACCTCACAAATTTTATATCACAAACCTAGTGTTCTTGGGATCTTTTACCACTAGTTATTCCAAGATAAAAATGGAAATCTCTTAATCATCCAAACAACTAAAAACAGTTTTAACTAATGTTAAAATCATTCTAAACCAGTGATTCCTAGAGCAAATCTTTCACCCAGCTTTCTTTTTTTCTGGAATTCTTTAACTATTTCCACTACCTATTACATCACCATTTCAAAAATGGTTTTGCCATATTGAGTTGACTCCCATAGTCAAAAACAATCTTTTTCTTTAAGACTTAAAGTAACCAAATTATACATGAATAAAATTATAGGTCATTTTTACAGACTTGGATTAAGAAAAATGTAATGATTTTCTAGTAAAACTCATAAAAGGGTATTAGATGAACTAATTTTGATCAAAAAATTGCCTCACAGATCTAAACTAAAAAAATCATACTTTGAAACAATTTGAAAAACTGTAAGGAAACTGGGGAGAAAATATGATGATGAGAGAAAAGAAGAGAGCACAGAAGCCAGTGATCCTTATCTTTAAGAGGAATTATTTCACAATACTGACAGTACTGGGAATTGTTAAAGCACATTCCTCATGTGAACTTAAAGTCAGCAATGGTTCTGCCATTTTGATGTTGTCATAAAACAGGGTGTGAATGTAACAACCACAACTTCAGCGTTAACCTCCTAAAATGCTAGAACTTGATTTTCTTAGTCTACATCCCACTGCCAGCAACAGGATGGAGCACTAGCACTGGCACCATGCAGTTAAGAGATGTGCTTTATATTAGTGCCAGGAGAGAGAAAATTCGTGTGTGGAAGATACTCCACAACCCTGAAATTTTACCAGTAATTATTTCAGCACATATAACTGAAAATAAAAAAATGGCAGAAAGACTAAAGAAGAAAAAGGAATTCTCTTCTTAGGCTGTACTTAAGGCTGTTTATACAATGCTAAGATAACTGCAAGACTCCTCCAACTTTAGAGCAGTAGTATTTAAGAATATTGCACACAATTCTGTCAAAGATAACCTTTAGTTTCTAACTTTCAATCACAGAGATGATATAGCAGGAGCCCCGTTTCAGACTTCAGTCAAAAGAACACTGAAACCATTTCAATCACTTTAATCAAGAAATGGATTAAGTACAAAAGTATTTTATAACTTGAGGAATCAACTCTAAGAACTCAGCTGTGTGTTTTTATGTAAAGAACGAATATATAAATCTTTATTCTTTCCTAAATTCATTAATTTTATGACAATTTTATTGTTGCTAAAAGCAGGCATAAAAATTTAGAGAGGAAATCTGTGGAGCTGTTACTGTTATGGAAGGACTTGTTTTCACTGAAAACAATTTGAAATATCTTCTGTACTCAATGTGTGTAAGAAGATTCTAGGCAACATCACTGACAAATGTCAGAGAGAAATGGTATGCCCTATTTTTAAAAAAAATTTAAACTAATATGGAAGATTGGCATTTAAGGGGACCAAACTATTTATACAGTTGAGTTCTGTTAAGTCATTGATTCCTAAAAAAATAAAAGATCTTTCTATGATTTTAACAATCCTTTATGCTTTTAGTGCAAAATCACATTGATTTCCCTTGGGAAGGTCCTGGATTTTTGCTTCTCATTGGGGGTGGTGCACGCTGTAATGGTGGTGGCTGCATACCACCAGCCACTGACTGATACATTCCTCTCATATCAATCTGCTGGTAGTTAGAAGGATTCATGATTAAATTTGGAGGCTTTGGCATCATGAGGTGACCCAGTGTTGCTTGTTGATAAGTCATTTGTTGCTGTTGCTGCTGATTGTACTGCTGCTGGAGCCTTCTGTTCATAAGTATTCGTTGAACACAGCTGATTAACTATAAAGAGAAAAGGGAGCTGTTACAAGTGCATGACCTGTCTCAACGAAGCAAGTATCAAGTTTTGAGTTAAAATCAATTTGTTAAGGGGGTACCATACCAAAAGAAAAACACATTATTGTTATCACCATTACTAATTTGATGGCATTCACAGGACTATTACTGTAGAAACCAGTTAGTAACACCATTTAGGGCTAAATTCTCTTAATGACTTGACTATTGTATTGCAAGCAGCATTTAGGTTAGTTGCCATAGTAACCTGTCCTACACTGTGATTAGACTCAAGTATTAGTTACAGCACTTTTGGTCAAACCTCCTTTCTTTGCCATTCTTTTGAATATTTCACATGATGACAGACAAATAAACATTTTAGTGACAAACACACCAAAGGGAAAAGCACTTGCAGTAGGAATAATTCCTACCTGGAATGTCTCAAATTTCCTAAGATAATTTAAAACCATATAATTCTGCAGTGCTTTCTAAGTAAAATTCATGCCACAGAAATTGATTCCCTGGTGTCAAGAGTTGAAATTTCCCAGTGCAGGGCAGATGGCTGGCAAACAACTGTGCTGGGAAAGATGATCAAAGATCCTAGAATATGCTAGCCTTTTAAAGAATTATATAATATAGTAGAAACTTATGATATATACCATCCCTAGCTCTACTTTTTATTCCTTAAATACATTAACATGTATACACTTTTATTCAGAAGTTGTTTAGAAATGGCAAATGTGATAAAAAGTCTAGTAAAAATTTCTATTTAGATGCCCAGAATATATTAAAAATAAAATTATATGGAATAGATCCTATAAAAACTTCAAGGAGACTCATTTGGGAAGCTGTTGCTCCTTTGTAACAGATATTGCCTTTAGCTGGCATTACTAGGTTTTTGACAAATTTTCTTCCAGAATAATCAATGACCATCCCATCCCTCCATAAGGGTGATGGTTATTGACACATCTGTCACACAAACTCATTATTATAAATTCAAGAAAATTAAATAACCTAGAGATAGTCAGAATTCTTACCATCTGTTGTTTTGTCAACACATCATTGTAGATTGCTTCTCTTCGTTTAACATCAAGCTCCTGGCTGGCTTGTCTACTTAATGCTAATGCCTGTACTTGGGCCTCTGAAAGATTCATGTTTTCCTTCCACTAAAAGAAAAAATTTCTATTTACTCTTTATTATTGTACAATTGAGGAAAAATAATTAAGGTACTTAAAGACACTCAGGATTTTACAAGCCCCCCCCCCATATCCTTTATTTTTTTCTAAAGAAAACAGCGATGGAGAAGAGAAGCAGGGTGCTAGTTGTCTACTGTTGTACATGGGTTGGCTATCTCTGGAATGAAACAACTGTTTGGATTTAATTTGTATAACTGGCAATTAAAATATGTTTATGTAAGCAATGGATACATTTCTATGCTTGATTTTGAATTCTTAGATTTTATCCATTTCTTTTTTGTGCTAACATCTATGTAAAATTGCTGGGTTACAGCTTAGCACTATTATCCAATTTACTAGCATTTTACTAATACAAATTAAGTTATAAGAAGTAAAGCAAATAAAAATAACAATTAAAAATTAAAACAAATAGTGGCCCGGGGAGGATACAAATTAGAGGTTGAAATAAGACAATTGCCAATTAGCTTACTACAGCTGAAATTATATCTTCAAGAGGCTGAATCCTCACTGCTGTCACACTATTTGTTGCTTCCACAACTTTTTCTCTTCCTTGATTAATGAGGTCCTAGAAAAGTGCAAGAAATAAGTTATACGGGACAGAAAGAAGCATAGTTTTAAAATACATGGGTCTTTCCTCTTGCCAATTTATTGCACTTGGATATAAAACTCTTTAAATAATGGAAGAGAAGAGCAAAATCCAGCATCACTAAAGTGCAGTAAAATTCATCACTGCCAAGAGGGTCTTGTTAGGAAGATAAAAGTTTGGGTTTTAATACACCAATAATTTAACAATTTAAATGAGTCCATAGGGACATTTTAAAAAGGAAACCACAGTTTCAATTAAGTTATTAAATTATTGGTATAATAAAACCCAATCTTTCCTCTTTAATTCATAATTGATTCTAGCTTTAAATTACTTATTTCATAATACTAGGTATAATCACCTATTTAATGGTACATCTACATTGCATTAGAATATAAATTAATGTATTTATCTTAATTTCAAACACTAAGTAATATGTTTATTCCAAATATTTTATAACTGAAGAAAGTGCTATTTCCCTAGCCAAGTCAGCTGCCCTATTGTTCCTTAATTAGACTAATTAAAACTACATTAATTCAAGGTCTGATTCTCTTATGCTATGAACAAACATTTTACTGTATGTTGGTTTAAAAAGGTCAACAAATAAAAAGCAAAATCTCTTGGTCTATTCAGAGGTAATCTTTTGGAGAATGTGATATTCCTGCATAGGGAAGCCTCAACAACAAGGCACTTGAAATTGCCTTTAATTTATGTTAAATTACTTTTGTAGTTCACAACTTACCTCCAGCTGTTGATTACTCATTGCTGACAGGGCTCCCAAATTAAAAGGAATATAAGGAGTTTGAGCGTTGAAAGCGACAGGGGGTAAATTGGTCCCAGTTGGGATGTTGAAACGCATGGTCAGTCCCTGAAAACAAAAAAATATGCACTTTTCACATTGTGATTTAAAACTTGAAATTCTACATCACCTACTAGTTTAGAAAAGAATCCACATTCTCAGATCCAGGAAATTATTAACACTCTTCCACACACAAACAAAACATCTTTTTCACCCGAAACCAAGATCTTATTACACAGAAAGCTTTAACCCCCTAAAGGTGTACTCTTTTCTTCCTGATAATTCCCACAGAATGGAACAACTCACAGAATTCTGATGAGACTCCTAACATCACATTAACATTAAAGACATTTGGTACAATGAGTTAGGAATTTAAAAAGGATTCAGGTATTAGGATAAGGTTTCTTATGCTCAGGCACATTTTTGCTCAAGTGGGTTGGTGTTTAAAACAGACATGGAATTATTTTCAGTAAAGTTGCTGTTGGAAATTGGCATTAATGTCTAATCGTGGAATATTTTTGTGTTCTGATAGCCCAAAGTTAGAATTCATGGTACACACGCTAAAGCAACACTGCCTCCCACCTCCAAACTCTAAGCTCCCATATGTTTGTTACTACAGAGAGGGTGTTGATGGGAGTCAAGTGATGCTGAATATATAGCTTCCCACTCAACTCTCCATTCAGCAAGTGCTAAGCAGAAATGGGGTTACATTCTTTAAGTGTAAAATACTATCTTGTTCTCGCCTACCCTCCCACTATACCACCAAAGACAACCAAAGACCATAAACAGATTCTTATAATTGGGGATTCTCTGTTCCTAAAGACCCACTATTATATATATTATTACTTGTTTCAAATGTGACCCTTTTCCTCCTCACTGCTCTCTCAAACAAATAACATAAAAACAAAAAGCATTTTGAACTACCTTCTTCTCTGCTTCATACTCAGCCCAAGCTGCTTTTCTTTCTTCTTCAGTCAACTCTTCTTCTTCTTTGTGGTCCAAAAGAGAATCATGTTCATGATATCCTACAATGTGTTCTTTATGTATCTGAAGAAGTTCTGCAAGTATGGTGTCCTATTTAGAGTGGTTGAAATAGAGAATTATTTTCTTCCTTAGGATTTTATCTCCACAGTTCTATGGCCAATTGTTAAACTAGAAACTGACTACTACACATATTTCTGATATATATGATAAATTACCTAGAAAGCAGCCACAAAACATGGACCACCAGCCTCTTTTGTAAGAATTTCATGTTTATATAGCATGTATTAGGGATTCAATTTTTTAAAATTACCATTTATCAGCTTTCAAGGTCTTTTCTCCAATTTAAAAGACTTTCATATACATTTTGTTTTGTGATTACTTTTGAGTTGATAAATGCTCATATAAGTCTGCTTAAGTTAGTGATTACACTGGATGCCTGTGCTAAAAATCTGGGCTACTCCACCTTATATATAACAAACAACTTTATTTTCACACGCACTTTAGCTACCAACCACTATACCAACAAAAAATGAATCTAATTTAATCTAAATAGTTACAGGACAGTATAACTGTAACATATAGACCTTTTATTCCAATTACAGGAAGTCGAATATAAATTATACTGTAAACTATCTGCTATACATTTTTCAATTTATTTTTTTTATTTTTTTTTTTTCATTTTTTGACCCCATTTAAAAAGTTTGAACATTTTTCAATTTATTATCATAGTGTCTTTCTAAAGAAATTATGGTATCTTAAGTCAATCTCTTAAGGTTAAAAACTTAAAAGATTAAATATTGGGATTATTTATATACTCAGTAAGAATATTAAACTTCTGCTCTGTATAATTAAGAATGTGAGAGTGAGACACAAAGAGAGATTGAGGTGGGGGTGGTTAAGGTGAATCACGAGGCCAGGTGCAGTGGCTCACACCTATAATACTAGCACTCTGGGAAACCAAGGGGGAGGATTGCTTGAGCCCAGGAGTATGAGGTTGCAGTGAGCTAGGCTGATGCCACTGTATTCTACTCAGAGTAATAGACCAAGATCCCATCTTAAAAAAAAATAAAATAAAATAAACCACAGATATGTTACTTACAATAAAAAATTTAAAATATTCACAAGGATTTTCCATAGCTTTTCACAAATGTCCCTAGAATATACTTTCTAAATTGAATGTGAATTTAGGAAAGGAACATAATTACAGATCAAATGAAGGTAAATGAGGTATATAACACATTAAATTCAAATTTAATCTGTATCTAGTGATGTTTAATTTACCATAAATTTCTGCATAGACAAAGTCCACATTTGAAAAAAATTATGTCTTTATATATTCAACTACACCTAGAGTATAGAATCCAAAAAATGGTAAGAACTCAAAAGTCTTAAATAACTGAAGATGAAAAACTCAAATTGTGAGGCCCTAAGTTTTGTTCTGTACAATAGCAAATGCGGACACTAATTCTAAATATTCTGATATTTAATATTATGTAAATAAATTTTTAGCTTGCTACCCCAATAAACATTTAAAATAATTCCTTCCTTTTGTGAAGGAAAAGGAACTGATTTTGTTAATAGATGCAGCTCTGATTGAGACTTTATAATTCATTCTGAAATGCAAGTATGTGCTATTTCCTTTGTTGAAAATAGAAAACATTAAAAGACCATACAAAGCAAGAGAGCTCAATCAAGTCTGCTGGTAGAATACATAGATACTAACAGATCCAGGTCCTTTGAAATGTTAACTAAACACTTCTCTTGTAGAGCAGTGTAGAAATCCACCATCAAAGCTGACTTCTCTGGCCTATGCCACATATGACAAGTTTATCACCACAAGATTGATCACCAAAAGCCAGAGTTATTGACCAGGCAGGCAGGGATAGGCCAGTCTGCACTGATTCATTCTAATCATGTGTAACTCTTATGTCTACCCACCCCCCACAAAGCATGATTTGAGAGAGATAAAACAGCAAAAACAAGACAATGTAATCATCTCAATAGATGCTGAAAAAGCATTCGACAAAATCCACCACGCTTCACAATAAAAAACCTCAAACTAGGCACAGAAGGAACATATCTCAAAATTATAAAAGCCATATATGACACACACACAGTCAACATCATGCTGAATAGCGAAAAATTGAAAACATTCCCCTTAAAACCTGGAACAAAACAAGGATGCCCACTGTCATCACTTCTATTCAACATAGTGCTGGAAGTCCTAGCCAGAGCAATCGGACAAGAGAAAGAAATACACAGTAACCAAATTGGGAAAGAGGAGGTCAAACTATTGCTCTTGGTTGACGATATGATTTTGTATCTAGAAAACACTGTAGATTCCACCAAGAGTCTCCTGGAATTGATAAACTAATCAATGTACATAAATCAGTAGCATTTCTATTTTTTAAAATTTATTTATTTATTTTTTGAGACAAGAGTCTCGCTTTGTTGCCCAGGCTAGAGTGAGTGCCGTGGCTTCAGCCTAGCTCACAGCAACCTCAATCTCCTGGGCTCAAGCAATCCTGCTGCCTCAGCCTCCCGAGCAGCTGGGACTACAGGCATGCACCACTATGCCCGGCTAATTTTTTCTATATATATTAGTTGGCCAATTAATTTCTTTCTATTTATAGTAGAGATGGGGTCTCGCTCTTGCTAAGGCTGGTTTTGAACTCCTGACCTTGAACAATCCGCCCGCCTCGGCCTCCCAGAGTGCTAGGATTACAGGCGTGAGCCACCGCGCCCGGCCAGTAGTATTTCTATATACCAATAATAGTCAAGCTGAGAGTCAAATCAAAGACCCAGTACTATTCAGAATAGCTACAAAGAAAACACATAGGAATTTACTCAACCAAGGGGGTAGAAAGATCTCTACAAGGAGAACTATGAAACACTGAGGAAAGAAGTTGCAGAGGACACAAAGGGAAAAACATACAATGCTCACGGACCGGTAGGATCAACATTGTTGAAATGTCCATACTACCCAAAGTGATTTACAGATTCAAAGCAATTCCCATCAAAATACCAATGTCATCTTTTATAGATCTAGAAAAAAATAATTCTACACGTTGTTTGGAACAAGAAAAGAGCCCAAATAGCCAAACCAATCTTAAGCAAAAAGAACAAATCTGGAGGTATCCCATTACCAGACTTCAAACTCTACTACCATGCTATAGTAACCAAAACAGAACAGTATTGGTACAAATACAGATACATAGAATAATGGAAAAGAACAAAAAACCCATATATAAAACTATCTACCTACAACCAACTAATCTTTGACAAAGCAGACAACAAAACACACTGGGGAAAAGATGCCCTACTCAATCAATGGTGGTGGGAAAATTGGATAGCCACATGCAGAAGAATGAAACAGGACCCCTACCTCTCACCACTCATAAAAATTAATTCAAGATGGATAAAAGACTTAAATGGAAGGCATGAAACCATGAGAATGCTAGAAGAAAATGTATATCAGCCTAGGCAAAGAATTTATGACTAAGACTCCAATGGCAATCACACCAACAATAATAAATAAATGGGATTTGATTAAACTAAAAAGCCTCACCATAGCTAAGGAAATAACAGAGTAAACAGACAACCTACATAATGGGAGAAAATATTTGCAAACTATACATCTGATAAAGGGCTAATATCCACAATCTACAAAGAACTCAAGCAAATCAGCAAGAAAAAAGCAAACAACCCCATTAAAAAGTAGGTAAAAGACATGAAGAGAAGCTTTTCAAACAAAAATAGACAAATGGCAAATATATGAAAAATGCTCAATATCACTAATCATCAGGGAAATGCAAATTAAAACCACAATGAAATATTATTACGTTACCCCTGTTAGAATGGATTTTATTAAAAAGTCCAAAAACAATAGATGCTAGCACGGATGCAGAGAGAAAGAACGCTTATACATTGTTGGTGGGACTGCAAATTACTACAACCTCTGTGGAAAACAGTGTGGAGATTCCGCAAAGAACTAGAACCAGATTAACCATTTGATCGAGCAATCCTACTACTGGGTACAGTGGAAACTTTACAAGCCTGAAGGGATTGGGGCCCCATCTTCAATGGACATAAAATGAACAACTGCCAGCCTAGAAATTTGTATTGTGCAAAACTCACTTTCACAACTGACAGAGAAATTAAGTCTTTTCCAGACAAGCAAACATTGAGGGAATTTGCCCTGACCAGATCTGCCTTGCACGAAATACTAAGAAAAGCACTATACATAAATCAGCACAACAGATACCCACCCTAGTGTAAATTCACCTAAAAAACCAAACAAACCCCAAACTCACAACTCTTATACAATAGAACAAGAGGTAAAACAAAGCAATAAGGGAACACCCAAAAAATGAATGAACCAACATCCTACATATCAATGCTGTCAATCAATGTTAAACTTTAAATCAAATGGACCTACCAGACATTCACAGAACATTCTACCCCCAAACTATGGAATATACATTCTTCTCAGCAAATTCAAAACAATCAAAATCATACCATGTACCTTCTCAGACTATAGTGGAATAAAACTAGAAATCGATTACAGGAGAAACACTCAAAACTAAACAAAGTCATGAAAATTAAACAACCTGCTACTGAACAATTACTGGGTTAAGAATAATATTAAGATGGAAATCAAAAAATTCTCTGAACTGATGATAAAAGAGAAACAAGCTATCAAAATCTTGGGACACAGCAAAAGCATTCCCCAGAGAAAAATTCATAGCCTTAAATGCCCACATCAAAAAGACAGGAAGATCACAAAAGAACAACCTATGGTCACACCTCAAGGAACTAGAAAAAGAACAAACCAAACCCAAAGGCATTAGA
Source organism: Microcebus murinus (assembly GCF_040939455.1). Lineage (NCBI taxonomy): Eukaryota > Metazoa > Chordata > Mammalia > Primates > Cheirogaleidae > Microcebus > Microcebus murinus. The sequence continues at coordinate 8,754,128 of NC_134136.1, forward strand.
GGAAAAGAAATGACAAAGGTCAGAGCAGAACTAAATGAACTGGAAAACAAAAAAAATAATACAAAAGATTAACCAAACTAAAAGTTGGCTCTTTGAAAAGATAAATAAAATCAACAAATCTCTTGATAGACTAACCAAGAAGAGAAAAGGACCCAAATATGCTCAATCAGAAATGAAAATGATGACATTACAACTCATACCACAGAAATCAGTTAGATTGATACAGTCAGTATAAAAAACCTCCTAAGAAAAAAAAGCCCTGGACCAGATGGATTCACTGCTAAATTCCATTATGGATACCAGGTCTATAACATAGACCTGGTACCCATAACACAGAAATTATTCCATAATATGGAGAAGGAGAGAATCCTCCCCAACTCATTCTATGAAGCCATTATCACCCTGATACCAAAGCCAGGAATGGACACAACAACAACAACAACAAACTGCAGACCAATACCCCTTATGAATGTAGATGTAAAAATCCGGAACAAAATACTAGCAAACTGAATTCAATAACACATCAAAAAAATAATCCACCATGACCAAGTGGGCTTCAGCCCAGGGATGCAAGGATGGTTCGACGCATGTAAATCAATAAATACAATTCACCACATAAACAAAAGCAAAAACAAAGACCATATTATCCTATCAATAGATGCAGAAAAAGCATTTGAAAAATCTAGCACTCTTTCATGAAAAAAACCCTCAACAAGCTAGTAATAGAAGGAACATATCTCAGAATAAAAGCCATTTATGACAAATGTACAGCCAACATCATACCAAATGGAGAAAAGTTGAAAGCATTCCCCCTAAGAAATGGTACAAGGCAAGGATGCCCACTGTCACTTCTATTCAACATAACACTGGAAGTCCTAGCCAGAGCAATCAGACAAGAGAAGAACATTAAGGGTATCCAAATCAGGAAAGAGGAGGTGAAAGTATTGCTCTTTGCTGACAATATGATCTTGTATCTAGAACCCCACAGATTTCACCATGAGTCTCCTGGAATTAATAAATAAATTCAGCAAAGTCTCAGGGTACACAATAATGTACATAAATCAGTAGCATTTCTATATACTAACAACAGTCAAGCTGAGAGTCAAATCATAGACTCAAGACCATTCACAACAGCTACAAAGAAAATAAAATACCTAGGAATATACTTTACCAGGGAGGTGAAAGATCTCTACAAGAACTACAAAACACTGAGGAAAGAAATTGCAGAGGATACAAATAAATGGAAAAACATAGCATGCTCATGGATAGGTAGAATAAACATTGTTAAAATGCCCATACTGCCCAAAGTGATTTACAAATTCAATGCAATCCCCATGAAAGTATGCAACCTCCTTGACCCGAGTAGTGAAACCAGAAAGCCATCCAGTCATGGCAGCTGCTCCATCCATGCATATACTGACACAAAATGACCAACTCAGTTTTCCTGATATGTAATAATTCAAAGACTTGAATAGTTCTACAGCTGTGGTGTTGGCTGACAACAAAAGTACACATAAACTATCCTCATGCACATCCTCCTGAAAAACACTACCACACAAAAACAAGTATTGTTGCCTTGTTGTCAACATCAGTAGACTTGTCAAGCTGGATTGTGTACCACAGTGATTCATTAATCCTAACAATTTTGCCTCAATATCCTCTACTATTTCATCAATTTGTCTATTTATGGTATTAGCGGAAAAAGGAACACATGCCACCTTTTGAACTGCAGCCTCTCCTAAAAGTTCAAGGCAAATGTCCTTAGCAGCTGGCAAGATCAATTCTTTACCAATAGCATAGGGTTTCTTAGCTTTACCAATGTGGTTAGCCACTAAGACTGATGCTTTTAGTGCCGACACAGTTGAAGCTGGTAGCCTTCAATAATTGCTTCTGTTCTCTGTGTTCATGTTTTTTTTCCCTTTTGAAAAACTCCAAAAGCTTGTCTTGTAGTGCAGGGGGCTTGCTCATATGTGGCAAAGCAGTTTTGATGGGTTCATGGCCTTGCTGGATAGCCAGCTGCCACATATTATACAAAGGAGGCTTGGAGAATATGAATCACCTGTCGCAATGAACCCGTAATTTAAGTAGGACTCTTCGGATTTTCTTTTAAATGCAGTTTTCATTTTGTTGGCAGTCTTAGAGTCTTCTGCTGTCTCATCGTTGGGTCTTTCCCCCTTTTCAAAGAAGCTCTCCAGTGACGTTTCTTTTTTCACTGTTATTGCTAGGGTTAGCTTGTGGGCTTACCAAAACTGTGACTGAGACAAGTGTGCAGTGCATGAAAGAGGTGTGGATGGAAGTGGTAAATAAAATAATGGGTAGGCCACACGCAGACTAAAATAAGTGTCGGATTCTGACTTTAAGCCTGCCACCAGATGCAGCTTAATTGTCACTTGCCACTCACTGATAGGGCTTTAATATGAATCTATAAGCAACTGATTTAGTATGGTCTCTGCAGTTAAACCTCTCTGCTAATGATAACCTGTATTTGCAGCTGCTCCCCAGCGCTAGCATCACCGCCTCAGCTCCACCTCAGATCATCAGGCATTAGATTCTCACAAGGAGCGTGTGATCCAGATCCCTCACACATGCGGTATACAGTAGGGTTCGTGCTCCTATGAGAATCTAATGCTGCCGCTGATCTGACAGGAGGCGGAGCTCAGGCACTGATGTGAGCAATGGGGAGTGGCTATAAATGCAGATGAAGATTCACTGGCACACCCACCATTCACCTCCTGCTGTGTGGTCCAGTTCCTAAGGGGGGTTGGGGACCACAGGGTTAATGGATAAATTTTAATGTATTTCAATCACTTGTTCATACAATGATTATGCCAATAATACTCAAAAGACTTAAGATAATTATGCTTTCCATAATCTTCATTTTAACAAAGAAAAGACAATGCAAATAAGTTAACTGTTTTCTTTATAGAAAAGCATTTATATAGTTCAGAAGCAGGAAGGCAGAAATCTTTCTTTCCTCCAGAGTGCTGTGTAAGACACAAATAAGACAAAGAAGATACAGGGTTTCTGATACAAACTGTTGCTACATCTTCCCTTTTAAAATAAATGGCAGTACAGTATCAGTGTAAGAAACAAATGATGACATTAAGACTAAAAAGTATTCATAACAGGGATCTTCAGATTATTTATTTGAAAAAAACAGTTTTGCAAAGTCCAGAGCAAGTTATAAAAGTTAATAAAGAAAATTTTCATCCCAATATACAACGCAACTGGTGGAGAGGTTTTTGGTTTTTTTCCCTTAAAGCATGCATTTATATTAGTTGCTATAGTAACACTATTATTGAAAACAACACTGAAACAGAATCTATAATCACTGGGCCAACAGTCATCAAAATGAGGTTTAAATTACATCCAAATGTGTACCTTTACTTCTCTTTGTCTAAACTTTATTCTTTCTTAAATAAGTAAAAAAGCTTATAAGCTGGGAAAAGCACAGTCTCTATTCTAGTTAACAATCTAAATTATTTTAAGCTTTAAAAATGACTAGTTCGATTAATAAAAAAAATTAACAACAAATTACAAGTTTAAGTTAATTTATCTAGAAGTTTAAAGTGTTTGGCAAGCTGACAAAAATTCTCATCTAATTAATTCTGAAATTCAACCTTGAAAATAAAATTTTTAAGAAATAATCAAGGCTTTGCACCTGGGGGTAGGGAAGGAGGTTTGCCACATTTCAAAAATATTTAGCTTGCTATCACTTTGAATTTGACTTTTATATCTGGAAATAAAATCACTAGAATACTTAACTGCCAAATGACCCACTCAAAAAGCTATGAAAAAATGTCCTTTTATTACTTAAATAAGTCTAGATGTTTATTAAAGAAATTTAACATTACTCTTCAAAAAGCTTCTACTTACAAATTTGAAATCTGTTTCTTCCCAAACTACACGGGGAAAAAAATGCAGTGTATTTGATAAGTAACCAGAGAGCTTATTGAATGAAGTTCACATAACACCTCATATCAGATTTTTGGGACAAGAGCACATAACCTTTGCCAAAGAGCCTTTATAAATATATCCAGATTCCTAAATTGTTGGTATGAATAAGATAGTGACAACTACAGAACTTGTCACTTTCAATGAAAGAAAAGGCAGGCCTGCCAAACTGATTTTGGTGGCACATAAAAGCCTCCTTTGATAAGAATGTTTTCTCCCTAATTTAACATTTAAAGAATTAGATTCTATATTTAGCACTTAACCTTTAAAAGTGGTTATCCATTACAATTATTACACATGCCACATGCCACTATGAGGTAGAGAGTTGCCAGTCTAGATTTTATATGACTGTAGTGACTTTCTAGAGGTTGCGGCTTCCTAAACAGAGCCTGAATTGGAATTCAATTTTCACTCTATATAATTTGGAGTTCACATTATATCTTTATTTCACATTGTTACATCCTCTAATTCAACTATAGGTGGGTTGTAAAAAAGGAAACAGAAGACATATAAAACAGAAATGAAAGCAGTTATTTAGCATTTCAAATTATATCTTTTTTTTTTTTTTTTTTTTGAGACAGAGTCTCACTTTGTTGCCCAGGCTAGAGTGAGTGCCGTGGCGTCAGCCTAGCTCACAGCAACCTCAAACTCCTGGGCTCAAGCGATCCTTCTGTCTCAGCCTCCCAAGTAGCTGGGACTACAGGCATGCGCCACCATGCTCGGCTAATTTTTTCTATATATATTAGTTGGCCAATTAGTTTCTTTCTATTTATAGTAGAGACGGGGTCTCGCTCTTGCTCAGGCTGGTTTTGAACTCCTGACCTCGAGCAATCCGCCCGCCTCGGCCTCCCAGAGAGCTAGGATTACAGGCGTGAGCCACCGCGCCCGGCCTTATATCTTTTTTTTTTTTTTTTTTTTTTAAGAGACAGGGTCTAGCTATGTTGCCCAGGCTAGAGTGCAGTGGGTGGCTATTCATAGGCACAATCATCATATACTACATCCTCTAACTCCTGTGTTCAACTGATTCTACTGCTTCAATTTCCCCAGTAACTGGGACTACAGGAACGTACCACTACACCTGGCTTTCAAATTAAATCTTAAAGACAGAAAACATTAAAAGAAGTAATAAAAATGATATAAATAAGGTCATACAATAATTCTTATATTGATAAATCTCTCCTGCAATTTATATTCCTTTAAGGGTCCAACATAATAAATCTGACATAAAAAAAGCTTAGCTATGCAAATATTAGTAACTGAAGAGACAAAAGTGAGGTCTTCAGATACTTAAGCCCCTAAAAGTATCACAGCTTAAATTTCTTGCTATTCCTATTCCAGAAGTATTAAAAGACTTACATTCAAATCAACCTAACCAATAGAATAATACAACTGAATTTTTAATGTAAATGTAAATAGCCACATGGAGCTAGTGGCTCTTGTATTGGGCAGTGCAGATCTAGAATCCTAAGTGGAATTAAATCCTAGTTTTACCACTTATTAGCCCTATGTTCTTAAGCAAGTTTGCTTACTGAATTTCAGTCTCCTGATCTATAAAATGGGCCTAGTAAGTATCTACTTCACAGGATTATTGTGGAGATTAAACATTACACATGAAGTGCTTAGCATAGTGCCTGATTTACCAATGGCCATTGCATTGCTAAGTCTGATGGTCAGGTCTCAGACCTGATCCTATCTCACCCATCTCACCCAGTAACATCTGACAAAATTTAACCCCTCTATTTACCAAAATACTTTCTTCTCTTGGTCAGCTACTGGGAGAACTCTAATGGTGTTATTTTTGTTATTTCCAACACCTTTTATAAAGGTGGTAAAGCAGACACTCACCTACAAAAAAAAAAAAAAAAGAGCTGGGAGCGGTGGTATGTTGGTGAGCACCTATACTCCCAGCTACCTAGGAGGCTGAGGCAGAAGGATAGCTTGAGCCTGGGAGTTGGAGTTCAGCCTGGGAAACATACTGAAACTCTGTCTCTTAAAAAAAATTTAAGAAAACATCAATAATATATTTCCACAGAGAGAGAGGCATTTAATGCCTTAACCAAAGTTTTCTAATAAAAAAAAATTCAAGAGATGTTTGACAGGACAAATTGATATAGGAATTGTCCCAGAAAATCCTACATATGTAGCTGTCATGAAAAAGACCAATAAGTGATTACTTGTCCTGAGAATGTATATAAATATTTGTAAAAATGTACCTTATCATAAAGGACACCTCTTATTACCTAAAATGAAAAACATGATAAGCCTGAGCAACTATGTGGATCAGATAATGTTGAAACTATAAAGGACTTTAGAAGTAAGTTAATTTGTTGCTCTCACTTTACCAGAGACTGAGGCACAGAGAGGAAATGACCTGTTAATAATTCCTATGTTTAAGCCACATATCTACAGCCAACTGATCTTCAACAAAGTCTATAAGAACATACACTGGGGAGAAAGGACATCCTTTTTAATAAGTGGTGCTGGCAAAACTGGATTGCCATATGCAGACTATCTCTCACCATATACAAAAATCAACTCAAGATGGATTAAAGACTCAAATCTAAGACCTGAAACTATAAGAATACCATGAGAAAACCTAGGGAAAACTCTTCTAGACATTGGTCTAGGGAAAGAATTCACAACTAAGACCTCAAAAGCACAGGTAATAAAAATAAAAATAGACAAAAAGGCTTAATTAAACTAAAAACCTTCTGTACAGTGAAAGAAATAATCAACAGAGTGAACAATCTACATAATGGGAGAAAATATTTGCAAACTATGCATCTGACAAGGGACTAATAATATACAGAATTTACAAGGAACTCCAACAACTTAAAAAAAATCCCATTAAAAATACACACGCCAGGCATGGCGGCTCATGCCTGTAATCCTAGCACTCTGGGAGGCCGAGGTGGGAAGATCGCTCAAGGTCAGGAGTTGGAAACCAGCCTGAGCAACAGTGAGAACCCGTCTCTACTAAAAATAGAAAGAAATTAATTGGCCAACTAAAAAATATAGAGAGAAAAAATTAGCCAGGTATGGTGGTGCGTGTCTGTAGTCCCAGCTACTTGGGAGGCTGAGGCAGAAGGATCTCTTGAGCCCAGGAGTTTGGGGTTGCTGTGAGCTAAGCTGATGGCACAGCACTCTAGCCCAGGCAACAGAGTAAGAATCTGTCTCAAAAAAAAAAAAAAAATACACAAAGGACACAGACATGTTTCAAAAGAAGACATACAAATGGCCAACAAGCATATGAAAAAATGCTGAACATCACTAATCAGAGAAATGCAAATTAAAACCACAATGAGATATCACCTTACCCAGTCAGAATGGCTATTATTAAAAAGACCAAAAAAAAAAAAAAAAAAAAACCAAAAAAAAACCACCACCAACAGATGCTGGCAAGGATGTGGATGGAGTAAGGGAACACTTACTTATACACTGTTGGTGGGAATGTAAATTAGTACAACCTCTATGGAAAACACTATGGAGGTTTCTCAAAGAATTAAAACTAGAACTACCATTTGATCCAGCAATCCTACTACTGTGAATCCACTGAAGGGAAAAGAAATCATTCTATCAAAAAGATACTTGTACTCATGTGTTTATCGCAGCACTATTTACAATAGTAAATAGTAAAGATACAGAACAAATCTAAATGGCCATCAATGGATGACTAGATAAAGAATATGTGGTATATATACACAATGGAATACTATTTAGCCATAAAAAAGAATGAAATCATGTCTTTTACAGCAATGTGGATGGAACTGGAGGCCATCATCTTAAGATACAGAAAGACAAACACATCATGCTCTCATTTATAAGTGGGAGCCAGATAATGGGTACACATGGCTGTACAGTGTGGAATGATAGACAACGGAGACTTGGAAGAGTGTAGTTTGGGAGGGCTGTGGATGATGAGAAATTACTCAATGGGTACAATGTACATTATTCGGGTAATGTATACATTAAAAGCCCTGACTTTACCACTACCCAGTCTATGCATGTAACAAAATTACATTTGTACCTCATAAATATACACAAATAAATTCCTGATAAGGAAGGATCCCTTGAGCCCAGGAATTTGAGGTTGTAGTGAGCTATGATGCCACCATTGCACTGTAGCCATGGCAACAGAGTGAGATGAGACTCTGTCTCAAAAAACAAACAAACAAACAAAAAACTCATGTAAAGATAAAGGGCCTTGTTTTTTTTTTTTGAGACAGAGTCTCACTTTGTTATCCAGGCTAGAGTGAGTGCCATGGCGTCAGCCTAGCTCACAGCAACCTCAAACTCCTGGGCTCAAGTAATTCTGCTGCCTCAGCCTCCCGAGTAGCTGGGACTACAGGCATGCACCACCATGCCCGGCTAATTTTTTCTATATATATTAGTTGGCCAATTAATTTCTTTCTGTTTTTTATAGTAGAGACGGGGTCTCGCTCTTGCTCAGGCTGGTTTCGAACTCCTGATCTTGAGCAATCCGCCCGCCTCGGCCTCCCAGAGAGCTAGGATTACAGGCGTGAGCCACCACGCCCAGCCTGTTTTTTTCTTATCTTTATATATATGAATTTTGTTCATTAATAGCTGGGTGACCCCTTACTACAAAGAGATAATACCATCTACGGTTCACAGAATTATTGTAAGGATTAAATGAGATAATGTATTTAAAGGGACATAGTACAAGCACTCAGCATATATTACTGCTTTTTCCTCATACCTTATTCTGTTGTAAAAAAATATTAATTTTTTACACATCATATGTAAAACATTCTCGCCAAAAATATCTGTCACGAATCTAATCAAGCCCTTAGATCTAACTTCTGATTTCCAGTTTACAGAATATATCAGAGATAGAAGAATAAGTTCAAACATAGCATCAGGAAATAAATCCAGAACATAGGGAACGGAAGTTACTGCATTAAATTAAAAGATATAACAAAGAGAACCAACCAAATACAGTGTGTACAACTTGAGTGGATCTTGATGTGAATGAAGCAGCTATAACAGACATTTTGGGGTCAACTGGGATAATTTGAATATCAGTGTGCTATTAGAGATTGTTAAGGAATTAAGTTATGCATTTTGTGGTTATATAAGAAATGTCTTACTATTTTAGACACATACTGCAAAGTAAAGTATTTACAAGTGAAATACCATAATGCTTATAACTTAAAATATTTCAGGAAAATAGATGAGACAACTTATGGCAAAACATCAATAACTGATAAATCCGGGTGATGGGTATAGGAGTTTCCACATTTTTCTGGGTTAAAAATTTTCACAATGGGAAATTTTTGAAAATTAGCCAATCTTTACTTTTCAGATTTTCTTTGTAATAAGGGAGATGGAAAATATTAGAACATATAGCAGAATCCTGAGACAGCCTAACCTCTATAAAAAGAAGGCCAGTACCTTTCCCCTGGTTAGCTCTACATTTTAGCATATCAAAACAGTATTCTAAAGCTGGGATGTGAATCCAAGCATCCCTATGTAGATTTTTTTTTTTTTTTTTTGAGACAAGAGTCTCACTCTGTTGCCCAGGCTAGAGTGCCGTGGCATCAGCCTAGCTCACGGCAACCTCAAACTCCCGGGCTTAAGCAATCCTCCTGCCTCAGCCTCCCAAGCAGCTGGGACTATAGACATGCACCACCATGCCTGGTTAACTTTTTAAATGTATATATTGTTTAGCTGTCCAGCTAATTTCTTTCTATTTTTTTAGTAGAGACGGGGCCTCACTCTTGCTCAGGCTGGTCTCAAACTCCTGAGCTCAAACGATCCTCCTGCTTCGGCCTTCCAGAGTGATAGGATTACAGGCATGAGCCACCCCACCCGGCGCCTATGTAGATTTTTTTAAAGATAAAGTGAATGCATGGTTTCGTGTCAGCATTATTCTGAGAGCTTCACATGGAATATTTAATTTTCAAAATAACTATGAAGAGCATACATATTGTCCCATATTATGGACGAAACCATTAACATGGTGAACCAGCATGGGCTGCTAGCTCCCTCCCTGAAAACCAACTCTGCAGAAACTATAGAAGGAAAAAGGAAATAAGAACTCCTGAAACTTACAGACACACGTGTGCATATGTGCATGCAAATGCGCACAGACACAGACATCCCTGGAGTGACAACTGGCATCATATGCCATCTGAAGCAGAGTTATTGAAACACATGGAATAAGGGAAGGTATTACCAATATGAAAATCAAACAAAAATTATTTTTAAAAGTCAAAATATTAAGGACAAAAAATAACAGTTGAAATAAATATAAATAGTAGGAGGGGTACAGTTGAATAACTCAGTGGATTAGATCAGACTGAGGCACTCTTTCAGAAGACAGTAGGAAAGGATAAAGAAATAGGAATGCAAAATAAAAGTTAAAAGATATGGAAGCTAAAAGCAAGAAAGCAGGGAGCAGGAGATGGAGGGAGAGGAGGGGTGGGAGGAGAAGGGAAAGAGGGAAGAAAGGAGGAGGAAGAAGAAAAAGTACAGTCAAATCAAGGGAGAGTGTCTCAATTTACTTCTTGCACAAGTTTAATCTTATAAAATATTGATGTCAGCATAGTATATAGTGCAGTGGTAAAAAAGTGGGGAGGGGGTCTGGAGTCACAGCACTGAGTTCAAACATGTATGCTACCACTTGTTAGCTGGGTGACTTTTCTTCTTTTTTTTTTTATAGAGACAGAATCTCACTCTGTCAACCAGGTTGAATTGCAGTGGTGTGATCACAGTTCACTGTAACTTCAAACTCCTGGGCTTAAGTGATCTTCCTGCCTCAGCCTCTTGAAGCACCAGAAATATTTGCTACTCAAGATTATGGAAATCCCGAAATTTAAAATATCAGGTTTGTATTTAGTAAGTGCTCATTTAATAAAAGACTTACCTGATAAGAACCCTTTTTACTTTATAGACAAATTAAGCCTCTTGAGTAGCTGAGACTACAGATGCATGGCACCATGCTAGCTAATTTTAAAATTTTTTTTGTAGAGATGGGGTCTTACTATGTTGTCCAGGCTGGTCTCAAGCTCCTGGACTCAAGTGATCTTCCCACCTTGGCCTCTTAAAGTGCAATGATTATAGGAGTGAGTCCCTGCACGCAGCCTCTATGTAACTTCTCTATGCCATAATTTCATCACCCATAAAATAGAAATAAATGGTACCTGCTTTGTAAGGTGGCTATAAGGATTAAATGAGATGCTAGTATAGCATTATCTACACTATCTATACTATCATTTTATACCCTTAGCATAATGCCTGGCATAAAAAAAATCACTCTATAAAGGATAGCTACCATTTTTTTAATTCAAAAGTTTAGCTGATAATAATTGTAAAGGCAAATCATGCTACCACATACCTTGTACACACAACAGTGATGGACCTTGTTTTAAAAAAAAATCCAGATTCCCAGGGCCTACCTCCAGAAATTCTGATTTACTAGGTCATAGATGAAGCCAGGAATCTGCATTTTTATCAAGCCACCAGGTGATTCTGATGAAAGTTAGTCCAAAACTCACACAAGGAAAAAGACTATTTTAAAGGCAAGTCAACCATAGCCTCACAATGGTTAGCTTGTAATCTTAGGACAAAAGTTCATTTGTGCACATAATACATTTTTATTGAATAGTTAGTGAACAGTTGCTATGTGCTGTATTATGTATTATTCCAAGTACTGGGGACACGGTGATAAAGACACACTGATAGAGTCCCTGCCCTCACAGGCTAGTTTGAAGCTTATAGTCTAGAGTGAATAGGTTAACCTTTTAATTTGTCTATAAAGTAAAAAGGGTTCTTATCAGGTAAGTCTTTTATTAAATGAGCACTTACGAAATACAAACCTGATATTTTAAATTTCGGGATTTCCATAATCTTGAGTAGCAAATATTTCTGGTGCTTCAAACTGTCCATAGGAGACACTTTTAAAAGTCTATCCTAAACCTTTCCCAATGGAATCTCGCATACCACTCCCCAACTCTGCCCTCCAACCCAATGCTACCAGCAAGGATGCCTTATATATGTTGATATTTCCACTGGCAATTATTTGTAAGACAGCTTGCCAGGGTTAGGGAGGCTCCTATCTAGGGGCATGATTGGTACCATGGTCTCTGTAACCCAACTGTTTTCCCTAAAAGACTTGGTGCCTTTGGCTCCTTAAGAATTTTTCTTGTGTTATAAGGTGATATAATAAAAATAAGATACAAAGTAGCATTAAAAATAAAGCATGGTCAGTCTATTAATAAGTACTTATTGTGTAGTGTGTGGAGGGACACCAGAAGCACCTCCTCACTTTTAAATTTGCCACAAAGGTATCAGCTGGCCATAAGGTAGACAATTCTTCTATAGTTGTTTGTATTATTTAAGGGAAAAAACTCCTCAAACATTGGAAAAGGTAATATTCTCAGTCAACTGCATGCTAACTTTATTACAAGTGATTATCAATATCTAATCATTATCATAGTCCCTCCTAATTATATAATTGATCTCTAGGGGAGTTCAAGCTTCAAATACTTGTCTCTTCTACAGCCTAGCTGAGATGATTCTCTCTGGCTGCTAAATATTTTTACTTTTCTACTTTAATCTATCATGTCAAGCTTAATATTCTCCTAAGGAGCAAGAATTCACATGACTCCTCTGAAATTTCAAAAATTTAAGTCCATACTAGTTTCAGAGAAATGAATCTAGTATAATGGCAATATTAATAACAATTATGGAACCAAAACCAGCCACTAACATTTGTGCACTTACTATGTATGTGCTGACATTTGAGCACTTGCTATATGCTAGTGTGGTTTACATGGATAATCTCCTCTTTGAGGGAAGTACTTTTATCTTCTTATCTCCTTAAGAAAAGTGAGGCTTAGAAAGCTTATATGGCTTGTCTAATATCATACCTCGAAAAGGGTGGTTGGCAGGTTTTCTGGAAGAGGGACAGGGCTTAAATAAATTGTTCTTTTTACTTGGCCTCAACCATCCCAGCAAACACTGGAAGACTTTTGAAACTTACAAAGAAATAGTAGAATTAAAACAATTTCGCTGGAGCTTATTATATTTTCTGGTAGTCTTTTTTTTTTTTTTTGGTAGTCTAGTCTTATTCAGATGACTGATCATCATTCTTATACTAGTGAATACAAATATAAGAACAATACTATAATTTGTTTTACTAAACAAAAACATACTAAACTTGTGATAAAAGAGGCAAAAAAGGAGAAGACAATAACATCAAACCTCATATATGCTTTAATTATGAGCATGGCTTCTCAGAGGTAATTGTCAACAAATACTGAGTTCATATGCCACCACGTGGTTCATGCACTATAGGTTACTAACACTTGCTCTATAATTAAATGGGTTCTTTTGGACCTTTATTCTCAAAGTAAATGTACGCAAGTTCAGAAGTAGTTCCTAAAATAGGTTGATTAGCTATTTCATACTTCATATCAAATTATTTTAATGGAGTATATTTCACTCTAGTGTTAAAAATGACTAAGGTAAAGCCATATATTACCATCTGATGGCTAATAAAACTACACAATAACATCTCTGTTCAGTAAACTATGCTTTGAGGTAGCTTGAATAAAGGACTAAAGACAAGGGGAGAAAATTGTACATAAAATCAGGGTGGAGAAAGCAAACCTAAAGCCTTACTTAGGGCACTTTACTTTAAATCCCCATTTTGTTCTCCCTATAATTACCAACAAGCAGTCCACATTTAAAAAGACATAAGTAGTACAGTGATGGAAAAGGGAAATGTGAAAAAACCTTTTTATGCCAGTTTTACTGGCTTTTGTTTTTGTAATAAAGGGTACAGAGCTTAGATTGTGTACACCGTACTTAAGAGGAACAAAACACACACTTAAGCATGTTATGAAATATGACCTTGACCAATATTTTCATCTCTGATATCTATATAACTTATAAGTTTATTACCCGAAAAGGCACTTTCCCTAACATGATTTATATAAATGTTAACAGAGGTTAGCCATTACTCTAATATTTAAAAAACAAACAATTAAGAATCAGTCAACAAATTTACATCATTAGATATAGATTGACACGTGTTAAACTACTTATAAATTCAGATTATGCTGCGGTTTCAAAATGGCTGAAGAACATTATCCTTTACATATAGACGCTTTGTAGACATGGTTCAAGAGACCCTGAAATCAATTTATTAAAAAATAGGTTCACAAGACTACAAGATCATTATATTCCAAAAAGGTAAATGCAACAGCAGCAACAATAAGAATCCAGTGAGGAATTTAAGATAATATAAGTAATGATGTGGGATGGTGAATGAAGCTAAGATATCAGATTCAGTATAGAACTCAAGACACAAAAGACACACTAAAGCTCCAATTCTCTTCCTTTTACAAGCCCACTATGACATACCAATCACTCTTCATTTCAATTTTACTACTTGCAAAATAAGTCTGATTCTAGCACTGCTTTTCAATGATGTATGGATTATTCAGGAACAATAAAAGTTCAGTTAAATATCACTATAGAGGAAACAAGACTTTCAAAAAAGGCCCCAGATAAAAATGCCCAGCACTGTATTATTCACTACTGATGACAGACAAGGAGCAAAGAATGTAGTTCTTGCCTTTAAAGAGCTGCAAAGATCGAACTCTAGTTCTAGTGGGGGGAAAAAAAAAAAAGAGCTGCAAAGATAGGCTGGGCGTGGTGGCTCACGCCTGTAATCCTAGCATTCTGGGAGGCCTTGAGGCGGGGGAAGGATCGCTTGAGCTCAGGAGTTTGAGACCAGCCTGAGCAACAAGTCCCCGTTTCTACTAAAAAAGTACAAAAATTATCCAGGTGGCATGGCTTGTGCCTATAGTCCCAGCTACTCAGGAGGCTGAGGCAGGAGGATCACTTGAGCCCAGGACTCTGAGGTTGCAGTGAGCTATGATGATGCTACTGTACTCTACAGAAGGTGACAGAGGGAGACTCTGTCTCCAAAAAAAAAGCACAAACACAGAACTGCAAAGATAAAGACAAGGAAAATATAGTTAAATGGCTAATAAATTAAGTCTGAGATGTTAAACCAAATGAGAAGTAGAGAAGTAAAACACTAAACAAGAATAGGTCAGGCGTGGTGGCTCACGCCTGTAATCCCAGCACTCTGGGAGGCTGAGGCGGGAGGATTGCTCAAAATCAGGAGTTCGAAACCAGCCTAAGCAAGAGCGAGACCCCATCTCTACTAAAAATAGAGAGAAATTAATTGGTCAACTAAAAACATATAGAAAAAATTAGCCAGGCATGGTGGCACATGCCTGTAGTCCCAGCTACTCAGGAGGCTGAGGCAGGAGGATCACTTGAGCCCAGGAGTTTGAGGTTGCTGTGAGCTGGGCTGATGCCATGGCACTCTAGCTCAGGCAACAAAGTGAGACTCTGTCTCAAAACAAACAAACAAAAAAGAATAGAAATGCAGGAAGAGGAATTATGTAATAATGACTTAAAGAAGTAGTGATGAGGCAGAAAGAGATACGGTAATCACATATCAAGTAGGTTGCCTTCAGGAGTATTGAAGTACAAAGAAAAATCAATTCATAGAAGACATGCAATTTAATAACTATTTAGATAACAGCAATGGAGAGGTAAGAAAATATATCATTTTTAACAGTCTCTCATCTTAAAAAATTATGGGTAAGAAGGCGTTTGTAGTTGTATTGTACTTATTAATAAGAACCAACTTTGAAATATCTTTAATAAAAACAGGTTCAAATACCAAGAAATTGCTCACCACAAATATGAAAACACCTACTTGTACCCATTTCAGAGAACCAATTTTCAAATTCTATTAGAGGAGTGGCAAAGTTAAATGAAATTTCTATATATAAACCTAAGGAACAAAGTTAACATTTATTGAGTATCTACATTGTGCCTAGTCGTTCTCTGTCCCCATTGCTACCACCTCGCTTCATTTTTCCTTGCCTAACCCTTTAAAAACTAGAGTGTATCATCAGTTATTGAGTTCTACTATTTATTTTCTTTTTTTTTTTTTTTTGAGACAGAGTCTCGCTTTGTTGCCCAGGCTAGAGTGAGTGCCGTGGCGTCAGCCTAGCTCACAGCAACCTCAAACTCCTGGCTCAAGCGATCCTCCTGCCTCAGCCTCCCAAGTAGCTGGGACTACAGGCATTCGCCACCATGCCCGGCTAATTTTTTGTATATATATATTAGTTGGCCAATTAATTTCCTTCTATTTTATAGTAGAGACGGGGTCTCGCTCTTGCTCAGGCTGGTTTCGAACTCCTGACCTCGAGCAATCCGCCCGCCTCGGCCTCCCAGAGAGCTAGGATTACAGGCGTGAGCCACCGCGCCCGGCCTATTTATTTTCTTGAAATGTCTGATTCACCCCATAATCATCACCCTATTATGTTCTCATCCTGGATTTTACTACCAGGCTAATTTTCCAAAAGCCCACATTCATCATACAACAGCCCCATTCAAGAACTTATAATAAATACGATTTTAAAGCCAAATGCCTCCATTTGCTTTTCATGGCTTTCGTACTCATCCCACCTCAACTCTTCATCTGGCCAATTTCATCATCCCTTAAGCCTGGTACATAAATTCTTACCTCTCTCCCTTCACCCAAACTGTTTAATCCCTCACTCACACTTCATTCTTCCCTTTATCCAATTAAATACTAACCACCTTTTTTGGGTTGACTAGTCTGATTTTTTCCCATCAAAATTGTACCTGAATCCTCCATCCTCCCCTTCCTAACCATTTACAGCAAACATACTCAGTACCCCTCACATCAGCACTTCATTCTTTCATTTTTAAGAATGTTAATTTTTTGGCCGGGCACAGTGGCTCACGCCTGTAATCCTAGCACTCTGGGAGGCCAAGGCAGGCAGATTGCTTGAGTTAAGAAGTTCAAAACCAGCCTGAGCAAGAGCGAGACCCCATCTCTACTATAAATGGAAAGAAATTAATTGGCCAACTAAAAATATATACAAAAAAAATTAGCCGGGCATGGTGGCGCATGCCTGTAGTCCCAGCTACTCAGGAGGCTGAGGCAGGAATATCGCTTGAGCCCAGGAGTTTGAGGTTGCTGTGAGCTAGGCTGACGCCATGGCACTTACTCTAGCCTGGGCAACAAAGCAAGACTGTCTCCAAAAAAAAAAAAAAAGAATGTTACTTTTCTATTCCCAACTAGACTATCAGCTCCTTCGGGTAAATCTCATATATATCTTATTACATTCCCTTTTTAGATCCCTTGCAGGTTTTAGTTACTGTGACAGAAAGGTAGCATGGTATAGTGTTTTAAAACCATTTTTAAAGCAGATATATTCTCTCTTTAAATCTTATGCTGAAGTTTAATATATAAAAAGATAAAAGAAGAGGGACTCTGAAATGTGATGCAGGGCTTGGTGTGCTGCTTGCCTGGCCTCTCTGTACTTGTTTAACCACATAGTAGCAGCCTCTAAAGCACATCTGTGCAGATCTCTTGGGTTCCTTGGAACACAATTTGAAAACTACTGAGTTCAAGTTCTAGCTCTAACACTTACTGTCCATGTACCCATGGGTAATTACAAACTCCCTAAGCCTCAGTTTCTTGAGATATTACATATAAGAAAGGCCTTAAAAAACCTTAAAGCTTTCTATAAATTTGAAGAATTTAAACTTCACAAACCATGAGCTAAACTGACTATATTATACAATCTTAACAGTTTTATATCATATAATATTATTGACTATGAAAGCATTCTATATTTCAAAATCCAGATTTATTTAAAATAAAGGAATATAAATGTCATTCAGTTCTGGGAATCTCAGGCCCTGTGCCTTGTTGCTTGTACTTATAACTTTCTAATCTCCATGTGGGGGGCAATAAAGTACAATGATTAAGAGTATATGCTTTCGAGTTGGGCAGACCTGATTTGAAGGCCAGCTTCACCATATGGTGTGTAAACTTGGGTAAGTTAACCTCTCCAAGCCTCAATTTCTTCATCTTGAAAATTAAAACATTATCTGTTTTTCAGTTGCTGCCAGATTGAAGGAGATAATCTTAATAATGTACTGTTTTCTTTGTATGCCCTCACAGTACACTTCTCAAAGTCAGCAAATGATAAATGCTTATCAAATTAAAACAGATTTCCTACAACCAGAAATTCAACATATAAAAATTAAACTCAAGTCAATTTCTCCTTTTTCTAATTGGAATGTTTCCCTTCTATTAGAAATATATTAATAACTAATCATGAGCTATTTCTCCTAAAAGTTGAAGTCTGAGTATAATTTTAGGAAAGATGCTAATTATTTCTAGATAAAATTGGATATAAAATCATTCTCAAATTGAAAAGAGAGGGCCGGGCGCGGTGGCTCACGCCTGTAATCCTAGCTCTCTGGGAGGCTGAGGCGGGCGGATTGCTCAAGGTCAGGAGTTCAAAACCAGCCTGAGCAAGAGCGAGACCCCGTCTCTACTATAAATAGAAAGAAATTAATTGGCCAACTGATATGTATATAAAAAAAAAAATTAGCCGGGCATGGTGGCGCATGCCTGTAGTCCCAGCTACTTGGGAGGCTGAGGCAGAAGGATCGCTCGAGCCCAGGAGTTTGAGGTTGCTGTGAGCGAGGCTGACGCCACGGCACTCACTCTAGCCTGGACAACAAAGCGAGACTCTGTCTCAAAAAAAAAAAAAAAAAAAAAAAAGAAAAGAGAAACTATGCCATATTTAAAATTATAAATATAAACATATGTATAAATCCTTAAAAGAATACTTCTTTGCCATATAAAATTAAGCAAATGATACAAAAGGGTTGGGGTTAAGATATGAGTTAATAAAACAGGAAAGTAAACACTATGCTTGCTTTTAAAAAGGCAGTATAAGCCCAGGCACAGTGGCTCACACCGGTAATCCTAGCACTCTGGGAGGGCAAGACAGGAGGACTGCTCGAGGTCAGGAGTTCGAGACCAGCCTCAGTAAGAGCGAGACTCCGTCTCCACTAAAAATAGAAAAAAAATTAGCCTGAAGTGGTGGTGCATGCCTGTAGTCCCAGCTACTCGGGAGGCTGAGGCAGGAGGATTGCTTGAGCCCAGAAGTTTGAGGTTGCCGTGAGCTAGGTTGACACCCTGGTACTCTAGCCCAGGCAACAGAGCAAGACTGTCTCAAAAAAAGGAAAAAAAAAAAAAAGAATCTTAATCACATCCTGTAATAATATAATTAAGAAAGCCAAATCCTTATTAATTTAATATTTCACAGCATGGAAATTGAAATGATACTTTTTTAAAAAAGTATATTAAAATAGAACAATGGTAGATTTAAATTCCAAAGTGTCACTAAGCCATTATCCAAAGAATTTGATAAAGGTTATCACAAAAATAAACTCTCTCTTAAATGGTGTATCAGTGAACTCCAAGTAGTTCACAAAATATTTGCTCATATGTACAAATGACATTTAAAAAATATTTCCAAAATGCTAAGTGTATGTGTTACCTTGACACGTACACTAAAAATTTAAGTGGAGAAATCACTGATTTATATTAACATTAGGAAAACATTATTTCGATTACCTTTTGCTTTAATTAAATGTGTCCAACCACATGAAAAACTAATATACTTTTGAGTTTTTCACAAGTGACTACAGTGACTTTGGTATAATGATACCACACCCTCATAAGCTGCCTTCCCAATTCTCTTAACCAGGCGTCCTCAAACTATGGCCCTCGGGCCACATGTGGGTGTTTTTGCCCGTTTGTTTTTTTACTTCAAAATAAGATATGTGCAATGTGCATAGGAATTTATTCATAGTTTTTTTTAAAACTATAGTCCGGCCCTCCAATGGTCTGAGGGACAGTGAACTGGCCCCGTTTAAAAAGTTTGAGGACCTCTGCTCTTAATAGTTGCATAGAACATTAAGTGCTTGAATTTAAAACCAAGACACAGGAAATATACCCCTTCACACACAGAAAATTCCCCTAAATGGCCTTTTAGGTAACTAGAATAGGTTTAAATATATAAAATCTTTATTTAGATTAGAAAACATATAGATTTTCTCTTACATTCAAAGAGGTCAAAATGATATCTACCATCATATTAAATTTTATAAAATAAATACACAACCACCATTTTACCTAGG
Organism: Microcebus murinus; assembly: GCF_040939455.1. Taxonomy (NCBI): domain Eukaryota; kingdom Metazoa; phylum Chordata; class Mammalia; order Primates; family Cheirogaleidae; genus Microcebus; species Microcebus murinus. The sequence continues at coordinate 8,774,171 of NC_134136.1, forward strand.
AGTGTGTTTACCTGTGATATTAATATTAAATAGCATGTTCTTATGCAAGAACAATGGACTAGAAGATATATGTAGATACTAGTCCTGGCCCTGCCACTTACTAGCTGAAAACTGTGGGCAAGTCACTTAATAAACCTAAATTTCCCCATCTATAAAAGAAGACAGCTTCACCAGATTGCCTCTAAGGATCCTTTTTCAAGCGTGGAAGTTTTACTTGCTTTACAAGAGTGAAAAAATATCAAGTAAAAGACACTGCTTTATTTGCTGATTAAATAGATGAATAAACAATTATTTTCCTCTGGTGGGCAATGTGTTAGAGCAGAAATAACAGAATTTATAGTGATGAAATCTGAATTACAGTACTGATTCAACAAATAAATTACTGACTTTGGCCCTGATATGTCATTTACTCTTTCTGAGACTCATGTTTTCATCTGTAGAATAGGAGTAATGATATTATTTACCATACCAACCCGAAAAGCTATTCCACTGATCAAATGAGGTAACATGAAAATACCTCAAAATTTCTAAGTACTATAGTTTTTAAGTAAAAATTCATTTAAATTTAGAGCTACATTTCCATAATTTTTTGACATACATAATGCTATAATGTATTCAACTTGGTAAGTTTGAAGAAAAGTATATACCCACAAAACCATAACCACAATCAATGCCATAAACATATCTATCACCTCTAACAATGTCCTCCCACCTTTATTATTATTTTGTGATAAGAACACTTAACATAAGATCTATCCTCTTAGTACATTTTTAACCACTTCAGGACTGCGCTCACCGGCCACGAAACCTTGCCCACACCCGGCACTCACAGTCCGCATGATAGTTTGTGCTGTGTGTGCATTGACAACGAATCTGTTTTGCTCTTGTGTGATGAGAAAAGCTTTAAAGCACTGAAAGCTTGTTTTACTTTGCAGGCAGCTTTACTTGTAATGTAAATCAGAATAGGTACCATATACATATATGTTTTCATTACGTTATTTTTTTTTTTTTTTTTTTTTTTTTTTAGAAGTTCACCATGGAAGGTAGTCATTACGTTATTTTTAAATGTTCACAATTTTATTTTGATAAATGAAAAATTAGAAAAGTCATATCACAGCTGTCGGCTAAAGTCACTGTGTGTGTTCATCTGTGGCTGTCGACTATAGTTGACGCTGGTACAGAACTGGTTAAGTATACAACACAATATTATTAACACTAGGCACTATGCTATACAGTAGATCTCTAGGACTAAATTATCTTGCCTAACTGAAATTTTGTGCCCTTTGACCAATACCTCCTCATTTCCCACTCTCCTCACCCCTGATAAATAATCATTCTACTCCTGGCTTCTATGAGTTTGAGTATTTTAGATTCCTCATACAAATGGGATCACATAGTATTTGTCTCTCTGTGTTTGGCTCATTTTACTTAGCATAATGCCCCCCAGGTTCACGCATGTTATTGCAAATGGCAGGATTTCCTTTTTCTAAGGCTGAATAATATTCCATTGTATTTATATACCATATTTTCTTTATCCATTCTTCTCCTAATGGACATTTATGTTGCTTCCATGTCTTAGCTATTGTGAATAATGACCACAATGAATATGGGAGTTCAGATATCTCTTCAAGATCCTGATTTCAATTCCTTTGGATATACACCCAGAAGTGAAATTGCTGGGATCACATCGTCGTAGTTCTATTTTTAATTTTGCAAAGAACCTCTACATTGTTTTCAATAGTGAGTGTACCAATTTATATTCCTAACAAGAACACACAAAAATTCCCTTTTCTCCACATCCTCACCAACACTTGGTATCTCTTTTTAAATAATAACCATCCTAACAAGTGTGAAGTGATATCTCATGGTGGTTTTGATTGGCATTTCCCAGATGATTAGTGACATTGAGCAACTTTTTATATACCTGTTGGACACTGGCTGATTCTTAATTGCTTTCTGACAGAAAAGAATGTTAAAAAAGAGACAGTTTAGTTTTATATAGAATTATTTAAATTGTATATGCCTGCTCTCTACTGGAGGTTTATTAAAAGAGGATAGTTTATTAAACTATACTATTTCCTTTAAGGTTTCTACTTGGAGACCTTTTTCTGGAAGGCTAAACTTTTTATTTGGCACAGAATACACTATCTTTCTGTGGTTGTTATATGAAGAACTAATCAAGCCCCCTTTCATTTATAATTATCTAGACAAAATTTATTAAATACAATTTTCTCTTTGAAAAGTTCTGAAATACAGCCTTGATCAGATGACTAACTTTCATAGCAGTAGTAAAATTTTCTTCATCCATGTTTTTTTTTAAAGCTAATAATCTAAATATGTTTACCTTTGGCAGCATGGGAGTATCCCTCTTCTTCTTCTTTTCTGAATTAGGGTCATCTAATAAGTCTGGCTCAAAAGTATAAAGTTCAGTAAGCTCATTCATAGTAAAATGACGCTCAACCTGTTGCTGATCAACGACTCGAAAAGACAGTGACTGTTTAGTTACTTGCCGATCATAAATCTTATCTTCCATGGTTCCCTTTGTAAAAAGAAGGAACAATGTACAAATAAAATTTATAAACATGAAACTTAATCAAGGAGAAACATAGTTACTGGTTAATATGTAATGGTAAAACTTCATGGTAATATATATACATAAAGAAAAATTCATTAGCAAAGTTGCTTAATTCATGAAAGATTTCAACTTTCGGCACAGTTTAACATGACAAATTAAGAAAATTAAATCAATGATAATAATTCTATACTATCTGACCAAAATGCATTCTTATGTTACTTTACTTTATATATTTCTACACTTGGTGGAAGGAGGAGAGCAGGCAGATAACCAGCACAAACAGAAAAAAAAGGGGCACACAAAATAAAAATTTAGATGGCTATTGAAGCTACAATGCAAGAAAGCAGTTTAATTTCTTTTTCAATATCATATAAGTTATCAACCATTGCTATAAACTGCCTTTATAGCATGTCTTACTTTCTATAATTTCAAGACAGAAAACTAATATAAAGTTCTATATCCATTACATATAAACTACATTACATTAAATGTATATTAAATATAATGTATTATAGATTATACATTAGAATATAAAGAAACTCTAAATTTAAATAATAGGAAAGAGTTTAGAATAAGGTTGTCAATCATATTAGGTACTAAAGAAGATCAAATAAGCAAGGATTTGCCAGTAAAACCCAGCTTCTGATTGAGAAACTCAGATTTGGAGGCAGGTGGAGAGTGGTAGCACCTGCTCCCAAAGCAGATGTACCAGTTAAAAAGGCAATTTGATCCTATAAACTTGCATTACCTTGAAATGTATTCGCTTCTTTGATTTCATTAATACTTATTTTTCTCAAATTTGAGTTTATGTTTTTTAAGACCTGAGTTTATATTTAAAGAAGAAACTTTAATATTTTTGCCTAGAAAAGTATTAAATATTCTTTGTAGTGAGTCTGTTATTTTTACCCACATTTTTCAAATTAAGAGAATATCTTGTGGCCACTGAAAAACAATGATCATCTGACTTTTTCATCCATAAGCAAATCAGATTTATTAACAGTTATTTGGCTTTTCTATCTTTGTTAATAGATGAACTAAAAATGTTTGACTTTCCTGAACTAGCAAAAAAATATCAAATTTGTTTATTCATGTAAAACAATTTCAACCTGAGAAAGCTGACATTACAGAAATTGACAAATTACAAAACAGAAAATCATGAGAGATGCCAAAATTGACTTCTGCTGCCTCATGTATAGGATTGATAGTTTCAACTTCGTTTGCCTCTCTGTAATACACGCATGTTCCACACCTTTAAAATATTATCAGTTTCATCCAGTCTTTCAATATGAAAAAGAAAATATAAATTATAAACCTACCTGAGCTAAGAACCTATATACATAAACAGGCTTAGTCTGTCCAAAGCGATAAACTCTGAATATACTCTGGATGTCATAAGATGGATTCCAAGAAGCATCAAATATAATTACTCGATTAGCCGCTACCAGATTAATTCCTAGAGATCCTGCTTTGGTGGAAATAATAAACAATCGCCCCCTGAAAGTGAAAATATAGAATAAATGTTTTAGTAATGAGTGATTTACAGATATTTCAATTATTATACGACTTTTTGATCTGTAGACAGTTTTTTGAACAATCAGTTCAGAGAATTTGTTTCTTACTTACTGAAGAAAACAAGACATTACTCTAAGGAATCAGGTTGATGATTTACATTCCCAGGGAGAAGTGCTAGAAAATGAAATAGTCTGATTAAAGAATAAAGATGAAATGAAAATCATATGTTTACAATGTAGTCAAGGTTTTATTTACAGATTGCTGAGTAAATTTAGAAAATGTCTGTGTAACTTGAAAGCCCATTCTGTACTGGGTACTATTAGGGGCACTAAGTACATCAAAATGAAGAGCAGTGTTCAAGGAACTGAGTACAATAGGGGTGACTCATATGCAAACATTTATAAAAGAGTGCAATGAATGTAAGGAGAGAAGTTAGACAGATTCACAGTACTAAGGCAGGTAAAATGGGAGCAAGAAGACAGGAAGGATGTACCTAAGGAAAAAAAAAACTGATGTGTTGGGACACAAAGATTTATAATATTTTTATGGGAGAACTGGGGATAAATTAGAAATAGGTACATAGAAAACTAAGCAAATGGTAAAAACAAATCAATACTTTAGCAAAAATAAACAGGTGCACAAAAAAGGAAAAGTAATCACAGTATTTTAAATGGCTTAAGAATATTTACATAGTCACAATAGAGCAAACACACCAAATTCATTTAGGCAAATATTATACAAAATTATGTTGAGAAAATGAATAAGGAAAGGCATGCATGTGCTTGTGGGTAAACTGCCACTTTAGACTATAGAAAGGTTATACAAGGTCTGTCCGGAAAGTATCCAGCCATTGTTAATATAAGGAGAACAGTTTGTGTGACATTGATGTAACCTGGCAGCCAAGAAGAGTGGACTGTAATGTGCATGTGTGAACAATGACAACTTCACTATACTAATAAATGGGGCACTAGATGCTGTTGAGTGAGCCTGTGTATTGTGTGGCCATCACATTCTAAATGACTGAGTGGGTAGAGCAACGAATCTCCATCAAATTTTGCGTTAAGCTTGAACACTGCCCTGCAGAAACTATTCAGATGATTCAGAAGGCTTTCGGGGATGATGCAATGAGTGTAACGCAAACAAAAGTGTGGCAAAAGCACTTCAAAGATGGTTGAGAATCTGTTGAAAGTGATCCATATTCTGGAAGGCCTGCAACAACAGAACACCTGAGAATGTTGAAAATGTATGGGCTGCAATCAACTAAGATTAGTGACAGACAGTGCAAGAACTAGAAGCTGATCTGGGGATTCCAAAAACAACTGCGTGTGAAATTTTGATGCAGGATCTTGGCACAGGATCATGGCAAAATACGTTCCGTAGCTTCTGCTACCAGAGCAGAAGGAACATCATGCTGCATTTGCTAATGACTTGCTTCAAACCGCTACCAATGAACCAGATATCCTCAAGAAGATCATAACTGGAGATAAACCGTGGGTCTATGGCTATGATCCAGAAACAAGGCCCAGTCGTCCCAATGGAAGTCACCTGGTTCTCCACGCCTGATGAAGGCGCAGAAAAGTTGCAGCAAGATCAAGACCATGTTAACTGGATCTTTTGATTGGGAAGGTGTTGTCCATCACAAGTTCACTCCTCCAGGCCAAACAATTAATAAGGAGTACTACCTCAATGTTCTTCATTGGTTGAGAGATGCAATGCGATGAAAACAGCCACAGCTATGGGTAACTGTTGATTGGCAGCTTCACCACAACGCGCCTGCCCATGCATCATGTCTCGTGCAGAGTTTCTAGGTGAAATATCAAATCACCCAGGTGAACCAGCCCCCCTACAGCCCAGATTTGGCACCCTGCAACTTCTGGCTTTTCCCAAAACTAAAATCACCTTTGAAAGGGAAGAGATTTCAGACCGTCGATTCAGGAAAATACAACGAGGCAACTGGTGGTGTTTCCAACAAAGGATTTTGCAGTGTTTTGAACAGTGGAAAAGATGCTGGGAGAACTGTGTGAGGTCCCAAGGTGCCTACTTTGAAGGGAACTGAGGCATCACTGTCCTATGTCTTGTATCTTCTTCAATAAATGTCTCCATTTGTCATATTACATGGCTGGATACTTTCCGGACAGATCTCTTAAGTAAGTAAATACAGAAGAAATGCCAAGAGTTGAAATTGGTTACTTCTAAAAAGTAGAAATCATGGGTAGAAAGAGGTTGGTCACAGGACTGCTTTTTATTTGAGGCCTTGTAAAACTATTTGGTTTTTTAGAACTATGTAAGTATATTACTTTGATGTTAATAAAAATTTAATTTGAAAAAGATTATATATAACATTTTTGGAAAATATAAACAAGTCTAAAAAAAAATTACTCAGTTCCACTCCCCAGAAACAATCTCCATTCAAATAATGATACATTTCATGTAGCTTTCTTCTTTTCTCAGTATCTACTTTTTGGGTTTTACACATCAAGATAACATCTGTACATACAGTTTATATTATGAGCATTTCCTCGAATTTCTTGGTAAACATCATTCTTAGTAGCTGCATTATATTTCACTGTATAATTATACAATATTAGTTAATTTATTGTTCACAACTTATATTAGAATAAGAAAATCCCTGGAATATAATAAGCTCTCAACAATCACCGTAAAATGCCTTTATACCAAACCTTATTTTCTTTCAAGAGAGAAAATTAAAGGCAAATGCCGTGCCTGTTATGTTTATGGCATTATATACTAGAGTGCAAAGAAACTCTAAATTTGGGGAAAGAGTTTACAATTTAGTTTACTAATCAATACTAAAGAAAAACCCGGTACAAAATGAACAGAGATACTAAATTCATATTTTATGTCAAGGTGGAGCTACCACACATTTAGGAATACAACTCCAGAAATTATCACAATAGTTGACCAATTTTCCAGAAAATACATTCATCACAGTGTTATTTATAATAATAGCATACAGTTGAAAACAAAAAATATGTAATAACATAGGGAACTAAATTATTCTCTGGCTATGTTACCATTAAAAATCCAAAATACTGGCCAGGCATGGTGGCTTATGCCTGTAATCCTAGCACTCTGGGAGGTCGAGGCGGAAGGATTGCTTCAGGTAAGGAGTTTGAGACCAGCCTGAGCAAGAGCGAGAACCAGTCTCTACTAAAAATAGAAAGAAATTAGCCAGACAACTAAAAATATATAGAAAAAATTAGCCAGGCATGGTGGCACATGCCTGTAGTCCCAGCTCCTTGGGAGACTGAGGCAGGAGGATCACTTGAGCCCAGGAATTTGAGGTTGCTGTGAGCTAGGCTGATGCCACAGCATTCTAGCCCGGCCAACAGAGTGAGACTGTCTCAAAAAAAAAAAAAAATCCAAAATATTATGTTATGTAGGGAAAAAAGCAAAAATAGAGCCTTATTAAATATAATTGTATTAAAACATATACATACATTGTTAACAATGTTTATCTCTGGTCAGTGGGATTATAATGACTATTTTCTTTTTATACTTACCTATAATATATTCATTACAGAGAACAAACAGTGGTTTAATTAGTGGACACATTTAAAGATTTAAGGGCAAATGCTACTCCAAAATTATTCAAGTTATTTAACATCTATTCCACATAAGCAAAAGATGACATAGAGCCATACAAAAGGATCAAGCACATAGAATGGTATAAACTACGTAGGTTAAAACATATACATACATACATGCACATATCCACGTACACACACCCACCCCTTACAGAGAACTTCAAAACTCATTCACTAATGAAGAGTTGAATTTGTTTAATAAGCATGTTTATCAAATTGCTAATGCTTCTCAAACACTGAGCTAAGCTGATAATACAAAAGATGAAAAAAATATTTGGTCATGGCAATAAAGGAGACCACCACCTACAATCAACAAACATACCAACAATTGTAAAGCAATATAATATAATTTGCAATAATAGAGCTATTTAATAGGTGTAGATGTGCTCGACAACACATTTTGACTTTGAAAAGCATACAAGTAGGAAGCAAACCTGTTTAACTCCCCCTAAAAGAAAAACAAAGTGTTAATAGCTGAATTGGTATTAAGAATTGATTTTATATCAGGGAAATGCAAATTAAAACCACAATGAGATATCACCTTACCCCTGTCAGAATGCTCATTACTAAAAAGTCAAAAAACAACAAATGTTGGCACGGATGTGATGAAAAGGGAATGCTTATACATTGCTAGTAGGAATGCAAATTAGTACATTCTTTATGGAAAACGGTATGGAAATTCCCCAAAGAACTAAAAGTAGACCTGTCATTCGATCCAGCAATGCTACCACTGGGTATCTACCCAAAGGAAGAGAAGTCATTATATCAAAAATACACCTGCACTTATATGTTTATCACAGCACAATTCATAGCTGCAAAGATATGAAATCCACCTAAGTTCCCATCAACTGATGAGTGGATAAAGAAAATATGATCTATATATAAACCATGGAATACTACTCAGCCATAAAAAGAATGACACAATGTCTTTTGCAGCAACTTGGATGGAACTAGAGGCCATTATCCTAAGTGAAGTAACTCAGCAACAGAAGCACATATACTGCATGTACTCACAAGTAGGAGATAAACGATGGGTGTACGGACCACACTGTATATGGAGTGGTATAATGGACACTGGAGACTCAGTGGTGGTGAGAGCGGGAGGAGGGTAAGGGATCCAAAATTACCTATCAGGTACAATGTACACTGTTTGGGTGATGGGTACACTAAAACCCTGACTTTACCACTATACAAACCATCCATGTAACAAAAAACTACATATACTCCCTAAACCTATTAAAATAATTAAAAAGTGCATTTTAAACACACACACACAAAAGAATTGATTTTAACTAATTAACTTGTAGTATTATTCAGTCTGGAATATGTAAGTCAACACTGAGATAAACTAACCAGGATATTTTAAAATTTTTTTAATACTAAGCATCAGTATTAAAGTATATACTCAAAACAAACACAATTAAAATGTGAACCATTATTTGTATAGTGCTCCTATAAACCTTCTTGTACATGTTTTTGGTAAAAGCACTTCTGTTAGGTACATATTCAAGCGTGGAATTGCTTAGCCATAGAGTATGTATATGGCACCATTAAACTGAACAAATATTTCTCCAAAGTAGTTATTCCAAATTACATTCCATTAGCAGTGTGTGATAGTTCCAGTTGCTCCAGATCTTGACAAATCATGGTACTATCTTTTTTCTTTTATTATAATCTTTTCAATATAGTTTAAGGTTCACAAGAATTTGCAATAGTAGTTTAGAAAGTTCCCATGTATCTTTCTTCCAGCTTCCCCCAATGGTAACTTACAATAACTTATACAACTACAGTACACTGTCAAAACCAGGAAATTGATATTGGTATGAACTCGGGTCCAGAGCTCATTTGGATTTCATCAGTTTTTGTTTGGAGTATAAGTTCTATGAAATTTTATCATGTATGTAGAATCGTGTAACCATTGCCACATGCAGGATATAAAACTATTCCATTATCACCAAAAAAAAAAAAAAAAAAACAAAAAACTTCCTTGTGTTATCCCTTAGTATTTACACCCATCCCCTAATCTTAAACCCTGGCAAGAACTGATCTGCTCTCCAACATCACAATCTTATCATATCAAGAATTCTATATGAGACTGGATGCGGTACCTCATGCCTATAATCTTAGCACTCTGGGAGGCCAATGCAGGAGGATTGCTTGAGCTCAGGAGTTCAAGTCCAGCCTGAGCAACAGGGAAACCTTGTCTTTACAAAATATAGAAAAATTAGCTAGGCGTGGTAGCAACGCGCCTGTAGTCCCAGATACTCGGGAGGCTGAGGCAGGAGGATGGCTTGAGCCCAGGAGTTTGAGGTTGCAGTGAGCTATGAAGACACCACTGCAACTGTAGCCCAGGCAACAGAGCAAGACTCTGTCTCTCCCCCCGCGTCCCCCCCCCAAAAAAAAAATTAAAAAAAAAGAATGCTATATGAATGGAATGATACAGCATGTAACTTTTTGAGACAGGCATTTTTCACTCAGCATAATTCCCTTAAGATCCTTCCAAGTTGTGTGGATCAATATCAATATTTCACTTGTTTTTATTGCTGAGCAGTATTCCATTATGTGGATATACCATGATTTGTTTATCCATTCACATCTTAAAGAACATTTGAGTTGTTTCCAGTTTGGGGCTATTACAAATAAAGCTGCTATAAACACTCGTGTGTAAGTTTCTGTGTGAAAATGTTTTCATTTCCATGAGATACATTTCCAAGAGCATAATGGCAGGGTTATATGATAAACATATGTTTAGTTTTATTTTTTAAAATAAACTGTCAAATTGTTCTCCAGAGTAGCTGTATTATTTTACATTCCTACTAGTAATGTAGGCCAGATCATTCCTCTGCATCCTCACCAGCATTTGACATTGTCACTATTTTTTAGTTTAGCTATTCGGATAGGTGTAAAGGGATAACTCATGGTTTTAAATTACATTGTCCTAAAGGCTAATGATGTTAAACATCTTTTCATATGCTTACTTGCCATACATACACCCTCTTCAGTGAAATGTCAGTTCAAATTTTTTGCCTGTTTTCTAACTAGGTTGCTTCCTTTCTGAGAATTATTTGTACATTCTGGATATGAGTCCTTCGTCTTTTTCTTTCCTTTTCCTTTCTTTTTTTAAGAGACAGGGTCTCACTCTGTCACCCAGGCTGGAATACAATGGTGTAATCATAGTTCACTACAGCCTCGAACTCCTGGGCTCCAGAGATCCTCCTCCTGCCACAGTCTCCCAAGTAATTCTGACTACATACATGCGCCACCAAGCCTACTTTGTCTTTTCCTTTTCTTAACAGGGTCTTTCACACACAAAAGTTTTTAATTTTATTGATATTTTCTTTAATGGATTATTTGCCTTTGGCATCATGACTAAGAACTGTTTGACTAATCCTAGTTCTGGAAGATTTTCTTTTATGTTGTCTTACACAAGTATAATAGTTTCACATTTGGATTTATGATCTGTTTTGACTTGGTTTTTTGAATAGGGGTAAGGGTTACGTCAAGGTTCGTTTTGGGTCTATGAAAGTCCAACTGTTCCAATACCATTTTTTGAAAAGACTATCCTCTCTATTGAATCTCTTTTGCACCTTTGTCAAAAACATTTTTAACTCGCATTTCTCTGATGATTAATGAAGATGAGCACCCTTTCATATGTTTATTGGCCATTTGTATATTATCTTTTGTGAAGTCCTTCCTGTTCAAGTTTTTTGTCCATCTTTTTATTGGATTGTCTGGTTTACCCTATTAATTTTCAAGAATTCATTATATATTCTGGATAAGAGTCCTTTCTAAATCTATATATTAGAACTAGCTTCTCCTACTTTGTAGCTTGCCCTTTCACTCTTAATGTGAAATGCCTTTTGTATTAGTCAGGGTTTCCCAGAGAAACAGAACCAACAGGAGTAAGAGTTGAGTGAGTGAGTTTGTGTGTATGAGTCGATTTATTATGGGACTTGGTTCACTGTGATTATGGAGGCCCATAAATCCTATAATCTGCTGTTGGCAAGCCGCAAAACTAGGGGAGTTAATGATATAAATCCTGGTCCCAGTCCAAAGGCCTGAGAACCAGGGGGGAGCAGTGGGGATAAGAGGGAGTTGGTATAAGTTGTGGTCTGAGTCTGAAGATGGAAGAACCAGGATTCTTAATCTTTAAGGGCAGGAGAAGATGCATGTCCCTGCTCAAATACAGAGAGCAAGTAAATTTGCCCTTCCTCTGCCTTTTTGTTCTATTCAGGCTCTCAATGGATTGGATCATGCCACCCATATTGATGAGGGCAATCTTCTTTACTCAATCTACTGATTAAAACGCCAATCTATTTCAGAAACACCCTCACAGACACATCCAGAAATGTTTTACCAGTTACCTGGGCATCCCTTAGCTCAGCCAAGTTGACACACAAAATTAACTACTACACATTTGGAGAATAGAAGTTCTTAATTTTAATAAAGCTCAACTTATCAATCTTTCCTTTTATGGTTAGTTCATTGTGTGTCCTGTTTATTCCATTTTTCTTACTGCAAGATGAGGAAAATAACCACAACCATTTAAGGACTATGACAAAAAAAAAAAGAATGAAAAACTTAAGGACTTTGACAAAAAGAAAAAAAAAATGAAAGAAATGACACAACCTGAAATGACGCAACAGATAGAAATTGAACGGAAAAAAAGGAGACTATATCAACAACAACAAAAAAATCTAACATTTTGGTCATCAGAGTCCTAAGGAGAGGAGAAAGATGGAGGGGCTGAAAAAGTATTTAAAGAAATGGCTGAAAATTACCAAAATTTAGCAAGAAACATAAACTTATAGGTTTAAGAACCTGAATGAACCACAAATAGGATACACTCAAAAGCCATGACAAAACACATCATAGGCATTTCTCTGAAAACTAAGATAAAGAAAAAAATCTTGAAAGAAGAGAGAATTCAAAGAGAGAAACACCTTATCTAAAGGGAAAAAATAATTTGAACAAACAGGTTTTTCATAAGAAACCATGGAAGCCAAAAGGAAGTGGCACAAATTTTTCGAGTGCTGAAAGAAAAGAACTGCCAACTCAAAGTTCTTTATCCAGCAAAAATGCCCTTTAAGAATGAAGGAGAAATCAAGAAATTCTCAAATGAAGGAACTCAGAGAATTTGTTGCCAGCAGACCTGCCCTAAAAGAATGGCTAAAGGAAGTTCTCTAAACACAAAGGAAATGATAGAAGTAATGCTGAAACACTAGGAAGGAAGAAGCAACAACGAAAAGAAAAAAAAAAGAGTAAAAGAGTGAATACAATACTTTCCTTCTGTTTGTGCTTTCTAAATTATGTTTAATGGTTAAGGAAAACATGATTACACTGACTGATATGGTTAAACACTTAAAATAGTTACATTATAAAAAGAGAACCTGGCCAGGCATGGTGGCATGCACCGGTAATTCCAGCTGGTCTGGAGACCCAAGCAGGAGAATGGCCTGAGCCCAGGAGTCTGAGGTTGTGGTGAGCTAGGATGACACCATTGCATTCTAGCCCGGGCAACAAAGCAAGACTGTCTCCCTGCCCCTGCACACCCCCCCCCCAAAAGGGAACTTAAGGGGGTAAGGTTTCTGCATGTTAATCAAACTGGTAAAATGATATCACCAGTAGACTGTAACAAGTTTATATTTACACACACACATACACACACATAATGTAATACTTAGAGTAACCTCTATGAAAGGCATAACAGGCGTCATATGCCACCCGCCTAGGACATTGATCCGGCCCACTGGGGTGTTTTTGCCACAGCTACCTGTCCTACTTAGCAGCCAACTTGTCCTGGGCCCACAGTGCACACTCTCCAATGGTCTGAGGGACAGTGAACTGGCTCCCTGTTTAAAAAGTTTGAGGACCCCTGGCATACAAAGAGAAACACTAAAAAACACTACAGATGAATCAAAAAAGATCAAAATAACCCACAGGAAGGGAGAAAAAAAGAAATAATAAACAAAAGAAAACAGAATGAAAGAACAAATTGAACAAAAAATATAATGGCATACTCAAGCCCTATATTCAATATATATGGACTATGCACACCATTTAAAAGAGATAAATGGAATGGGTGAAAAAGCATGACCCAACTATATGCTGTCTATAAGAAACTCACTTATAACAATACAGGTAAATATAACAATATAGGAGAGTTGAAAGTAAAAGAATGAAAAAATATATACCATATAAACATCAATCAAAATAAAACAGGAGTGGCTTATATTATTAATAGCATCATATAACATAGACTTCACAGCAAAGAAAATTATGAGAGACAGAGAGGGACATAGCAATCCTAAATGTGTATAAACTAAACAAAAGCTGAAAATATGAGAAGCAAAAACTGATGGAACTGATAGGAGAAACAGACAAATCCACAATTATAGTTGGAGGCTCCAACCTTCCTCTCTAAAAAATGAATAACCAACTAAAAAAAATCAGCAAGGATAAAGAAGATCAAAACAACCCCATCGAAGAACAAAATACTATCAACATTTACAGAACACTCTCCTTAGCAATAGCAGAATACACATTCTCTTCAAGGGCCTCTGTACCATATGCCAAGATACACAATATCTTGGGCCATAAAACAAAATGTAACAAATTAAAAAGAACTGAAATCATACAGAACATATTTTCTGAACATAATTAAAACACACTAGAAACCCATAACAGAAAAATAATAGAAATCTCCAGATGCTTGGAAATTAAGCAACATGTTATTAGCTATGTGTCAAAGAGGAAGTCTCAAAGGAAATAAAAAATATGCTGAACTGAATGAAAATATATCATAATTTGTATCATAGCTAAAGCAGTGCTGAAAGGGAAATTTATAACACTAAATGCTTACATTAGAAAAGAGGAAAAGTCTCAAATCAAATTGGTAATGTAAGCTTCTACTTTAAGAAAATAGAACAAGAACAAAATAAACCAAAAGCCAGATGAAATGAAAATAGAAAAAAAAATCAATGAAACAAAAAGCTGGTTATTTGAAAAGATGAATAAAATTGATATACCTCTAGCAAGACTGACAAAGAGAACACACAAATAACCAATATTAGGAATGAAACAGAGGCTATCACTATAGACCCTACAGATATCAAAAGGATAATAAGAGAATGTTATGAACAATTCTATACATAAATTTGAGATCAAGATGTAATGGACTAATTCCTCAAAAAGCACAAACTACTGTAAACCATTCAATATAAAATAAATTACAGGCCGGGCGCTGTGGCTCACGCCTGTAATCCTAGCTCTTGGGAGGCCGAGGCGGGCGGATTGCTCAAGGTCAGGAGTTCAAAACCAGCCTGAGCAAGAGCGAGACCCCGTCTCTACTATAAATAGAAAGAAATTAATTGGCCAACTGATATATATATATAAAAAATTAGCTGGGCATGGTGGCGCATGCCTGTAGTCCCAGCTACTCGGGAGGCTGAGGCAGAAGGATCACTCAAGCCCAGGAGTTTGAGGTTGCTGTGAGCTAGGCTGACGCCACGGCACTCACTCTAGCCTGGACAACAAAGTGAGACTCTGTCTCAAAAAAAAAAAAATAAAATAAAATAAAATAAATTACTTGAATAGTCCTAAAACTATTAAGGGAATTTAATTAGTGGTTTTAAAACTCTCAAAAAAGAAATCTCCAAGGCCAGAAAAGTTTCACTGGCAAATTTTACCAAACATTTAAGATTAACACAAATTCTACATAATCACTTTCAGAAAATAGAAGAGAGAATACTTCTCAACTCATTTTATGAGGTCAATATTATCCTGATACCAAAACCAGAGCAAGACAGTACAAAAACAATAAAATATGTATCACAACTCTCATGATTATCTCTCAACAAAATATTAGCAAATAGAACCCAGAACTATATAAGAAGAATTAAACACATAACCAAGGAAAGTTTATTCCAGGGATAAAAGACTGGTTAAATATTCAAAAATCAATCTATGTAACATGCCACATTAACTGGCTAAAGAAGAAAAAACAGATGATACTAAATGAGGCGGAAAGAGTATTTGACAAAATTAAACACCCATTCATAATAAAAACTCTCTGCAAATTAGGAAAAAGGGGAACTTCCTCAAATTGATAAAGAGTATCTACAAAAAAACCTACAGCTAACTTCATAGTTAATGAAGACTGAATGCTTGTCTCCTAAGATCAGAAAGAAGGCAAGTGATCTACTCTTAGCACTGCTACTCAACATATTACTAAAGTTCTAACCAGTACAATAAGGCAAGAGAAGGAAATAAATGTGATATAGATCAGAAAGGAAGAAATAAAACTATTCCTACTTTCAGAAAACATAATAATCTATGTGGAGAAAATCCCAAGGAAACTACAAAACAAACTCTTAGAACAACAAATGAAGTCGCAAGATCGCAGACAAAAGATCAAAACAAAAATCAATTGCATTTCTATATGTAAGCAATGAGCACATGGAAACCAAAATCACTTACAATCACTACAAGAAGGAGAAATACTTACATGTAAATCCAACAAGAGATATACAGGACTTGTATTCTGAAAACTACAAACACTGATGAAAGAAATCAAATAATGAAGAGATACCCATACTGTGTTCCCATACTGTTTTCTAAGATCAGAAGACTCAATATAGTAAAAATATCAATTCTCCACAAATAACAGATTTAATACATTTACTACTAAAATCTGTCTAAATTTTTTTTAGATATAGACAATATTATTCTAAAATTTATGTTGAAATTAGACTAGCTAAAACTATCCATAAAAAAGTAGAATAAAGTGAGAAGAATCAGTAAATGTGATATTAAGGCTTACTGTATAGCTATAGCAATCAAGGCTATGTGGTAATGAAAGAGGGACAGACATATGGATCAATGGAAAAGATAATGAACTGAGAAACAGCCTCACACAAGTATAGCCAACCGATTTTTCACGAAGGTACAAAAGCAATTCAATGAAGGAAGGATGGCTTTTTTTTTTTTATTTCAGCATACCATGGGGGATACATAGTTAGGTCCACACAAAAACCTAAATACAGTGTTCATAGCAATTTTATTTGTAATAGCCAAACCTAGACACAACTAAAATGTCCTGCAATAAGTGAATGGTTAAACAGCTGTGGTACATCCATACCATGGAATACTACTCTGTAATAAAAAGGAACAAACTATTGATACACATGACAACTTGAATGTAACTCAAGAGCATTTTGCTGAGTGAAAAAAGCCAACCTCAAAAGATCACATATATATTATGATACCATTTATATAAGTCTTGATATGACAAAATTATAGAGATGGAGTACAAATTAGTCATTGTCAGGGGTTAGGGATATTGATGAGGTTGATATTAAGGATGGATTTGACTATAAAAGGGCAGTATGAGAGGGATATTTGTGGTGATGAAATATTTCTGTATCTCGATTATGCACGTGATTAAAATGCACAGATACATACACACACTGAAACAGTATCAATTTCTTGGCTTTGATATTATACTATAGGTATGTAAGATCTAACCATTAGGGAAAATTAGGTGAAGGGTTCACAGGATCTCTCTGTATTATCTTTGCAAGTTAAGGAGAATCTATAATCATTTCTAAATAAAGACAAACAAATAAATAGAAACAAACAAACAAATAGAAAATAGTATTCACTTAACCAGGGCCCCTGAGACTACTGAAAACTACTTCCAGGTAACATAACACAACAAGGTTAAGTATGGTCATTATCTTAAGGTTTATCTTAATGTGTCCTTCAGATAACTTTAGTATAAACAAGGATTATATTTATAGCCTATTTTCTGAAAATTATTGAGTCATGAGAAGTTAGAATACATACAGACGTTTGTGGATTTAATCTGGATGGGTTCAGCTACCCAAGAGTAACCCTCCAAATCTGTAACATGTATACGCAGGTTAACATACCAAATCCAGCAATCTGAAGTCTGAAATGCTCTAATATCTGAAACTTGTTGAGCGCCAACATGATGCTCAAAGGAAATACTTGTTGGAGCATTCTGGATTTCATATTTTCTGATTTGGGATGCTCAACAGGTAAGAACATTCCAAAATTGCAAAAAATCTGACACCTGAAATACTTCTGCTCCCAAGCATTTCAGATAAGAGATACTCAACCTATAAGCATGAATTTGAATGAAATACTTTTTGGTATATATTTAGGGATGATTAATTCACTAGTGAGTAAGTCAAGCTGACAGCTCAGCACCTAAATTTCAATGTTGTTCCCTATTGGTCAAGTATGAATGTTATGGGACAGATCATATGCTATTGTGATATTTAAAATTTTGGTAAAGTGAGCAAGTCAAAGGTTTAGATTATGTTTAAAAAGTCAGAGTTACTGAATAAAATTACTTCTTCACAATCACACACAAATAATTTTTAAAAACAGGGCAAACAGAATATAAAATGTATTTATTCTGTAAACACTAATATAATCAATCACATATGTTTATAACTTAACTGTACTTAAACCATCCCTTTGTAAGCTTTCCTAAAACTATAGATTTTCAGTAACTATTAATCTTCCTATGATCTAACTAGAATATCTCTAGCTTTAAGCCTAAACCTAGCTCATGACTCTCCTAGAATTAAGACACATTTTACATACACAATATACTACCCTTCATAGTTTAAAACATTTCTTAAGGCATACTTTGGCCATTTTTCCATTAAATTAATCCCCTATCTAAAGGCCATGCTTTCACAGCTTTGTATACAAGGGCTATCTGGAAAGTATCCAGCCATGTAATATGAGTTGTTATATTAACTATGGCTGGATACTTTCCAGACAGCCCTTGTATGTGTGCATGTATCTATGTATAGTCATGTGCCACATAATGTTTTGGTCAGTGATAGACTACATATACGATGGTGGTCCCCTAAGATTACAATACCATATTTTCACTGTACCTTTCCTATGTTTAGACACACAAATACTCAAATACCACTGCATTACAATTGACACAGTATTCGCTACAGTAAAAGGCTGCACAGGTTTGTAGTGCAGGAGCAATAGGTTATATCATACAGCCTAGATGTTTAGTAGGCTACACTATCTAGCTTTGTGTAAGTACACTCTAGGATGTTCACCCAATGCAAAATTGCCTAACAACATATTTATCCAAATGTATCACCATTGTTAAGTGACACATGACTGTATATACAAATTTTTCTTTTCCAAATGCAGTTTGATTTTGTCAATTACTAACAGTTAAAAAGCAACATCAATAATGTAAACACAAATGTAAACACACCCTATATCTATAGCTGATGATATAAAAATGTTCAATAAGAGTACATGAAAAGATTTTCAACATCATTTATCATTAGGTAACACCAAATTAAAATCACAACAGATATCATTACACATCTATTAGAGTAAAATAATTTTTTTAAAAATATGACAATACCAAGTGTAGGCAAGGATACAGAGCAACTGGAACACTCATATGTTGCTGAGGGAAATGCAAAATTGTATAGTCACTTAAGAAAACTGGCAGTTTCTTACAAAGATAAACATAAACTTAGCATATAACACAGCAATTGCAACCCTGGGTTTTCATTTCACTTAAGTAAATACCTATGTTCACCCAAAAACTTGTACATGAATGCTTAGAGCAGCTTCAATTTTAATTCTCTGGAAACAACTCAAATGTCCCTAAACTGGAAACAGCTAAACAAAGTATGATACATCCCTACAATGGAATATTATGCAACAATAAATGAGAACACACTATTGACATATGCAACAACATGGCTGAATCACAAATGCATTTCACTAAGTGAAAGAAGTGAGACTAAAAAGGCTATAAGGGGCCAGGCGTGGTGGCTCAGGCCTGTAATCCTAGCACTCTGGGAGGCCAAGGCAGGAGGATTACTCAAGGTCAGGACTTTGAAACCAGCCTGACCAAAAGCAAGACTCTATCTCTACTAAAACCAGAAAAAACTAGGCAGGCATGGTGGCTCATGCCTATAGTCCCAGCTACTCGGGAGGCTGAGGCAGGAGGACCACTTGACCTCAGGAGTGTGAGGTTGCAGTGAGCTATGATTATACACTGTAATCTAACCAGGGCGACAGAGCAAGACTCTGTCTCAGAAAACAAAAAAAAACCCTCTCTTTCTTTCTCTCTACACATACACACAGAAAATTTTTCCTACCTCACATTAGTTTCATCATTAAATTCTTCAGCCCACTTCTTCCTTGACTGTGCAGTAGTAGAACCATCTAAACGGTAATAATCAATGTTTCGAAGCCACTTCCCTTCACCTGAAAATTTGACAAAAAAAAAAAAAGCACAAAAGGGATTTGATTAATTGCTCTGCTAATATTAGATTTTCCTCCTCGCTAAGTATTTAAAAGTGGGTTACATATAAATATTCTATTTGTATAGCAAAATACAGTATATACTTTTCTTAATCAAGGAGTAATTATATAACAAATAAATTCACCACAGATTTCATTCAAATAGATATTGACGAGTACAACTATTTTTAAAACCTATTTCATCTACATGAGAATTTCTTAAAAGAGTTTTCTTGATTAGAATCCACAAGAATATGATTAAATCACATTTTGCTTGTGAGGCTTGCTTTTAATTAAATCTATAAATGGCCAGGTTTTTCCCCTTCTTAACAACTTGATAATAATCAGATAAAAAATAGAGACAAAGAATGTCTTTATTCATTCACTGAACAAATATTTACTGAATGCCTACTATGTGCCCCAAACTATTCTACAGGCTAGCCACAAATGTCAGCATATGTTACCATTTCATGAGTATCATTTGTGTGTGTGTGTGTGTGTGTGTGTGTGTAAAGCATTGTAACTTTATAAATTGGTGATCTAATATGTCAATTTTAGACAGGTGAAATTTTACTCAATACTTGTATTGATATTAAAATACCGAGGGATTAAGTTAAGAGTTTATGATATTTTCATATTGTATCGTAGATAATTTCTATCCTAATTCTTTAATTGTAAACACAATACTACTATTCATCATCTAAGCAAAATTCGATTATAATGCCCTATCGTAGAGACTTAAAGACAGGTTAACAAAACTGAGACTTATATCTTTTCAGTAAACTCTTTAAATTTAGTATGTTAGTTAAAAAGATGCTTTTCCACACATTGATTACTTACTCATGTCTTTACTGATATTGAAAACCTAGAATTTCCTTGCTACAAATTCAGTAATGTCTAGGAAAGTAATTTTATTTATGATTTTCATTTCTTTCAATTAGAAAAAAGGCATATACATCTAAGGAAAAAAGAATTTGAGACAGATGATTGGATAAAAAGGTAAGAGGCTAGAGTCATATTTGCATTAATTGTTCACTCTAACTGGATAATTAAGGTAAATATGCTAATCATAAATGAATTAAAAATGATATGACTATTCTAAAAAGCATTTCAACATACTCACCTTTTGTGATAATGCAAATGAACAATCTCTAATAATACTACATGCATACATCCAACACTTACGACCTGATAGTCAATACAGGTTACTGGTTAAGAACACAGACTTTGGAGTGAGACTCCCTGAGTATAATCTCAGTTTCACCATTTACTAACATTCTCACTATGGCAAGTAATTAAACTCCTGTGCCTCAGTTTCTTTTTTTTATTTGCCTCAGTTTCTTTATCTATAAAAATGGGATAATCAGAGTAACTATTGATTGCACGGGGCTGCTGTAGGGATTGAATGAATTAATATTTTTTAAAAACTCACTTAGAATAGTTGTTATAAAGTACTTAAAAGCTTATTGAGGTCAGGTGTGGTGGCTCACACCTATAATCCTAGCACTCTGGGAGGCCAACGTAGGAAGACTGCTTAAGGCCAGGAGTTCGAGACCAGCCTGATCAAGATAGAGACCTCCCATCTCTACAAAACAAAATAGAAAAATCAGCTTGGCATGGTGGCACATGCTTATCTCCGGTGGCTGATGGCTTGAGCCCAGGTTGCAGTGAGCTATGATGAGGCCACTATAATCTAGACCGGCAATAGAGCGCGACTTGTCTCAAAACAAACAAACAAACAAAAAACATCACCACAAGCTTACTGAGCACTTAGTATTATGCAAGATCCCATAGTAAATTATACCTATCTCTATTATGGCAAATATTATGCGTGCTTGATCCCCCTTAATACCACGTAATGATTTTCTGTAGTACCCGTTGAACCTAGCTCAGTGCTCAATACACAGTACTAGTGGTAGTGGTAGTAGTAATAGTAGTAACTCAGAAGATAAACCAACCTGACTGATAGGTAAAACAAATGTTTGCTAAAGACAATTTATAAAATTAGAAATAAACTAGCAAGCATATGAAAAAAATATACAATCTTATTAGTTGTCAGAAAAATATAAATTAGAACAATGTGAATTGTTTTTACCCATTGTTCTAAGATAAAGACACATGTAATTAACACTACTAGAGGTATACATATTAAAAGGAACATTTTTCCATTTACTGATGGTGGCAGAGATAATGAAACACTGCCAGAACAAAGAATCTGAGTAATAAAATACGTAATGATAATAGAAAAAACATATTTAAGTGAAGATTATTCTTAACTGTAGTCAAATCATGGAATTACACATACACACTACACATATATATGTTAAAATAAGCCAATAAGGGATGCTAGAAACAAAAAGGGAGAGGATGAGAAGGACAAAAGGTGCTAGTGTATACCTAGCACTGAAATGTAAGGGGCACATAAGCAAATGCATCATTAGTGCATTATTCTCTATGTAAACAAAATGAGGGAAGATCCAAATAAGGGTAATTTATTTCCTTGCCAGTTCAACAAGTATTTATTATAGATCTACTACATGCATGTCAAGCTTAGTGCTAGACAGAGATGCAAAATGAATAATAGTGAATCTGTGCTCAATGACAGATTTTTTTTCCTTTTTTGTTTCCAACATGCTCCCCCCAATGACAGATAAAAATCCAATACACCATGAGGCACTCTGGGAAGCCTTGTTATCTGGTCTTTTACACCCCATCACCCACTTCTCATAGTCCCTGGCAAATATTATTCTACTTTAAGTCTCTATAAATTTCACTACTCTAGGAACCTCATGTAATACGAATCATACAATATTTGTCCTTTTGTGACTGGTTTATTTCACTCAGCATACATTCATGTTGCACCATGTATCAAAGTTTCTTTCCTTTTATCCATTTATCTGTCAATGGATACTTGAGTTGCTTTCGCCTTTTGGCCATTGTGAATGATGCTGCTATAAACATGGGTGTACAAATACCTCTTCAAAACTCTGCTTGTGAAGTGAAAGAAGCCAGTCATAAAAGACCACACATTATATGTTTCCATTTATATGAACAGTACAGAATAAGTCAATCTGTTAGAGACATAAAGTAGATTAGTGGTTGCTTATGTGTGAGGGAGTTGAGTAGAGGAGAGGGAAATAATAAAGGGCTCAGGATTTTATAAGGTGGTGATTAAAATGTTCAAAACTTTCAGAAACAAGATCTACAGGAAAAAAAAAATGTTCAAAACTGACTTGTGGTAATGATTGCACATATCTGTGAATATACTAAAACCTTTGAATTTTATACTTTACATAGGTGAATTGTACAGGATGTGAATTATACTTGATTAAAGCTGTTTAAAATGGCAAAAAATTTAATTTATTCTACAATTGCAACAATGAAGACTATTTTATTAGGGATTTTTGTTAACTAAGTAGATTTTTGCAGCTCTTATCACCAAAAAACACTACGTGAGATGATAGATATATTAATCCACTTCACTACAGTAAACATTTTACTATCTATATATATCCTGTAACATCATGTTGTAAACCTCAAATATACACAATAAAAATCTGTTAAAATGTTTGTATGATATGCTTAAATGAGTATTTTAAAATATATATATATATATATAAGTATTTGTAGCTCACCTTTATAAATAAGAGGTTTATCTTTATCTTCTGTCTTCTCCCTACTAGCCAATTCAAGAAAATCTTCAATCAAGTCCAGAGATATGAGGGACTGGCTGAAAACAAGGCTAAAAAAACAGATTAGTGTTCGTGGATTAGAAGATTCACCAAGTAAAGATATCACTTCTTCCTAAATTGATATACAAATTTAACGCAATTGTAATCAAAATCCCAGCAGGAATTTTTGTGTAGAAATAAGATGATTATAAAATTTATACATGAATGCCACATATAGAGTAGCCAAGATAATTCTGAAAAAGAAAAAGTTGGAGGCCTAACTCTACATGATTTCAATACTTACAAAGGTAATCAAGACAGTGTACTAATGGTAAAGGGCCAGGCAAAGTTCAATGTTCTGTTCCATTGAACTTGCCAGAGTCCAGATACAGAGCCACACTGTATGATTAATTGATTTTTGACAATAGGGCACAGGTAATTCAATGGAAAAAAGGACAGTCTTTTCAACAATGGTCTAGGCAAAACTGGATATCCATATGCAAAAACATGGACTTTGACCTAAAGCTCATACTTTATACAAAAATTAACTCAAAATGGAGCATAAATCTAAATGTAAAATGTAAAAACTACAGAATGCTTAGAAGAACACATAAGAAAATCTTTGTAACTTGGATTAAGCAAACAACTTTTTACACATAACACAAAGTATGACTGGTTAAAAAAAGTTGATAATAAACTTCATCTGTTTAATGAATGTAAAAAAAGTTTTTCCTATTAAAAGTATTTTAGTAATTTAAAATTATATGCATTCTGTAATACTTTGTCATTCCATTTCAATTATGTCCCAAATTCCTGATTCTTGATCCTAGCAGTTTTCTAAGTCCTTTTTAGCCATGAAAAAACTATTTGTTCACATGAAGTTTTATGTGGAGTTAAAATAAAATAAATAATAAAATCAAGCTGCTTTAGGCACTATGGGAAAAGAAGTAAAAATATGTGTTCCCTCACCTTTTGATCTAAGGTCACCAACTTGCAGGGGCTCTGAGAAAGTTTGCAAACCACTACTCTAACCTAACCACTACTTAGTGAGAAGTAAATGGACATAATTACCCACTGGAAATGAAAAAAATGAAAGAGAATGTAGGAGGTCTCCTTCTCTCCCTTATATATGCAAGCAAAAGTAGGTCAGTATCCAAGAAACTACATACCTGTGACAAGCATGCTTTCTTTAAGTTTTGTTTTGATTCTGAAAGCTATCCTATAGGAGAGGGAAGTGCTTATATGACTCCAGAAGATCTTCAACACATATTGCTAGATGTCTTCAGATTTAGTAGAACTAAAAGGAACTAAAGCTATGCAATATCTATTGGACTTAAACACATATGCATCTTCTATTGTATGGCTTTCTAGGTTCTGCACTGTTGGAGTCTACTATCTCCCAGTTTCCTACTTCTAGAATGCTGATAAAGAAACAAACTGACTCCTGGTGCTTAGCTTAAAGCAAAGGCTGTGCCTTAACCCTTTAGTATTTTATCTTTTCTAGAATCAAAATTTCATTGAGTTGATTCTTTATGAGCGATAAATTAAGTTCTTGACAGTTTCTATAAGTGGGAAACTTAACTTCTTAGAGATACTAATTATTTCATTGGAATTAACCTAGAATTTTGGTTACTATGCTGGAAAGAGGTTGAGCTGAGTCAGTTAGCAATTAAGGCTGTTTCTGGAAACCACTGAACTTAGACAAGTCTCATTGTGAGAAAGGTAAAGAGCTGTTAGGATTAAATGTCTATATACTAATGGTTATCTGTGTTAACCTTTTCTAGTTACAGACAACATGAAGAACTATTGTCTTGATTGATAATTCTCATACCTGCATAAACCATTTTGGTTTTATCTATTTTATTAATGATTCACATGAAAATATACTTATCAAATTTACACATAACAAGAAGCTGGGAATAAAGATTCAATCAAAATTAACATTTACATGACAGAAAAGAAATAAGTCAGAAGGGCTGAGCTGAAATCAGTGGTGTACTAGAGTTGGCTGTAACTACTCTGAAGTAGGAGAGTGGATTGTTAGCATCTCCTCCCACCTCTGATGTAATGCTGGTAGCTTGTAATTGGCTATGGTGGGAATATTTACACCATGGAAATAGCAAATGCTACAAATCAAGGCATTTCTTTTTTGTTTGCTTGCCTTCTCTTCTTCTTTTTCTTCTTTTTATACTTATTGTTATTATTATTATTATTATTATTATTTTGGGGAGGGGGAGAGCCAGTTGTTAAACATTTAATAGCACATTAGCTAAAATCACTAAAATTTGTTTATCTCTTGCTTTCTGAAATATCAAGTTTTCATTTGGATTCAAAAGATCCGCTGTGCAAATAGAGAATGGGGGGATCTGATTTGACAGCAATTCTTCTAGAATAGAAGAGTCTTAGTTGATCACGTTCAATATGAACCAATAGTGCTACTTAGATATTGACAAAATACCTCTATATTGGACTGCATGAATGGAAGTACAGGGTCCAGAATATAACTCTGTGTTAATAAGAACCCAGTTGAAGTGTTCTGTTTCTGAGACTGTGAGATGGGTGCTAACAAACTGAAGTTTATTCATGACGATGTGGTCAGGACTGAAATTATGGCATACAAAGAACAGATCAAGGAAATGAGAGGAAAAGGCTAAAAGTCACAAGAGGGATAAACACCACTGTCTAAAGAGAAGTCAATTTAAGTAGTAGTTGTGATGTCTGAAAACTTCTCTAAAATGCATCAAGAAAATAAGAAGGAAAAATAGAGGGAGAGAGAGTTAAAAAGATAGATGTATGATAAAGAAAGTACAGTAAAATGTTAATTATAGAATCTAAGTGATGGGTATACTGGTAGTCACTATAAAATTCTTTCCACTTTTTAGGATGTTTACAAATTTCCACAATAAAATGTTAGACAAATAAAGAATAGCACTAATCACAATTCTCAAAATACAGTTTTATAGTGTTAACATTGATAATATCTATGAGTTCGGCTTATAACTAAAAATAAGAATAAAAAATAAGTAGTAGATACATTGTACTTTAGATGAAAGGGGAGACAGCCATAGGGGTAAGGCCTAAGCTAAAGATAAGGACACATATCCTAACAATTTGAAGTATTCAACTATAGGGAACCTTCTGAAATGGCAAATATTCTATCATAGGAGAGGCTAGGAGGACATCTATTATGAACATGGTAGAAGAAATTCCTGCCCTGGGTAGGAAATTAAAAGACAACTAAAATCCTTCTCCCATTTTAAAATTCTTATATAGAAGCCAAGTAAAAATTAATTTTAAATCATAGAAGTTGACAGCAAAAAAAAAAGCATGTCTAACAACAATAATCTCATCTGACCTTTCAGGAACTCTGAACTCTAATATTCACTTCCCACTTGACATTTCTCAGGATATCTAATATGCCTCTCAAACTTAACATAGCCAGAGCAGAACTCTTTATTTCCTCTAATATTCCCTAATCTTCTCAATCGTAGTAAATAATACCATAATCCACCAGCCACTGAAGATGGAAGCCTAGGAGACATTCTTTGACTACTCTCTCCTCCTTACTGCCCTGTATTTAATCTATCTAACCATATTATTTCTACTCCAAAACATACCCTTTGTCTACACTACTACCACTGCAGTGGTATTAATAGTACGCCAACATCATCCCTTACATGAATCACTTGTTTCTGTGTAAATAAAGTGGCAATATACATCCAAAATAACTTTTAATGAGCACTTACTAGGTGCCAGGTATAGTGGTTAATAAAAAAGCATAAAACAGTCTGTGTCTTCAAACAGCTTACTATCCAATGGAAAGACATGTAAACAGGTACATTAAAATGCATTAAGAGCGTTAAGAGTAGAGTACAGGTATATTAAAAAATGGTATTGGAATGTAACAGAGGGTTTTGCCTCTTTCTAGGAAGGTTAAAGAAATCCAGTTTGATTTTTTTTAAAGATAAAAGATTATTTTAGTTTAGTCTTATATTAAATTATTGAGAGCATCACAGATACTTTTTAAAACTGTTTTATAATCAGATGTTGAGACCTTGCAACAGCCTAGACAATAAGTCTGATTCAGAACCTTAAAAATATGTTTTCTGAATAGTAATTTTTTTTTTATTTTGGCATATTATGGGGGTACAGATTTTAAGGTTTCAATAAATTTCCCCCCCTCCCCCCTCTGAATAGTAATTTTAAGGGTAAGATTGGAGGTGGAGGTAGAGATGCAGAGAAGGGAATGGTGGCACAAATGTTAAAAGTAAAACAGGAACAAAAAAAGAAAGGAAAAATGATAAGGAATAATCAAACAGGTGAAATAAAGTCTGAGAGCTGTCCACTAGATTTGGGGATTAGAAGGTCACTAGTGACTTTAGGGGGGAGGAAATCTCAGTAAAGTATAATAACAGGATAGAAGCCATACCACATGGACTGAAAAATAATTTTGAAGATGGCAAAACACAGATATCAACTGAAAGCTAGACTCAAGGAAACAAGCTCAAGGTGCAATAGCTAAAAGCAGAAAACAGCACTGAAGAAATAATCTAAATATTCAGTCAGAACTAGTGGCTTACAAGGAAGACAGTTGTTTGTACTGGCCTAGCACTATAATAACCAAAGAAAACACATATCTTTAGAAAGAAAAAAAACATAATAGATTTGTTCAAATAAATTGTTTAAGCAATAGAAAGGTTCTCAAAAGGTTCGTTTATATAATAAATATAGGAAAGCACTTACACTTTATCCCCAATTTCCTCTGCCATTCGAAGAATTTCAAAGAGAAGTACCATTTTTCCAGAATGCTCTAAAACCTCAGCATCAGCATCTGTAACAAAATCTTTGTACCAATCTGGAGCTGGGCTGCTTGGATTAGAAGAGGAAGTAGCTTTACCTAAATAAAATAAATGGAATATAAATAAGTAGGTAAATCAGGAAAGAAAATGAAAGTGAGCAAGAGAGACAGAAATAGATCAACCCAAAGAAACTAAGAAAGAAAGAGACTGATGGAGATTTGGGAGAGGGGAGAGAAAAAGAGACAGGCAGGAATGCATGCATGTAGCATGAAAAGAGAGACCACCCCCAGAGAGAAAGCTCTAGACAGAGAAAGACAGATAGTAAGTAGGGGAGGGAGGTTGAAAGAAAAATAGGAAGGGTGGTGATAAATGCCAAGTGAAAGAACAAGCAAGAGATGAAACCTGAGAGAATGTAAGTGTGAGAGGCAGACTCTGGGGAGAGGGGTAGGGGGGCTCAGAAAGACAGAGACCCCAAGAGATAGGAAACCCTCCCAGGCCCTGAGAGAGTAATACCCCTCAAACATACCCCAAAAGACAGGAATCAACAGAGATAGAGAGATTCAGAGATCAAGAGAAAAAAGACCTTGAGAGAGGAAACATTTTACTGTGCTACTATGATTCTGGAAAACGTAAACAGGAATGGACGCCAGAATTGCCATACCATGGTTAAATGATTTTGTCCTTACATATTTTCCCCACAAACTATCACCTAATCTATTAAAAGATTTAAATATAAATAATTTAATTTAAAATAAGGAAATGTACATGTTTAACCTGTTTATATACTTTCTTAATTGATTTTTAACACTAAGTACTTTAAAGTTATATTTTTGTTACAAAAATTTAAATACTCAGAAAAGCAGATGGAATATAATGAACAGCTATGTTTCCACATCCCATCTTCATCAAATATTAGTACTGTTAAATCTTCTTCTGATACAGTTGAAGCCTAATGTGTGACCCTACCCAATCCCCTTCTCTTTCCCTCGCTCCTTTCCCTTGAATTCTGTTTACCATTTCTATGCATGTTTTCATATTTTTACTAGTAATGCATGTGTACCCCTAAACTGTACATCATCTTTGCATGTTTTAAAACCGTATAAATGGTACCATATTATTTGTATCCTGCAAATAACTTTTTCACTCAATGTAGTTTTTTACTCAAAGTGATACTTATTCAGGCTTGTCATGGAGCTCCCATATAATCATTCTAACTGACATGTAGTATTCCACTGCATGAATAATATACCATCATTATTCAGTTCTCCTGTTCACAGATGTCTAGGTTGTTGCTTATTTTTGGCTATTATGAAATAACTGCAATGAACACTCAATGTTGTTGAGTTATATTTTTCTTGAACACCGTCCATTTTATCTAAGTTTAAAATTCTCTGACATAAAGTTATACTTATGATTTTTAAAATATAAATTTAGACATACTTATTTTATAGTCTTTATCCAATAAGCTCTATTATTCAAAGTTCTTAAAAATCTAATCATGCTATTTTGTTTTGTGTGCTAACTTTCCTCAGGTTGACTATTAACACTTTTTGTTGCTAGCTTTTCCTAAGGTTGTTTTCTCAGGTGTAGCTATACTCTGAGACTCCTGGGTAGTCTAGGTTACGGTCATAGATCTCCAGAGTGACTCTCTATTTGCTTCTGCCAGGTGCCTCAAGGGATTATCAACCTATGATTACTTTTGAAGTTAATATTTCAGCTTGGGATTCTTAGACTATATGAGTCATATAAATCCAAACCATAAAGTATGTAAGATCAAGGCACCAGTGAATCTATTTTCTCCAACTAAGAGCCCAAGCTGAAACACATAAGCTTCCCTGTCATCTCCCAAATTGATAAGCATTTTTTTTGGTATCCTGTTCTTCCATGGAATATGTACCCTTTAAAGGCATTCAGCTTTAAGAAGGGGTTTAAGAACTCTCCACCTTACAAAGGGCTTGAGGCCATCTTGTATCCTGTCTCTGGGTATGTGAAAACCAATGTCACTTGTCTCAAGACTAGATATCCCTAGGGCTTCCATGGCATACCTTCTTGACTTTACCATTTTGGTTCACAAGTTTCTTCTTTGTGTCTGGGCCCTGGTGATTTCCATTACTTTTAGAGAGCTCACTGTGCATCTGTATTCAAACCACAATGAATTACTGCTTATACATGCTACATACTTGTACAATTCCACACCTTCCCTTGAATTTCTTATATGATGTTCTCCCCTCTTTGCTAGGCAAAATTCTATTCATGCCTTACTGTCCTTCTAGTCAACTCAAATTTCATCATTTCAAAAGAGCTTCCACACAGGATGGCCCTTGGCTGGTATCTGGGAACATGAATGGTAAAAAGATCTCCCTCATACTGATATAAAACTATCCTTGATAACAGTGGCTCACTGTGCCTAGATTGTTTGTATAAACAATATGTTTTATTCTGAATACCTGCTTTCCTTGAGAGAATCTGGAATTTGCTAAGAGCCAGGCAGACAGTGCCTAGGTGACCACTCCCCAGTAAAAACCCTGCACACTGAGTCTCTCTACCTAGTTTCTCTGATAGACAACATTTCATATATGTTGTCACAATTCAATGCTAAAGAAATTAGCACATCCTGTGTGACTTCACTGGAAGCAGACTCTGGGAAGTTTGTACTTGTTTCCTCTTGACTTTTACCCCACGTGCCTTTTCTCTTTGCTGATTTTGCTTTGTATTCTTTTATTGTAATACATCATAGTCCTGAATATGACTACATGCTGAGTCCTGTGAGTCATTCCAGTAAATCACTAAGCCTAGGGGTGGTATTAGGGATCCCTGATACATAGAGCAAATGTTGACTAAACTCTTTTTTACAATTAGTCAACAGGTCAATAACCAGTACCTTTGGGAAATTCTGAACTTCCACAGATTACACACAGCTTCAGTAACTGTTACTCAAATGTATTAAAGATACTTTATGTAAGGTGAAAATATCAGAACTTAAAATATGGTGGCAGAAAGTAAAAATGTGGCAGCTGGGTAAGAGTCTCAAGGCTTAGGACGGGTGACAATTTCTGTGCAAATATAATAGATTTCATTTTAATTTTATTTCTATTGGCTATAATCACAATATCTTACAGTAATGTCTTGAAAAAGTGATCGAGAGAAACATGGGCTACTCCAATTAATATTAATAAATATCTGAGTATGTATGTTTTGTGCTGAACTTTCTTATTTCTTCATCCACATGGATTAATCATGACTTCTTTTGTAACTCTGCTATGTATATATACAGGACAAATAACAATGAATGAATTAGTTAATTAAAGTCATTACTTAAATATAAACTCTGGATATCACAACGTCTTTAGGTGGTACAGCAAAAATGAAATACAGAACAAATACAAGGCTGTGCCTTTACCCTTAATGTCTTGATGCATCTTAAATATTTAAATAAAAGGTAGTTTATTGCATTTGCAGCAAGATAACTATAATTTTAAAAAGAAAGTAGTATATCAACAAACTATTATGTGTATATATAGTAGTAAAATGGTAAGCTCCATGAATGCATTTTGTTCACTGATATAACCCAGGTCTCTAGAATAGTACCTGGGGCATAGTAAGCATTCCATAGACATCTGTTGTGTGAATATGGTGTATTAGTGCTAATATTATGGCCCTATATCATATACAATGATTCTGTAACAAAAGTTTATATCCATACAATTAATTACATACATTTTAAAATGTAAATGCTTATTAATGAAACTTTACTATAAAAATACTGAAGTAATAATAAATCTGACACTTTGAAGTTACATAGATTGGCTCATCACAAAATTTTCCTTCTAACTAACTACTTAAAACCCAGAAATGGGGATGATATAAGGCAAACTTTAATGACTTAGGCAAGATGCTGCTTCTCAGAAAAATCAGAAATCTACTGCAATAGAATTAAAGAAAATAGCAACTCTTTGAAGTGAAAATGAAATATGTAGGGAAAAGCATATAACAGCTCAATTAAATTTATCTGCCTATTTAATATCAATTTCAAATTCTAAGTGCAACATTGGTTGGTCCCTTAATACCTCCTATTTTTCTTACATTTACCATAAGACAGTGATATTTTTAAAAGTTATATACTATCACCTAGATATGTTCATATAATATGATACACTGTTTTACATGGAGTTTATTTAGATCTAAAGAACAAAAAATAGATTTTTATCATCTATTAGTTCTAGAGAATGTTTGTGATAAACTACACACGTATATAAGCTGCAAGAAATATAAAATACACCCATATATAAATGGTTTCTATTTACATACAACTAAAATGTAGCATAGGACTATGCACATGGTTGGTCTACTTTTTCTCTCCTATTCACCACAAAATATGACAGAAAACTTCAACAAGAAGTATTTTAAGAAAATCATGCCCAGGAACTTATAAACTTTATTTTTAGTGATGAGATGACAGATGGAGGAATTTAAGAGGAAAAGACAAACTGGGGGGAACAAGGTAGGAGATAAGAGAAACTTTCCATTACCTTAAACTATAACCATTTCTTTACTATTCTGGTAAAAATATTCTTTATATCTAATTGGAAGAACACTGATAGCAAACTGCCTTTCTGGGGTAGCAGGAGAGAAGAAGGAAAGAAATCTTACAGTTTAATTTTTACTATCCCCCTGATTTCTTAAGAGTCACCAGGGTCTGTGGTTAGGCTGCCATCTGTTTATTCCATGGAGGTACTAAAGAGAGAAATGTTTATAGAAGAATCATCAAGGCTAGGTGCGGTGGCTCACACCTGTAATCCTAGCACTCTGGGAGGCCGAGGTAGGAGGATTGCTTGAGCTTAGGCATTGGAGACCAGCCTGAGTAAGAGTGAGACCCCGTCTCTACTATATATATAAAGAAATTAACCAAAAAACTAAAAATAGAAAAAATTAGCCGGGCACAGTGGTGCATGCCTGTAGTCCCAGCTACCCAGGAGGCTGAGGCTGGAGGATCCCTTGAGCCCAGGAGTTTGAGGTTGCTGTGACCTAGGCTGACGCCACAGCACTCTAGTCCAGGCAAGGGAGTGAGACTGTCTCAAAAAAAAAAAAAAAAAAAAATCATCAAGTTAGTTCAGCTGCAGGCCTTAGACCAGCCAAGCTTGTTTGATCACAGGATCACACACTTAGCTGGCTCCCACATCCCTCTTCTTCTTACAGTTACCAGCTTTGTTCCACAATGCCCAAATGCCAAATATTTAGAGCCATTACATTGTTCTCTCTTTAGTTATTTGATATTTCAAATACTCAAATATTAGATACTATCTTTTAAGCTCTGAGATACACGGGCTGTAGGAGGAAAATACAGTTTTAACACTAATCCTTTAACTTATATATGAGTAAAGACAACTTAAACCACTGGGGAGTTCAATCTAAGACTTCCACTTTCATGCACAAGAGTGAAAAAGGAAGCAAAAGAGGTTACACAAACAGTACAGAATACAGGGGAAACCTAAAGTAGACAACAATTATAGATCATGAAGAATTACAAAGAAAAAAGATTAAATGATTAAAATTAGTTTTGTTGTATAACTACAATCACACTTGACTACTTGAAATACTTCCAGTCATTACCACAGAATTAAGTAACAATACTATGTGACTCTGAAATTAGACATATCCAGGTTGGAATCCGATTTCTATCACTCATTCATAAAACTAAAGATATCAACTACATTGCACGGCTATTCAAGAATTCAGTTAGCTAACACAGAGAAGGAAAATCATAGAGTTTGGAAACAAACATGTAAATAAACATTGGGTTTTTTTTCATTTTTCTTTTTTTTTTCCTTTCCTCACAAATACTAGAAAGTGCACAGTGGCTTGCCTATAATTAAACATTCATCAGATATTTGTTTTTTTTTTTTTTTTTTGGAAAGAAAGGTGATGCTGACAGATATTTGTTGTAATCACGTGTACCTGATTATCCTAGACTTTTACCAATTGAGTAAATAAATTCCTTTGAGCCAACTAGTTAGGATAATATATGACTGAAAAAAGCACTAATGACGTGACATTTTCTAAATCAATGTCCCATGATAAAGGCAAAATTCATTAGACTCACTTTCTTCCAGCTTTACAGAAACAGAAGGGTTGTTTCCTGTTTCATCAACATTTCCTTCACCACCTCCTCGAGATCTTGAATTCCAAACTTTAATCACTTCAACATCGTTGTCACTGCCACTTCCACTTGAGCTACTATCTTTTTTCCCCTTTTTCCCTTTTGTTTTCTTCTTTCTAAAAAAAGAACAAATTCAGATTAAGAAAGCATAGTAAAGATACAAATGCCAATTAGCAAAAGACAGTAGGGGTTTAAATGTGTCAATAAAGAACACAAAAAGTATTTAATTTACTTTGTATAATCATCGGAGCTTAAACTCATGGAGGTTTCATCGGAATCTGAGGCTATAAACTCATCCATACTGTCTTCATCAAAATATCCCTAGAGGAAAAAAAAATGAATGTTTTAATAGTTTATTTCAACTTATATTGGAAATTATGATGAGTTTTATTTCATTTAAGACTATGTTAATTGACACGAGCTGAGGAAGGACTAAGAAACTATCATTAGAGGAGACAAAGGAGACATGACAGGATATGACTACTAAATGCAATGAGAGGTCCTAGATTAGATCATGGAAGAGAAAAAGGACATAAGTAGAAACACTGATGAAATCCAAATAAAGTATGTTATTTAGTTAATGTTATTATACCAAAGTTAATTTCTTACTTTTGATAACTTTATTATGGTTATGCAAGATGTTAACATTAGGGGAAACCAGGTCAAATACAGGAGGAACACTCTGAACTATTTCTACAACTTTTCTATAAATATAAAATTATTTCAAAATAAAAAGTTTTTAAAAATGGGCTCGATAAAGATTAACATTGAACACTTCTTCCGTAATTATAAAGCATGCAAGACATATAGAAGTTAAATAGAAATAAGAGACTGAATTAATGTACAACAAAGCAATAGAAATTCTCAATGTACAGTAAATCCATATATCAGCCTTTCTCCTAATATTGTTCTGCTTCCAACAAATACCTTTCAAATAATTTAAGGTTACTCAATTTACCTTATTTTCTTTGCTAATGTAGTCCAGCTGCAAGCACCAAGGATGAGTCCATATTCTACTTAACATCTGAAAATCCTGGAAAAGTTTTGCACCTGCCTTTCCTCTTCCACCTTCACTGCTATTACCTACACCTGATCAAAAGAAAAAACCAAAGTCACAAAAATTCTCTATTTCAATCATGATGTTTCCAGATTAGGAGTGTTAGCCTTATTTGTAACACAGACTTTTTGGCAATGTGGAGAAGCTTGTAAGCTCTCTTTCTTAGAATATAATTTGAGACACATAAAATAAGTAGGATTACAAAAGCAACTCATCATATAGAAATTATCAAAATATTACAGAACAAATTTGTGGTACAGAAATATGTGCTATTTGAAAATAATTCCTTAAATAACAAAATATAGCAGCAGGTCTAATAAGTACCTAAAATTTTGAAGTATTCAGAAGAGCCCAGAACCAAATGGCTTCACATCTGAATTCCACCAAACATTCAAAGAACAATTAATACCAATCCTTCTTAAACTCTTCCAAAAAACAGAATTATAATGAATACTTCCAAACTTACTTTATGAGGCCAATGTAATATTTTTAAATGTTAAATTTAACTTAATAACTTATTAAAATAGCTAAAAGAAAGGATTGTGAATGTTTTCACCACAAAGAAATGACAAAGTGTTTGAGGTGATAGATATGTTAATCACCCTGATTTGATCACTATACAACATATACATGTATCAAAACATCACACTGTACCCCATAAGTATGTGCAATTATTATGCATCAAATAAAAACAAAACTTTAAAATTTTTTCTTATAAAAATTATATCTAGGCCAGGAGTGGTGGCTCACGCCTGTAATCCTAGCACTCTGGGAGGCTGAGGCAGGCAGATCATTTGAGCTCAGGAGTTAGAGACCAGCCTAAGCAAAAACAAGACCCTATCTCATTTCTATTAAAAAATAGAAAGAAATTAGCTGGACAACTAAAAATATATAGAAAAAATTAGAAGGGCATGGTGGCACATGCCTGTAGTCCCAGCTACTTGGGAGGCTGAGGCAGGAGGATCACCTCAACCCAGGAGTTTGAGGTTGCTGTAAGCTAGGCTGATGCCACCGCACTCTAGCCCGGGCAACAGAGTGAGATTGTCTCAAAAAAAAAAAAATTATATTTCTATATCTCTTAATTTTGCAATTTTTACAGAAATATAACAAGTAAAAAACAAAAGAATTAGCAATATTTCCAACACTTAGATTAAAAAAAAAAAACAAAAAACAGTTAACATTTCAGTGTAATTTCCCTATGTTCCCCTGGTCTATTTAAAACTCATCTCTTGGCCGGGCGCGGTGGCTCACGCTTGTAATCCTAGCACTCTGGGAGGCCGAGGCGGGCGGATTGCTCAAGGTCAGGAGTTCAAAACCAGCCTGAGCGAGACCCCGTCTCTACTATAAAAATAGAAAGAAATCAATTGGCCAACTAATATATATATATAAAAAATTAGCCGGGCATGGTGGCTCGTGCCTGTAGTCCCAGCAACTTGGGAGGCTGAGGCAGTAGGATTGCTTGAGCCCAGGAGTTTGAGGTTGCTGTGAGCTAGGCTGACGCCACGGCACTCACTCTAGCCTAGGCAAGAAAGCGAGACTCTGTCTCAAAAAAAAAAAAAAAAAAAACTCATCTCTTATAAAAAAAGAAGAAAAAAAAATCTGACATCATTTTCCCCACTAAAATAAAAAAAATAAAATAAAATAAATAAAACTCATCTCTTGGGTCTCAGCTTAAACTATAAACTATCTTACAAAGAAAAAAACTTAAGAGCAATGGTTCTCAAGCTAAAGGTACATCAAAATCATCTGTAGGACTTATAAAAATGCACGTGCCTGGGCCGTATTCCAGACTCACTGAATCAATCTCTAAAGGGTGGCACTTGGATCCATTCATTTTTAGAGACAAAAGCACATTATTGTGCTCCA
This sequence comes from Microcebus murinus, assembly GCF_040939455.1. Taxonomy (NCBI): domain Eukaryota; kingdom Metazoa; phylum Chordata; class Mammalia; order Primates; family Cheirogaleidae; genus Microcebus; species Microcebus murinus. The sequence goes on from NC_134136.1 coordinate 8,811,746, forward strand.
TTTTGGAGTACTTTTAAGGTTCTGGTGAAATATGCATGACAAAAACATATTGTTCTGACCATTTTAAGTGCACAATTCAGTGGCAGTAAGCAGAATCACAATGTTGTACAAACATCATCACTCTCCATTTCAAACTACAGAGTAAATTATAATGTTTATAATGTGCATGTTATTATAAACTTCTGATACTTGACAGTAAAAGGCAGACTACGGAATTACACTAAAAATGGAATCTAAAAAAATTAATAGGATTTTAGATTTCTTTGAACATCATTAAAAGCCAGTCCCTTATGACTTTCATTCTGCAAATATTAAATATATTATAAATTATCACGAATAAAATTAACATCAAATTGCTGCTAATGTTAAAAGCAAAATTTAAGTGAATTTCTTAAAAGTAAGCACAGTCTGAAAACAGTCTAATGTAGAAACAAAATAATTTTTGGAATATGTATCAGATAAAATATCAAGCTTTTTAAATGCAAGTGAGACAGATAACATTTCAAGAGAAACATTGTGATGGTCTGTACCGAGAATCAAGATAGAGTAGGTGTTAATATAATCATTTATACTTTCATGGATTTTTTTCAAAGGGGCTATTTAGTGCAGGTTATTCTACTTTAAGGAAAATGCCATATTTAGTAAGGGGAAAACCCTACATCCACAAACTGTGAAAGATTCACAGCCCAAGATGATAATTTAACAATCATACCTTTCAGAGGTTAATTTTGGCAATTAGTGCTTTAGAGATTTACTTCTATCAATCATAATAAAAAATAATGAAGCCCCTAAATTCTTAAATATTGCATTGCTCTCAAAAGAATACTTTTAAAACTGATGCATAATATTGGTACATATTTACGTGGTACATGGGATATTTTGTTACATGCATAAAATGTGTAATGACCAAGTTAGGGTATTTAGGGTATCCATCACCTTGAGTATTTGTTATTCCTGTGTTGGGAACATTTCAAGTCTGCTCTTCTAGCTATCTTGAAATATACAATACATTGTTGTTAACTATGGTCACTCTATTCTGCTATTGGGTGTGAGAACTTATTCCTTTTATCTAACCACATTTTGTTCCCATCTAAACTCTCTTTATGATCCCCTCCCTGCCACTGACATACACACACATTCTTTCCAATCTCTGGTATGTACCATTCTACCCTCTGCTTCTATGAGATCAACTCAAAAGAGTACTTTTTAAAATTCCAATATATTATGAGGGTACAAACATTTTGGTTACATTTTATATCCTTGCCTCTCCCTAGTGAGGATTAGAGGCACACCCTTCCCCCACCTCCCACAATGCACACTAGGTCCATTAGTTGTGAGTTTACCCCCCCACGCCCCATCCTTGGAGAATATTACTACCATGTGAGCACCATAGTGTTAACCAGTCAGTACCAATTTGATGTCCAGTACAAGTGGAGCCTATTCTTCAGATCTTGTGTTACCTGACTTCGGATAATGGGCTCAAGCTCAATCCAGGAAAATATAATAGGTGCTAGATCACTGTCGTTTCTTATAATTGAGTAATATTCCATTGTAAACATATACCAAATTTTAATAATCCACTCGTGAATAGACGGGCACTTAGGCTGTTTCCACATCCTTGCAATAGTGAATTGTGCTGCCATAAACATTCGGGTGCAGATGTCTTTATTATAGAATGTCTTTTGCTCTTTTGGGTAGATGCCTAATAGTGCTATTGCTGGATTGAATGGTATTTCTATTTTTAGCTCTTTGAGGTATCTCCAAATTCTTTTCCACAGAGGTTGCACTAATTTGCAGTCCCACCAACAGTGTAAGAGTGTTCCTGTCTCTGCATCCTTGCCAACATTTGTTGTTTTGGGATTTTTTGATAGAGGCCAATCTCACTGGGGTTAGGTGATATCTCATTGTGGTTTTGATTTGCATTTCTCTAATGATTAGATATGTTGAGCATTTTTTTTATATTTGCTGGCCATTATTCTGTCTTCTTTTGAAAAAATTCTGTTCATTTCCATTGCCCATTTATTGATGGGTTTGTTTGATTTTTTCTTGCTGATTTTTTTTAAGTTCTAGATAGATTCTTGTGATCAGCCCTTTATTGGATGTGTAGAGAGCAAATATTTTCTCCTATTCTGTAGACTGTCTATTAGCTCTAATGATAGTTTCCTTGGCTGTGCAAAAGCTTTCTATACCTGAGCTGTTAATATTTGTGACTGGTTACTAAAGACACCGATTCTCCAATATTTGAAAACACTGTAGTTAGCACTTTCCTAAGACAAAACAAAATTTTAAAAGGAAAAAAAATACTAAATAACCTAATTTAGTATCCCTTATTACTCAGAGATTAATGAAATATAGATCTGGACATCCCTCCCTTAAGCTACATAGTAACTACTCTCTCATTGGGATAACTATATTTGGCTACTTAGTTACGGCTGCAATTTTTATCATTCAAAACAGAATGGTATAATAAATGCAACAGCTTCTGATAGATATACAAATGAAAATGCATGCCTTATTTGAACTGATTTTCTTCCAAAAGAAAATTCTGCTTTTTAAGATAACAAAAAAGCAGTTCTATAAAATACTAATATTCAAATACTGTTTTCCCCAAGGCGGAATATTTCTTGAGGTTTATCATCATTCTACTCTGTAAGATGCACTGCTACTGCAAAAATACCACTTTAGCTATTATGAAGTATCACTTTAGTATGTGTGTACATACTTCCATCCTCCTTTATTTTTTTGACCAATTATTATATCCACAATGAGCCAATGTGCACCTTCTAAACTGCATCCCCTAACTAAATCTGGCACATCACTTGGAGAAAGGAACCAGAATAAGTGACCAACAAGTCAGAAATCTCACTCTAGACCAGATTCTAGGTTTTGTTGTGTGAAGAGGGACATCCTCAGGAACAAAGGGATGGATACACACATACACACACACACACACACACACACACACACACACACACACACACACAAAGCTTATTGATTATAAAACAATACCTATTCATTGTATTTTTTTTTATTCATTGTATTTTTTAAAAGCAATAGACAAAGACAAGAAATAAACTAGAAGGTCTTAATAACAAAACCACCCAGAAAATAAACTTCTGTTAACATTTTGGTGTATTTTAGGAATTTCTGTGTATTTTTATTATAACATGGAGAGCATACTGCATGCCCTACCTTCTATTTTGCCTGTTTTGTCTTCAACCTTTGTTATTTTAATAGCTGAGAAACAATCTCATGAATTTAATTTATATGCCATCTATTATTAATGTGGTTGAATATTTTTTACAAAATACTCTGGAATTTTGCATATCTCCTTTTAGGATTTATTCACATTCATAATTTCTCTGAAATAAAAGTTATTTACAATTAAGGGCATTATTCATATATGTTATATATGTTTTTCATTAGTTTGTTCCTAGATTTTAAGTCTATTTTGAATTAAATATTAGTATTTTTAAAATCAGAAATAGTTTATGCTTTTAAGCATACCCATTTATTAAAATGAAAAATTAAAAAATAATAAGTGACATGGTGACATTACCAGGACAGCATTCTTCAGAAAAAGAATGTCTTTATAGAGAAGATGAAAACAACAAAATGTATTAGTTACCTGTTAAGTGATCTAGGTAGTACTGATAGAGCTTGCACTGAATAGGAGTCATTCTCACAGCTAACACATATTCATGTTTTGGAGGCAAGAACTTTGTTAATGCTGTATAATCTTTCCTCTGTAATTAACAAGAAAGAGAATGAGAATTAATCTAAACATGACAGGAATGAACTGCTCTAAGAATGCTCACTGCTTGTAAATAAAACAAACATAAATAAGTAGGCATTAAACATAAAAGAAAACATTTTCTTAAACATATTTACGTTTACCCTCTAAAACCCACAATGATCACATATGATTATAGTTAATGTATTTTACATGACTATACAATATGGTGCACTTGTACAAATATATTATTAATACAACTAATCAGATAGGTTTGAAGTGGTAATATCACCAAGTGCACAATTTAAGTTTTCAAAATAGTCTCCTCTATATACAAAAAAAAAAAAAAAAATAACAAAAGGTGGGGAGGGGATGTAGTAGGTAATGCTAGCAAACTGACATCCTTTAATCATAAGGTAAAATCTATAAATCAAATTCTAATGCAGTCTGAATTGGTCTCTGGGCAAAATGTGCTAATATGTCAAATAATAACATATAACTTCAAGGGAATGCTTGCCCAATTAAGAAAGCAAACCATGTACAAGCACTCTTGAAACCATTTTATTACAGGGATAGAAAAAAAGAAGAAGAACACTAATGTGCTAGATACAAATGACTACTTAAACCAGAAAATGCTGCCTGGTAGTAGCAGCAATACAGAAACAGAGTACATGAAGTACTTAATAGTACATGAAGCCAACCTGACCAAATAGGATGACTTGCCTTATATGAGGGCAGTACAGTCATCCCTTGGTATCCACTGGGGATTGGTTCCAAGACCCTCCTGCAGATACCAAAATCAATGGATCCTCAAGTCCCTTATAAATGGTGTAGTATTTACATATAACACATGCATATCTTCCTGTATATTTTAAATCATCTCTAGATTACTTATAATACCTAATATAATGTAAATACTATGTAAAAAGTTGCTATACTGTATTGATTGGGGAATAATATCAAGGGAAAAAAATCTGTATGTGTTCTGTACAGATACAACTATTCATTTGTTAAAAAATGTTTTTGATCCCCAGTTGGTTGAATCTACAGATACAGAACCCATGGATACAAAGGGTTGACGGTATATCCAGCCAAAGAATGGCTTGTCTTATTTGTTACAATCCTTTGGCTATCGTTAGTATCTAGTGTCTGAGTGTCTGAAGAGAAAGTGAAGATCTTGAGATCTATTAACTGCTAGCTCAGTCTCTTAAGTACTTATCCATTCATCAACATAGATTCACTAAAGATCTGTATGTAAACAACACTATTAGCCTGATTATTGTCTCTACTTGAAGGTAATAAAACTGTTTTTTTAGGATTACTTTCAAAATGGCTCCTCTTTTAATTCATACTGGCCTTTCCTAAAATCATTTCAGAAAAGTGAATTTAGAATACGATACTACAGAATTAGGGTAAACATAAAAATTTCTTAATCATAACTGCTGTGTTACTCTTAAGGAACTCCCTATCTTAAGGATGAAGAATCTAAACATTAACACAATAAGATATGAGGTTTTATATTTGGCAAATGAATTAATTTAAAAATTGAATGCTACATAATTTTTTAAGTCAATGCAAAGGGATATAACTATAAAACTATACACTGAAAAAGGGGGAAAGAAAACACAAAATAATTAAGTTTAAGCTCTGAAAATATTTGGGGATTACAATATAAAAAAGTAACAATATTTTATTATTATGGAACATATTTGTACCTGAACACATCCAGCTAACATCTCATAGAGAATGTGAGCACGTTTTTTCATCACTCTGACATCTACCATGGTGGAATCTGCACACTGACCATTCTGAATTGGATTTATAAATCTATTCCTGAACTCTTTAATGGATCCAAGCAAATTTTCCTTGATAAAGTTAACCATACAATGATCTAAGGGAAAGAAGACATTAATTCATTAAAAACTAAAAAAATTCCCTGATGAAATACTTATGTCAAAAATGCATGCCATAAAAGCATTAGAATTAAGCTATAAAGCAAGAATATAAAGTACAGAATAAACATTGGTAATAAGTCTGATCTAGAACTAGATTATCTAAATCAGATGAGACATTGAACTAAAAATCATCCCTAACTACTAGGCATGAATGTTTTTTTAAAAAACTCAAGGACATTTTATTCTAACTCACTATTCTTTATAACAGATATGAAGTACAAAACAAGTGGTCAGTCTATCATTCTAACCATGATTTTATGGTCAGTGAAGGTACTATGTGAAGAAAGCAGATATTGAATCAAAATGATAAAAGTAGGTAATAAGCTACTATACCAAAATTTATATTAACTGATTCAGTTCCAGAAGTAAGGACTAATAGAAGGACTTAATAGAGCTATCAATTGTCCTATACTATATAGGACCACAATGTGAAATAGAATTTCTATAAATAGGGTAACAGATCAGAAGAAGGAAACTAGAACAGGCTGGGTGCAGTAGCTGACGCCTGTAATTCCAGTACTGTGGGAGGCTGAGGGAGGAGGACTGCTTGAAGCCAGCAGTTCCAGACCAGCCTGAACAACACAGCGAGGCCCTGTTTCTACCAAAAATTTTAAAAATAGAATAATTAGCAGGGCTTGGTGGCACATGCCTATAGTCCCAGCTACTGGGAAGGCTGATGCAGGAAAATCCCTTGAGCCCAGGAGTTTGAGGTTGCAGTGAGCTATGATGATGCCACTACACTCTAACCCAGGCAACAGTGTGAGACGCTGTCTCAAACAAACATGAAATACAGACTAAAGTGAAATAACAACCAGTATTATAAATAAAAAAATAGAAAACAGTTAAGTTATAACAAATATACTAATGGACTGTAACAAACATAAAAATAATAAAAAGCCTTTACAATAGAATAAAGAAAAAAGTAGGAGATTATAAAGGGAAATTTTTAATTTGTTAGATGCTGAATAATCTCATGTTCCCTTCTTTAGTGTCACCACATACATATGAAAATAAGGGAAATTTACAAATCACTTCCTTGGGTTCATATTATCTGTCCTCTGCCTCAGCAAACTATCCTACCATGGATTCAGGACAGCACTTCTCCCATTTCCATCTTCCTGAAATGTTCATATTTAGCATTTTTTAAATTTCTTAACAGTACCTCCTCCAAAGCTGGATACATGTCCTTACAATATCTCCTGAGTAACAATATATTCATATGTACTTTTTAAATAATCACTTCTGATACTTTTGAAATATTTCAAATTTCATATTTATATGTGAACACTCAAAATGGCACAACTCTTCACTGTGTTTACCACTCATATTTACGAAACATCTCACTTGAAAAGTATGGTATTCTTTCATAGTAGACTAAGATGGATCAATGTAGATCACAGTCAGGGACTAAACAACAGAAAGGCAAAAAGGCAAAAATATATCCGAGGCAATACCAATACTCTACAGCATAATCATAGATATTAACTCACACTCAATTAGGTTATTCTGAAGTGGTGTTCCTGTTAAAATAATCCTCCTCCTTGATCGTATAGAATTCATAGCTTTTGAAACAGCAGATGCTTCATTTTTTAGAATATGGCCTTCATCACAAACGACAAAGTCAGGACCTATAAAAATGTAGAAAAACAACACTGAATTAAAATATAACAAAATAAATAAAACTGAAAATGTGATCCACTTAAGTAAATAAAGTTAATCGTTTTAAAGTACTGGTCTTGTAGGAAGATAAAACAATGTCATTATAAGAATAATTTATGTTTATCTGCTGCTATCTTTAGTGACTATGGCACTAATTATTATTAATTATGTCCCAACTATAGAGCACTAAAGTACTACTATAGGTGGTCCTTTAGGTCCTCTAGAATGAATATACAAAAATAGGCAAGAATAAAAATAACCATGAGAAGGAAAAAGATCCCCCCAACAGATTTGGAGTATTTTAAAAAAACAAAAGCCTTTTAAAATTTAAAAGTCTATAAAGATATTTCAGCATTAGCATATCAAATTAAAACTATTGGCAAACACTAAGAGCAATTTATATATATACACACAGACAAATCTCAAAAGTTCTATTTTAATATATTTCATATAACCAAAATGTTTGTACCCCCATATCCTGAATTTAAAAAATGAAATTAAATTAAGTTTAAAAAAACAAAAGTTCTACTTTAAGAAATAATATATAAATCATAGTAGACCATGTAATGTTTCCCACTTAACTTATTACAAATAACTAATACCCACTGTTAAGAAAAATTTAACTGATAAAGGAAAGCTAAAGTGGTTACCACATGGGTATGGGCGGTGGGGAGAACACCTTTCTAGCTATAAAAGATCTCACAGCTGAGAATGATTCTTTCAAAAGAAATACTAAACACTTATTCATTTTTAAATAACATATATGTTATTTGCTAAAGCATCCTACATACACAATTTGCTTGGTTAACATACACACACATATTACTTAAATGTTGATTTCAACAAGAGCAGCTGTCAAACTCCCCCCTCACCCCTACCCCACATCTGTTAAGCATTAGAGAAAATTCATCTCCATGACCTCTAAAGTAACTGCTTCAGTATGACAGATCAAATAATACAATTGTTATTCAGTATTCAGATGGGGTTACAAAAGTAGTAAAAAATATTTTTAAATTACTAATATGTTTTCTAAAATAAAAATCTGTATCTAGCTTTGTATTAAAAGATTATATATGATTTCTTTTATAACCAAAATCATTTTTTCAGGTTTATAGCACTATTTATAGGTTATCATAGGTAACTTGACTTGTATCAGTTTTAAGTTCATTCAAACTGCATATTTAACAATTTCAGTACTAGCTGACTTAGCATGAAAATTTGCCAACAGATTTACTTGGTATTCAGTAAATTCCTGTTCTGCTTGATGTTGGGTTAGCAGTTTTATAAACTAACCAGTTTCTTCATTAGAGTTCTGGGAATTCTTACCCAGTTCAAAGGTATGATCTTAAAGTTACCAAACAACTGTACTTGTCAGAGTTCTTTCCATGAATCTCTTCAAAGACAAAACATTTTAGGTTTACAGTTGTTGACAACAGTTTTCAGGAAAAAATATTAGAGTAAAATAATTCGTTATGAATGACAAGAATTAAAATGAGCATGGATAAAGATATCATGAGAGTTAACACAATGCAACTGACAAAGAAATTTCATTATTTCTGTAACATACAAATTTGAAGATAACTAGAATTAAGACTGATAGTGTTATACCAGGACTATCAGATTTCTAATAGGAATTTTATATAATTCCTGAAACACATATTAATAACACACCCATATGATTTAAAGAAAGCTCAACATCATTTATTACTTGACAAGCTTCCCAAACAATTTAACATACCTAACAAAGATAATTAGTTTAACATCTTTCATTTTATAAGTAAAAAGATATTATTTTATGATATTCAAGGAGCACATCTGAAAACTCCCAAAGTTATTATGAAATAAAAAAAATCTTAATTTAAAATTTGATTTTGGAAAGCTGCCAAAAATCTCAATGAGTTTAAGACACCTGATTAAAGTAAGATTACAGATAACTGTGGAATAATATTTATTTAACTACAGTGATAATTAAAAGATTTCAAAGGCAAATAGGGAAAGCCATATAGCCATATGTACAATACAGTTGTACAAAAAGTCTTAACTCTTTTAATAGAGAGAACTCAGTTTTAAAGAAATCAAACACCTGAAAAAAATACATGAAATGCAGGAGATGATCTTGATAAAATAATCATTGGTTTCTAGGTCAATTACTTAGAAGGTAAAGAAAAACCTTTCACAGTTTCTTAGTAAAGGCAGAGCAATATGCCAATATCACATTATCTGAAAAAGAAATCAAAAAGCAATTCTATTTGCAACACCTACAAAAATATCAAGGAATAAACCAAGAAGGTGAAAGTTCTCTACAATGAAAACTATAAATATTAATAAAAGTGAAGAGGACATAAATAAATGGAAATATATCCTATGTTCATGGAGAAGAATTAATATTGTTAAAATGTCCCCATAACCCAAAGCAATCCTCAGATTCAATGCAATCTTTATCAAAATACAAACGACATTTTACATAGAAATAGAAAAAAAAATATGGGAGTCTGCTAACAGGTTAAACTACAGTATAAGTTGCAGAGTTAAAATTAGTCATGTATGTTGATATATTTCTCTATGTACAAACCTTGAAAGATATGCCAAATATATTATTAAATAAAAAGAAAGCAAGCTGCAGAATAGTTATCTATATTGTGATCCCATTTGTTTTTAAACCACCTCAAATAGGGTGATTTTATCTATGTATACATATATGCATGTATGTACAGTAAAGGATTATCCTTGCCCAAAGAAAGGTTTGAACTTTGCCTCCAGATCCTAGGAGGTACCTCTAAAACTCTTGGAATGTCCTGCCTGGTAAGTGTGTCTTTGTTTACCTGGAGGCCTAGGAACATGCCAGATGGACTGTCCTAATAATATGATTTATGGTAGGGGGCCTTGGGATATGTGGCATCTGACCACTGGAGGAACTAGAGACTAAGATCAGCCACATGTCACATGGGTAGTCAACCTTATCTACATGATCAAGCCCAAACTCTAGAGGCTCAGGTGAGCATGCCTGGTTGGCAATACTCCAAGAACAAATCATTGCTGGGAGAAGTAAGCACTCTCTGAATGATTCTCCTGGAAGATCATGCCTGGAACTCTCCTGGGCCCTGCTCTATATGCCTTTTCCTGTTGCTGATTTTAATTTGTATCCTTTTGCTGTAACAAACCATAACCTTGAGTATGATGGCTTTTCTGAGTTCTGTGAGCTCTTATTGTGAATTACTGAATCTGAGGGTGGCTTTGAAGGATCCCTTCAACATTCTAATATAGAAGAATATATATGAAACAACAGTGGGACAAAGAGAAAGAAACTCTTACTTTTCAGTATACACCTTTTTCTTCTGTTTGTATTCTGCTTAAGAATATGCATTATTTTTGTAATCTCTTTGACATAAGAGAGACCTATTTGTTAGCATGGTAATAGAGGGTGAGAGAAGAAGCCCTATCTTTAGTAAGAATATCTGAGGAACAAGAAGTAAAAAGAAAGAAGAAAAGCAAATATGCTTGGTAACAACCCTGAGTCAACAAAAAAGTCAAATGATGGTATTCATATTGTTAATATTTAACTAAGGTAGCAGTGTATATAACATTTTTGAACATTAAAAAAAATTTTAAATAAAAATTGTTAATGTTAAAAAGGAGTAAGTTTTAGTTAACTAGTAAATATATTTTGTGGAAAACTTCATTCCCAAACAATAATATATGTATGAGGTAGTAGGTTTGAAAATATCTATAGTTAGAAATAATTTTATAGAAACTACAAGGAGAATGGCAGCTGTGAAGCTCTGGAGAGCAGAAGAAAAGGGATTCACAGAAAGGTTTGAAGAAAATTTCTTCTGTTCAAAAATTAAAGCCTGACTGAAAGAATCTGCTAACTTAAGATGGTTCAATACACTAGGGAAAATCTGTCATTGTTTTATAAATTTACATAGATCTGTCTTACTGCTTAAATCAAATAGTACCTTGAATTAATGTGAGCTCATGCACACACACATGTATACATGTGAACTGATTATGTCCTCTGAAGCTAAAAATCTTGGAACATCCCTCTATAAACAGTAATGTGAATTAGAAAACTTCGCCAGATCAACATAAGTACATTAAATAGAAAAAGATGCCTCAGGATAACTGATAGGTTATGGAAGAAAGGCCAAATAAAGGTTTTGTTACTATTATATTTAAATATAAGTTCTTTTCAAGTATCTTACATTGCCACCTATTGGTGAATTTTTTAAAATCATAAATATATTTGGGAGAAAACTTGATGAAATGTCTGGAACTGTCCATATAAGCCTGTTCAAAATCCCTGAACCACTCAAACCAGGAGAGAGAAAAAAAAATGACTATTTATTGTCACTTTAAGCCACTAAGGTTTGGGGTGATTATTATGACTTAACATCTCTGGTCAGCTCTAAACACTGTTTCCAATCTTAATACATGCTCCCAATTTTCCAGGCTTCTGACCTAATAGCCAATTTTCCCAGTTGATGATATCACCTCATCTTTAAGAGTCTCATACTCAAAACTGTCTCTTTATGATACTTTGCTTCTATCCTCAACTTCAATTCAGATTTTTCTTCTACATTACACTGGATTTCACATACTCAGCTGCCATCTATATGATTCTTCACTACTACCAATTTGCCCAAATCAGAGAAGACAAATTGGGAAAAAGTTAAACAGTAGTGGAAAACTGAGTGTTATGCTTATCAGATCCCTTCTAATAAATTCAGAAATACTTAACAGACCCTGACACTTTAGACTTATGTGGCAAAGAAAATTATATCTAAAAGTTATTACTACCACTACATCCTGAAGCTTATTACAGTTTTAAGAATATTCTTTTTACTGTGCTACACATGATGGATATTATGAGATTCTTGCTGCAGTGCAGATAGTTTTCCAGATACAGCGAACCAGCTATCTCCAATCCTCCTATATACTTAGTTTCACAATGAACTTCCAATAAAACCTAATGGAGAGACCAAAGCCCTGCTTAGGTTCTAACAAGGGTAACCGGAGTATTTATTTTAAAAATTAACAACAACAACAAAAAAACAAGAAATAAAACTCAATGCAGAACTTATTCAACCTAATAAAATACATCTATTAGAAACCCACAGCTAACATCATACTTAAAGGTAAAAGAATGAAAGCTTTCCCTGAGAGCAGGAACAAGACAATTGCTCTCTCAACTCATATTCAACATTGTACAGAAAGTTATAGGAAGCACGATTAGGTAAGAAAAAGAAATAAAAGACATCTGGATCGAAAAGGAAGAAGTAAAACTCTCTCTACTCACAGATGACATGATCTTTTCAACATAAAACTCTAAATAATATATAACACAAACAAAAAATATTAGAACTTATAAATGGACTCAGCAATGTTGCATAATACAAGATCAATATACAAAAATCTGTTGTATTTCTATACACTTACAATGAACAATCTGAAAATGAAATTAAAACAATTTTATTTATGATAGACTCAAAATGAATAGTTATGAATAAATTTAAGAAAAGAAGTGCAAGACTTGTACACTATAAACTACAAACATGGCCGGGTGTGGTGGTTCATGCCAATAATCCTAGCACTCTGGGAGGCCGAGGCAGGTGGATCATTTGAGCTCAGGTGTTCGAGATCAGCCTAAGTAAGAGCAAGACCCCGTCTCCACCAAAAAAAAAAAGAAAGAAAGAAGAAAAGAAAGAAGAAAAGAAAGAAAGAAAGAAAGAAAGAAAGAAAGAGAGAGAGAGAGAGAGAGAGAGAGAGAGAGAGAGAGAGAGAGAGAGAGAGAGAGAGAGAGAGAGAAAGAAAGAAAGAAAGAAAGAAAGAAAGAAAGAAAGAAAGAAAGAAAGAAAGAAAGAAAGAAAGAAAGAAAGAAAGAAAGAAAGAAAGAATTAGAAAGAAATTAGCTGGAAAACTAAAAATATATATATAAAAAAAATTAGCTGGGCATGGTGGCTTACACTTGTAGTTCAAGCTACTCAGAAGGCTGAGGCCGGGCGCTGTGGCTCACGCCTGTAATCCTAGCTCTTGGGAGGCCGAGGCGGGCGGATTGCTCAAAGGTCAGGAGTTCAAAACCAGCCTGAGCAAGAGCGAGACCCTGTCTCTACTATAAATAGAAAGAAATTAATTGGCCAACTGATATATATATAAAAAAATTAGCCGGGCATGGTGGCGCATGCCTGTAGTCCCAGCTACTCGGGAGGCTGAGGCAGGAGGATCGCTTGAGCCCAGGAGTTTGAGGTTGCTGTGAGCTAGGCTGACGCCACGGCACTCACTCTAGCCTGGACAACAAAGTGAGACTCTGTCTCAAAAAAAAAAAAAAAAAAAAAAAGAAGGCTGAGGCAGGAGGATTGCTTGAGCCCTGGAGTTTGAGGTTGGTGTGAGCTAGGCTAACGTCACAGCACTCTAGCCCAGGCAACAGAGTGAGACTCTTACTCAAAAAAAAAAAAAAAAAAAAAAACCAACAAAACTACAAACATTACTGAAAGAAATTAAAGACCTAAATAAATGGAAAGACACTGCATGTTCATGGATGGGAATATTTAATATTGTTAAGTCAGCACTATTCCCCAAATTGATCTACAGATTCAATGCAATCTCTAACAAATCCCAGCTGGCTTACTGGTGGAAATATGTAAGCCAATCCTCAAATTCATATGAAATTGCAAGGGACCTCAAATAGCAAAATATCTTGAGAAAGAAAAATAAAGTTATAAGACTCACCACTTCCTGATTTCAAAATTTACTACAAGGCCACAGTAATTAAAAGTGTCATACTGGCATAAGGACAGACATATATTAATAGACCAATAGAATAGAACTGAGAGCCCAGAAACAACTATATACATCTATGGTCAATTTGTTTTCAATAAGAATATCAAGACCCATTGATGGAGAAAGAATAGTCTTTCCAAATGGTGCTAGGACAACTGGATATCAAACTGGAAAAAATGAAGTTGAACACTTACCTCATGCCATACAAAAAAATTAACTCAAAATGGACCATAGACAAAAATGTAAAAGTTAAAACTATAAAACATTGTAAAAGAAAACAGGCACAAACATTTATGACCTTGGATTAGGCAATGAATTCTTCAATGTACACTAAATACACAAGCAACAAAAGAAAAATTAGATGAATTGAACGTAATCAGAATTTTAAAATGTGTGCATAAAAGTATGATATAAAGAAAGTAAACAGACAACTCACAGAATGGGAGGAAATAGTTGCAAATTGTGTGTGTGTGTGTGTGTGTGTGTGTGTGTGTGTGTTATAGGTACAGTATCCAGACAATACAAAGAACTCTTATAACTCAATAATAAAAAGAAAAATAACCCAATTACAAAATGGGCAAAAGACTTGAAGAGACATTTCTCCAAAGATGATAAACATGGATGGCAAGATGGCTAACTAGAGCCAACTGGTGTGCACCTCTTCCTTGGAGAAGAATCAAGGTATCAATTAGATACCCACACTTCAGATAGATCATTTGGGAAAGAACACTTGAACGTAACAGAGAGGTAACAGGAGACACCCAGGGTGAAGGAAAGGGAAATGGAGCTGCCTGCTTGGGGTTGCTGAGAGCCTTGAGTGGTCACCACACCTAGACCCAGGGAAGGGATAAGTGGGAGACTCTTGCGGCCCATACTCCCATTGGAGACTTTTACAATTTTAGCTACGGAAGAGAGCTCCTCAGCCGCCACAGGCCTCCCAACTGGCACAGGGAGCTGCTTGGAGATCACACATAGGCACTGCTCAAATTTACATGCATTTCCACAGACTTCGGAACTCAGGGCACCTGCAGTGCAGAGCCATTCTGGGAGCCCTGCCCAGAGAGGGAGACAGCAACCTGGGCACTCTCACGCATCCCAAAGACAAGTTCTGCCACTGCAGCTGTAGGCAGCTATGGAACTGAGGAGTAGTCAGACCACAAACCTCACACCTTTTGGCTTTCCTCCAGAGCTGCCCACCTAGCTGCTCCACAGAGAAGAGCATGCCCATACTGGTAGTCGGTCCGCAGCACAACTACCCTGCTGACTGCCTGAGTGTTCCACAGGAAGTCCGGGACCAGCCCACCATTCCCTATCACAGCACTTAAATTCAGGGGCCTGAGGAAAGGCCCGCTCACCTGATCCTGTCCACCCAGGACCCAAACACATTGATGAAGGATATGGGGAGAAGATTTGCAATCTGATCTCAGGTGAGGAAGGAGCCCCCCCAGTCAGAACTGAGAAAAGAGTGTAGTGTGGGATCACACCTGAGCAGGGCACCCCTCCCTTCATAGGAACACGGGAAGGGTGTGCCAGAGATTTGGGTTTCTAAAATGAAGGAGGAAAGGCTTGTCGGTTTCTGTCCTAGATAAGGAGGCTTATGGCCTGTGGCGGCTTCTCCACCTGAATGCAGACTGCTTGGGACTGGCCTAGCTGGTATGGCCTGCTGCCCTTGGCCAGACTCTGGAGGGAGAGCCGCCAGGTCAGGGCAGTGGGACCTGAGCAGGTCCCACTACTGCCTGCTGAGCTGTGGATTTGATACCTGCACTCTTATGTTTATTGCAGCATAATTCACAATCACAAAGATATGAAATCAACCTAAGTACCCATCAATTAATCAGTGCATAAACAAAATATGGTGTGTGTGTGTGCGTGCACAGACACATACACACACCATGGAATACTACTCAGCCATAAAAAAGAATGAAATGTCCTTTGCAGCTACTTGGATGGAACTAGAGGCCGTTATCCTAAGTAAAGTAACTCAGGAACAGTAAATCAAATACTGCATGTTCTCACTTGTAAGTGGGAGCTAAGCAATGGGTCATACAGAGGGGAATAATGGACACTGGAGACTCAAAAGGGGGTAGAGTTGGAAAGGGGTGAGGGATGAAAAATTACCTATTGGGTACCATACAGAGGATGGTAAACTAAAAGCCCAGACTTCACTATACAACACATCCATGTAACAAAACTTCACTTGTACTCACTAAGTCTAATGAAATAATAAAAAAATAGAAGATAAACACATAGCCAACAAGCACATGAAAAATGCTTGACACCATTAGAAATTAGGGAAACATAAATCAAAACCACAATGAGACACTACTTCACACATACTAGGATGTTGATAATAACAAGTGTTGGCATAGATGTGGAAAAATGTGAACGTTCTTACACTGCCAGTAAGAAGATCAAATGGTGCAGCCAGTGTAGAAAAGTGGCATTTCTCAAAAGGTTAAACTTGGAGTTACCATGTGACCCAGCAATTCCATTCCTGAGTATATACATAAAAGAACCATAAAACAGATGCTCAAGTAAAACTTGTACATAAATGTTCACAGCAATATCATTGACAACAGCCAAAAAAAGTGGAATCTACCCAAATGTGCATCAACTGATGAACAGATAAACAAAATGCGGATATTATCCACACAATGGAATATTTTGTCGTGAGAAGGAATAAAGTACTGATACATGCTACAATGTGGATCCACCTTGAAAACATTAAGCTAAGTGAAAGAAGACAGATATTGTACCTGCCTTTATGAAATGTCCATAAATATTTTAATTAACATTCAGAAGAAGCCAGTCCATAGGGACAGAAAATAGGTTAGTAGTTACCATAGGATGGGGGAATAACCATTTAGAGAGACTTACTTATACATACAGGATTTCTTTGCAAGGTTATGAAAATGTTCCATAATTCAATGGAATAGTTGTGATGGTTACACAACACTGTGAATATACTAAATGCCACTGAATTGTACACTTTAAAATGGTTAAACGGTGAATTTTCATATTATATGCATTTCACAATTTTTAAAAATTCTAACTATTAAATTATATGTGGGAAACTGTAGACTAACAGGTTACCACTATGAACAATGCTTAGAATGATTTAACAAATACTTAGAATGATTAAAATGAATTAAAGTAACTATTAATAACTAAACTAGTTATTTTATGAAACAAAAAATCCAATTATAGTAAAGAAATAAAGGTTATAAAAAGACTATAAAAGGTTATAAAAAGATTAACTCTATTCATTTGTCAAAACCCACTAAATGCTGCATTGAAAAGAATAAACTTAATATATGTAAACAATAAAATATATTAATAGGAACTGACCTGTGTAACTTTGGAAAATGATATTTTAACTAGAAATTATAAAGCCACAGATAAAAGGAATCATACAAAAACATTGTATTCTAGTTGGTAAATTTGTTTCTCATGTAGGTATGGATGGACAATTCTGAAACTACTTTACATGTATAATGAGGAGGAACAAATAAGTAAATGGATGGTGGGAGCCAGGATCCTCATTGTTCGAATGGCAAGTTACAGATTAATTTTAAAAAAGGCAGCTAAATGAACCCAATGGTACTGGATTGGACTTGAAGACACCATTATCAAATCATATTTAGTTTAATATATACATACACACATATATGTGGATTAATACATATACACACATCATGGAGCTCTGTCTACTGAGAGGACCTAGTAGCAATGACACTTCAGTAACAACAAACACACCCGGTGCCCATATCATGGTTGGTAAATGCCATTTTCTATAAAAAGAACCATGGCATCTTGGAGAAATGGCTGATTCTGGGGCCAGGAAAATAAAACATGAACCTGGAGCATCTTATAGTACCAGAAAGTAATGAAGTGCTCAAAACCCAAAAGGATGGGGTAGGGGGATAGCAAAAGGTTACAGGAACTAAACTAAAAAGAGCTCCCTATGGCGAAAGTGAAATAATTTGAGGAATAAAATAAATAACACAGTATTATAGCCTAACATATAAACTAAAACTAGATGAGTCTATATTGATATAAATCAATGACTGAATAAATGGGTATGAAGGATACATCTTTCTTAAAGAAAAAATTCAAATATTATGTGTAGATACTGCCCACTTTAGGAGATGGAGCTTAATTTCTGCCCTCCTCCCATTAGAGTAGGCTTGATTTAGTGACTGGCTTCCAATGAACAGAGTAGGGACAGGTAAAAATAACAACTCTATAGGACAGAAACCTGGCAAACACTATCTTAACCAAGTGATGAAAGTGAACATCACCCGTGATGCCATGTGGATATGATGTACTCCCTGATATGTGACAAAAAGGATACTTCACCTCTGGTATATTCTTTCAAAACCAATAACATCATTCTAATCACAAGAAAAACTATAAATTCAAATTAGTGAATACTCCACAGGATATCTACCTAGACAGGACTCCTGAAGACAGATGAGATGACGAAAACTAAAGCCTGAGGAAACAGTCACATACCAGAAGACACTGCAGATGTGACAGGTAAATGTAACGTGGTCCTCTGGATGGAAAAACTGGTGAAATCCAGATAAAGTGTGGAGTTTAGTTAATAATAACAAGCCAACAATGTGTCAATTTCTTATAATTTTGACAAATCTACCATGGCAACACAAGATGTTAACAATGAGGGAAGTGATCGGGCGCGGTGGCTCACACCTGCAAGCCTAGCACTTTGGGAGGCTGAGTGGGGAGAACAACTTGAGCTCAGGAGTTCAAGACCAGCCTGAGCAACAGCAAGACCTTGTGTCTACCAAAAATAGAAAAAAATTAGCCGGGCATGATGATGTATGCCAGTATTCCCAGCTACTTGGGAGGCTGAGGCAGGAGGCTCGCTTGGGCCTAGGAGTTTGAGGTTGTGGTGAGCCGTGATGATGCCACTGTACTCTACCTAGGGCAACAAAGTGAGACTCCATCTCAAAAAAATCAAAAAATAGGCCGGGCATGATGGCTCACACCTGTAATCCTAGCACTCTGGGAGGCCAAGGTGGGTGGATCGCTCAAGGTCAGAAGTTCGAGACCAGCCTGAACAAGAGCGAGACTCCGTCCCTACTAAAAATATAGAGAAATTAGCTGTACAACTAAAAATATATGCATATAAATTAGCTGAGCATAGTAGCACATGCTGGAGGCTGAGGCAGGAGGATCGCTTGAGCCCAGGAGTTTGAGGTTGCTGTGAGCTAGGCTGATGATAGCACTGTAGCCCAGGCATCACAGTGAGACTCTGTCTCAAAATAAATAAATAAATAAATAAACAAAACAAAACAGAGTGAACTGGTTACAGTTGCAGAGTATATGGGAACTTTCTATGCTATTTTTTCAACTTTTTGTAAACACAAAATTATTCCAAAATAGGCCAGGCGTGGTGGCTCACGCATGTAATCCTACCACTCTGGGAGGCCAGGGAGGGAGGACTGCTTGAGCTCAGGAATTCGAGACCAGCCTGAGTAAGAGTGAGACCCTGTCTCTATCAAAAATAGAAAAATTAGTCAGGCATAGTGGCACATGCCTGTTGTCCCAGCTACTCAGGAGGTTGAAACTGGAGGATCACTTGAGCCTAAGAGTTTGAGGTTACAGTGAACTATGACGACACCACTACACTCTACCCAGGGTGACAGAGCAGGACTCTATCAGGAAAGGGAAGGGAAGGAAAGGGGAAGGGAAAAGGGGAAGGGGAAAGAGGAAGGGGAAGGAGAATAAAGGAGAAGAAAGAAAATTATTCCAAAATAAAACATTTTCTAAAATGTCACTAAATGATAAATGATAAAGGTACCCTTCATGTTAAGAGCTTTAATTTCTTTTTTTCTTCATTTCCTCATGAAAAAATAACTATACTAAGCACCTGAAATTATTTTCAGTTGTTTCAGTTGTTTTATAAGGAAACCTTATAAAAACTCTACTGCAATGATGCCAGTCACTAGCTTATAGTTCTCCAACAATAAACTAACCATAAGGTTAGTTTACTTTAATCATAAGAAAAAGATAAACTTACTTTTAGGGCTTAACTTTATAATAGCAAAAAGTTACTTTGGTATAAAGCCTCAATAGTGTCTTGAAGTAATATATGACAAGATAGCATTTGAAGAAAAAATTTGTACACACAACAATCTCAAATTTAAAAAAGTAATTTTAGTTTTATAGATAGTACAATTGTTGCTTTTCCAAATGGCAAATAATAATCAAATACTTGGCTTTCACATCAGATTACTGTCATGTAAGAATTGACAGTATTGCAAATATTAATCATAATGATGGCCCTTAAAAGGACAAGAGATAAGCAAGCAGCAATTCTTCTAATGACATCAAGTTAGAAAGAGACTTAAGAACTGTTTTCAGAGTATGAACAGACTTCTTATCATCTAATATTTATAATGTTAGAAGAATCTTCAATTATGACACAGGCATCTGGTGTATTTTTAATTGTTTACAAGGTATCCCCTGAAAACCCCAAACACTTCTAGACTCAGTAAATAAATTCTGAACAGCTGGCAACATTAAAAGTGATTTTATCTTACCGAAATACTAAGAATTTTAAAAAGGCAAAACCCTGAAGGATGAACAAAACAAAGACCAGCTACTCCGTAGTTGCTGAATTAGTATTTATTTGTTAAATAAAATATAAACACATTTTTAATTCAATTTACTTCTTTATGTCAGTGCCTGTTAATACCTTACCAGGATCAACCAAAGCTTTGTTAAATATCTCTTTAAGTTTCCGACTCTTCACATTCCTTCCTTGAGCAAGATTTCTGTACATCTCATAGCCTATGATCATAACACCACCATCTTCTTGCCACCTCTGCAGCATGTAGCTTCTCTCTTGTGGACGTTTCACAGTTGCTAATTCAGAGACCTTGGTGGGAAAATAAGGATTTTTAAAAGTAGCTATTAAAAATATATGAGTACTAAATATTCCTACTTAAACACACAGTATTGGTAATTAAAAATCTTTTTTACTATATTAATTCCATACAATTATTTTAACAGAAAATATTTAAAATATGATACCTCAAGCTTCTCATCATCTTTTAATCCCTCTTGCCACTTCTCAAATTCATTCATCCAGTTCAAAGCAGTATTAAGAGGACAAACCACTAAAGCTGTGCTGAAATCCAATTTGTCACACAAAAGAACTGTATGAAGAAAACTTACCACCTATAAAAAGAGATTAAGTTGCCACCTTCATTTAAATATCCACAAAAAATAAATTAAGCACTCTTACATCTTAACAGCTTTGTTTTGCTTTAAACAATAAAAAACCAACCAAAAAGTCATAATTTCCAAATGAGACAAATTATAGGGAAAGAGATAGCATAGTAAAATGACAAAGCTTAACTAGATGATATATAATGCCCTTCCAATGTTAAAATCTTCATGATTCTAAGATCAACATGAATGATACGTCACCACACTAAAACAGCTACTAAGTCCCTGGTCTCCACAGACTGTCCCTACAGCCTTTCAGAAAATACCACTGCCCATTTAAAAAAGAATTGTGTTATACAAAACTTTTCCATTTGAACATGTTCTGACTCACTGAATCTATGATAATTACCTTACGGTTTAAAACTATATATGTACTCACTAATCTAACATCTCTGGTACAACTCTGGCCATTTAGAAATACAATTTTAACAGTGAAAAAAATTTTACTTTCTCATTCCTGTAACATCATAGACAGTTAAAAATTATAAAGTTAATTTCCCACCTCAGTCTTTACAGTTTTTGTTGGCAATACCTGTAACCCCCACTGCCTCACTTCATTAAGATCTCTACTCAAACATCACCTCCTACACCTTCCCCAACTCAGTATCTTCCCTGAACACTTATTTTCTGAAAGTACATATTTCGTATTTTATTTGATTAGCAGCTCTCTCCTCCACTAGAATATAAGCTTCTTTAAGAGAGATCTTGTTATTCTTGTTCAGTGCTTTATCTTCAGCTCCTACAACTGTGCCTAAAACATAGTAGAATCCGATATATATTAATATATGCACAAAAACAGGATGCCTTCATATTCTTGAGTTCTTACCTGTAAAGTCTTACCAAGGCCCATACAGTGAGCAAGAATGCATCCTGAACCTGGAGATTTCTTTGTTTTCTTCACAGACTCACAGCAGCAATCCCACATAAACTGAACACCTAAAAATGACAGCTTCATTAAATTAAATGTAAAGGTCCAAGTTAAAAACCTTCATCTATAAACACATCACAAACAACTAAAACTTCTAAGAAATAGTGTTTAAAAACATAGAGCCAAAAAACGTCTTAAATGTAAATGGGATGATTTTTCCACTAAGGTAAACTAGAAATAAGTGAACACAAACACACAACAGGGTAACTTTCCTTCGTTCATCTTATCTAAGCTATCAAAGCAGACATTCTCTATTCCCTGGCATGGGTCAAAGACATATAAGAATACTCTAAAATAGAAATTTTGGCCGGGCACGGTAGCTCACGCCTATAATCCTAGCACTCTGGGAGGCCAAGGCGGGAGGATTGCTAGAGGTCAGGAGTTTGAAACCAGCCTGAGCAAGAGCGAGACCCCGTCTCTACTATGAATAGAAAGAAATTAATTGGCCAACTAATATGTATATATAGGAAAAATTAGCCGGGCATGGTGCCGCATGCCTGTAGCCCCAGCTACTTGGGAGGCTGAGGCAGAAGGATTGCTTGAGCCCAGGAGTTTGAGGTTGCTGTGAGCTAGGCTGACGCCACAGCATTCACTCTAGCCTGGGCAACAAAGTGAGACTCTGTATTAGATAGATAGATAGATAGATAGATAGATAGATAGATAGATAGATAGATAGATAGATAGATAGATAGGCAGGCAGGCAGGCAGGCAGGCAGGCAGGCAGGCAGGCAGGCAGGCAGGCAGGCAGACAGACAGGCAGACAGGCAGACAGACAGAAATTTTATCTGAAGAGGAAACCAGCCTCCTATCAAATATACCTTCAAATTTATTGAATCAATCAAGAAAAAAAAAAACCTAAAAGATAATTTATCATTTCTCCCTTTATTCAATAGTAAAGACTGAGCCAGAAAGGGGGTGAGGCACCTAAGATGTAGTTACTATAGAACTTCCCTTATGAATTAATTCACATAAACACTCAAAACTGACTTACTGATTCTACTCTACCAAAGCAGAGGGTAGGGATAGTTTGGTGTCTTTCTAATATCAATGTAAGAATATTATTTAAAAACATCTAAAAATGTAGCAAGAGCATTTCCTAAAGAAGGCTTTTAGCTAACTGTACTTCTTCCTACCCCTGCCTGCCCTTAGCCAACTACTCCAGACTAGGTGAAATCAACCTGTAATATATACTCATCTGTAAATATCACTTTCTTCCCCTTTTATACCATTCATTGTGTTTGCAATCACCCCATTTTGCTTTTCCTCATTTGTTGGTAAGTTTCCTAAGGGCAGAGGTTTGTGTATTTTTACTCACCAATGTACCTCCAGTGCTTAGCAGAATATGAGCACAAGTTCTGCCTCACACCCAACTACAGGTAAAATTTAATTAAAAATTATTGATCATCTAACAGTTTCTTACCATCTACTTGATGGGGTTTCAATTTGATAACCATATTTCTATGAACCTGCACTAAAGGTTCTTTGGTTTCTTCATCTTCATCCAAAACCAACTTGGTTGTTATTGGACATTTGGTGGGTGAAGCATCTTCAATTTCTATCACCTATAAGAAAGGGAGTTGTTGATGGTTAAGCTCATAGAAATCTTTGAAGCCACAGTCAGTCTAACCAAGGGAGACTTTCCAAATTATAGACACATTTACTACCACATCACACATCCAATATGTTGGTTCAATAAAGCCAGGATAGAGCCCTGATTTACATGGAAATGAAAATCAAAAATCTCCACAGGACTTTAAATCACTGTGTTAATGCCAGTAATTTAGCTCAATGGTTATCACTGTGGATATCTCAACACATATGTGTCACAGTTGTGAAAAAAGAAGTGCTAAAAACTAATCTGTGTGACCACCATTAAAATTGAATAGACATGCAGCTCCCAACCAGGGATAGTTCTACTCTTCTAGAGGACAACTGAAAATGTACAAGATCATCTATGGTTGTCACAACTGATGACATTTGGTATTTAAGGTAGGAGGAAGGTAGGGTAAATATAATGTGAAAGACACTCTCAAACGAGAACTCCCCCACTTAAGATGTCAACATGACTCCTAATGAAAAACACTGTGAATGTTGTTAAAGAGAAAAAACATTTAGAAACACTGGTTTCAGAACCACAAGCTCAAAAACCATGACAGGAACATAAAATACCTTCTAATTACAAAAGGAAAACAATTATGGATAGTTCCTTATTTAAAAGAACACTTAATGAGACCCACATACATGGCCAAAAGTATGTATATGCCTGTACATTTTTTGCTATCTTATCCTATCCCATCTATTACATATTATACTCAATAACTGTATAAGGTAGGTACAAGTATTACTATTCTACAGCTGAAAAAACCTGAGGGATAGAGAAGTTAAGCAACCTGCACAAGGTCATATAACTATTAAGTACTGTAACACTAAGATTATACCCAGAGAGCTGGCCTCCACAGTCAATGCTCTTAACCAATATAAAATACTACTTTAATACAAGAAATAGTGAGGGAGGGGCAAGATGGTGGAGAAGAAGCAACACGCATGCCTCTCTCAAGGAGAGGAAAAGTTGCAGGTGGATGCCCACATACAGATGGACCTTCTTGGAAAGAGCATTTTAAAACACCAGAGAAGCCGGGAGCAATCAAAGTGAAGAAGGTGACAGGGCAATTCATTCTGCAAGACTGGGAGGGGATTTGAGCAGCAAAAGCATCACAGATGCCACCCAAGAAGTCCTGCAGGGACTGCCTCTGCAGGACCTGGGTAGGAGGAAATCCCTGGCAGCCTGGGTTGGAGCCCCAACTATAGACCCAACCCTGAGAACTACCCCCCCAACAATGCCAACAGCCCCACACAGCTCCAGCTCCATGGTTCCTTGCTGCTATCCAACGACACAGCCTCACCCACACAGCTCCAGCCCTGCCTTGAAGACGCAGCTCTGGCTCCCACTGCCTAGCTTCCACCCCCACCCCCTACTTTGCCCTCTGAGGCTCCAACACTATTGCTAGGCCCTTCAGCTCTGCCTGAGACTCCTCCACTGCTGAAGGAACGTGGCTCCACCACTGAGGCTCTAGTGCTGCCACCAGGCCCTTAGACCCAGCTCCAAATCTCCTTGCTGCTATCCAGCCCACAACCCTGCCCTCAAGTCTCCCACTTGCCACTGTGTTGTGGTCCAACACTCAGTCATGGACCTGCCAGCCTTGAGCTGCCATCACGCCTGGACCCAGTTCAAGCAAACGCCTACAGCCCGGACACTCATGATCACACCTTGATAGCCTCGACCAGCTGCCACTGTCACATCCATGGAGAGATCCAGGCAGAGCAATCCCCAGCAACATCAGATTCAATGGAGAAGGACTCGCCCAGCCCCCAACTCGAGCTTCCTACAGTGGCTTAGGGGACAATCCACTATACCACACGAAGCTTATCCAGAACTGACTTGAACTATGATAATCACAGGGGACAGGACAAAAACAAACGGCTGCATTACAGGTTCTCAGTGTGCTCATCCCTCCCCTGCCAGGTTAATCGTCCAGAGTAAGACACATTCACCTGAACTTAGAAGTCTAAAAAAAAAAAAAAAAAAAAAAAAACAGAGTAAGACACAAAAGCACCATCTGGGGACCTCTCCTTCTTCTAAGTAGGAGACTTCCCAGCAAAAGAGAACAGGTGCACTGCAAACCTATCAGTCCTCAGCTGGGAGAAGATGATTCAGATGAGAAAAAGTCAGAAAAAGAACTCTGGCAACATGAAAAACAATACAGTTTGACACCGCCAAGGGATCACAAAGGAGCCACAACAATGGACTCCAACCAAAAGGAAATTATTGAAATGTCACAAATAGAACTGAGAATATGAATGACAAATAAGATGAACAAAAGTGAAGAGACAGCTCAAAACCAACTAGAAGAAGCCAAAAAAATATTTCAGGACATCCACAAAAACAATGAGAAAATCACCAGAGAACTAGGTAACATAAGAAAGAATCTAAAAGAACATAAAGAAATAAAAGAGTCATTTGTGGAATTTCAAAATACAGCAGAAAGCTTCAACAATAGGCTAAACCAAGGAGAAGAAAGAATCTCAGAGTTTAAAGACAAGGCTTGTGAACTAACAGTTACTCAAAGATACATAAAAGAAAATAAAAAATAATGAACAATCACTCAGAGAAATATGGGACTATGTCAAATGAAATAATATACGAATTATAGGTATCCCTGAGGTAGAACAAGAAAAAGCAAAAATCATGGAAAATCTATTTGAAGGAAGTATTGAGGAAAATTCCCCTGGTATTGCCAGAGAGGCAGATATCCAGACACAAGACAGTCTTCAAATACTGAGAAGAATCATATCAAATAGGACATCCCCAAGACATGTGGTCATCAACCTGGCCAAAGTCAAATGAAGGAGAAAATTCTACAAGCAGCAGGACGAAAGCAACAAATAACCTATAAGGGAACACCCATCAGGCTAACAGTAGACTTCTCAGCAGAGACCTTATGAACCAGAAAGGATCAGGGACTCATTTTTAGTGATCATAAACAGAACAACTGCCACCCAAAAATTTTGTATCCTGCAAAAAATAGTTGCCTAAATGATGGAGAAATAAAGACTTTTCCATACATACAAACACTGAGGAAATTTGTCACTACCAGAGTGCCCTGCAGAAAATATTCAGAACTGCATTGTGCATGGAACAACACAACAGATACCCATCAGTGTAAAAACAACCAAAAATTAAAGCTCACAGCTCTTAAAAAACAACAGCACAAGGGGGGAAACAAAACAATAAGGTTTCAACCAACATAATGAAGAGAACAGTATCCTACATATGATTACTAACACTCAACATGAACAGTCTGAAAGCCCCAGTTAAAAGACAGACTGGCTAAATGAATGAAAAAACACAACCAAAGTATCTGCTGTATCCACAAAACACATCTAACCCAAAAGGACTCACAGAGAATCAAGGTGAAGGGATGGAAAAAAATATTCCATGCAAATGTAAAACAAAAGCGAGCAGGTGCAGCCATTCTCATGTCAGATAAAACAGACTTTAAATAAACAATGGTAAAAAAAAAGATGGTCATTATAATGGTAAAGGGAGTAATTTAACAAGTAAATGTAACAATCCTAAATATATATGCAAATAATGTAGGAGCTCCCAGATTCATAAAGTAAATTTTACTATATCTAAGCAAAGAGATAAATAGTAGCATCATAATTTCAGGGACTTCAATACCCCCACTGACAGAACTGGACAGATCACCGAAGCATAGAATCAATACAGAAACACTGGACTGAAATGGGACTCTAGAACAAATGGACCTAACAGACATTTACATAACATTCTCCCCAAAATCTGCTGAATATACATTCTTCTCATGAGCACATGGGAAATTTTCCAAGACTGATCATATCTTAGGTGACAAAACGTGTCTCAGCAAATTCAAAAAAATTGCAATCATACCATGTATCTATCTTCTCAGACCACACTGGAATAAAACTAGAAATCAATTCCAAGAGAAACACTCAAATCTACACAAAGTCATGGAAATTAACCTGCTGAATAATCCTTGGGTCAATGATGAAATTAAGATGGAAATCAAAAGATTGCTCAAACTCAACAACAAAGAAGACACAAGCTATGGGAATCTATAGGATACAGTAAAAGCAGTCACAAGGGGAAAATTCATAGCCTTAAATGCCTACATAAAGAAGACAGAATGATCAAAAATTAACACCCTAGTGTCACATCTCAAGGAACTAGAAAAAGAACAGCAAACCAAACCCAAAGCTAGCAGGAGAAAAGAAATAACACGCTAGGCATTGTGGTTCATGTCTGTAATCCTAGCTCTTTGGGAAGCCAAGGTGGGAGGATCACTTGAGGCCATGAGTTCAAGACCAGCCTGATTAAGAACAAGATCGCTTTTCTACAAAATTAGAAAGATTAGCTAGTTGTGGTGACATGCACCTGTAGTCCCAGCTACTTAGGAAGCTGAGGCACAAGGATCACATGAGCCCAGGAGTTTGAGGTTGTAGAGAGCTATGATGACGCCACTGCACTCTAGTCTGGGGGACAGAGCCAAGATAACAAAAAAACAAAAAACAAACAAAAAAATTTTTAAAAAATCAAATAACGAAGCTCAGAACAGAACTAAATAAAATGGAAAATAAAAAAATAATACAAAGGATCAATGAAACAAAAAGCTGGTTCTTTGAAAAGATAAACAAAATTGGACCTCTATCTAGTTTGACCAGAAATTGAAAAGAAAGGATCCAAACAGGCTCAATCAGAAATGAAAAAGGAGATATCATAACTGATACCACAGAAATGGAAAATATCATCCATAAATACTATCAAAATTTCTACACACTTTAACTAGAAAACATAGAGGAAATGAATAGATTCCTGGAATTACACAACCTCCTAAGATTCAAATTAGGAAGAAAGACAAATCTTGAACACACCAATAACTAGAAGTGAGAATGAAGCAGTAATGAAAAATTTCCCAAAAAGATAAAAACCCCAGACCAGACAGATTCATGGCCAAATTCTACTGGATTCACAGCAAAATTCTACAGACCTACAAAGAAGAAGTAGAACCTATCCTACAGAAATTATTACATAACATTGAGAAGGAGGGAATCCTCCCTAACCCATTCAATGAAGCCAGTATCATCTTGATACCAAAGCCACAAAAGGACACAACAAATAAAACTAGAGATTGATATCCCTTATGAATATAGACACAAAATTCCTCAACAAAATACAAGCAAACTGAATTCAACATCACATCAAAAAGATAATTCACCATGATAAAGTGAGTTTCATCGCAGGATTGCAAGGATAGTGCAATAAATGTGATTCACCACATAAACAGAGGCAAAAACAAAGACCATATAATCATTTCAATAGATGTAGACAAAGCATTTAATAAAATCCAGCACCTTTCATGATAAAAACCGTCAACAAACTAGGCACAGACAGAACATAGTTCAAAATTATAAAAGCCATATATGAGAAACCTGTACCCAACATCATACTGAATGGGGAAAAGTTGAAAGCATTCCCTGTAAGAACTGGAACAAGACAAAGGAGGCCACTGCCACCACTTCTAGTCAACATAGCACTGGAAGTCCAGGCCAGGGCAATGAGGCAAGAGAAAAAGATGAATGGTATCCAAAGTGAGAAAGAGGAAGTCAAACTATCACTTTTCACTGACAATATGATCTTGTATCTAGAAAATCCTAAAAACACTCAGAATTGACAAATAAATTCAGCAAAGTCTCAGGTTGCAAAATCAATGTATACAAATCAGTAGCAGTTCTACATACTAATAACAGTCAAGCTGAGAGTCAAATCAAAGACTCAATATCATTCACAATAACTAAAAAGAAAAGAAAATACTTAGGAATATACTCAACCAAGGAGGTGAAAAATCTCTACAAGAACTAAGAGACACTGATGAAAGAAATCATGGATAACACAAACAAATGGAAAAACATCTCATGCTCATGGATTGGTAGAATCAACATTGTTAAAATGTCCATGCTACCGGAAGTGACTTACAGATTCAATGCAATCCCCATCCAGATACCAACAGTAATATTTCACAGATCCAGAAAAAAATAATTCTATGCTTCGTTTGGAACCAGAAAAGAGCTCAAATAGCCAAAGCAATATTAAGCAAAAAGATCAAACTGGAGGCATCACATTACCAGACTTCAAATTATACTACAAGGCTACAGTAACCAAAATAGCATGGTACTGGTATAAATGTAGAGACACAGACCAATGGAACAGAATGAAGAACCCATATATGAAACCATCTACCCACAACCAACTCATCTTCGGCAAAGCAGACAACAATATACACTGGGGAAAGTAAGCCCTATTCAATAAAAGGTGCATGCAGAAAAATAAAACAGGACCACTATCTCTTGCCATAACAAAAATTAATTCAATATGGATGAAAGACTTAAATGTAAGGCATGAAATCATAAAAGTTATACAAGAAAACATAGGGAAAACTCTTCTAGACATTGGCCTAGGCAAAGAATTTAGAATTTGCCTTTCCCAAAGGCAAATACAGAAACAACAAAAATAAATAAATAGGGCTTGATTAAATTAAAAGCTTCCGCACAGCAGAGGAAACAATCAACAGAGTGAACAGACAACCTACAGCATGGGAGAAAATATTCACAAACTATACATCTGATAAAGGGCTAATACCTAGTATCTACAACAAGCTCAAACAAATCAGCAAGGAAAAATCAACCCCATTAAAAAGGAGGCAAAAGACATGAACAGAAGTTTTTTCAAGAGAAGGTAAACAAATGGCCAACAAACATATGAAGAAATGCTCAACATCATTAATCACCAGGGAAATGTAAATTATAACCACAATGAGATATCACTTTACTCCTGTCAGAATGGCCATTATTAAATGTCCAAAAACAATATATGGATGCAGAGAGAAAGGAATGCTTATACACTGTTGGTGGGACTGCAAATTAGTACAACCTCTATGAAAATGGTATGGAGATTCCTCAAAGAAATAATTGTAGACTTACCATTTGAGCCAGCAATCCCACTACTGGGTATCTATCCCAAAGGAAAAGAAGTCATTTTATCAAATAGATTCCTGCACTCAAATGCTTAACATAGCACAATTCACAACTGCAAAGATGTAGACTCAAACTACATGCTCCTGAATTCATGAGTGGCTTAAGAAAATGTGTGTGTGTGTGTGTGTGTGTGTGTGTGTGTGTGTCTGTGTACCATGGAATACTCAGCCATAACAAGGAATGAAATAATGTCTTTTACAGCAACTTGGATGGAACTGGAGACCATCATTCTAAGTGAAGTATCTCAGGAATGGAAAAACAAACACCATATGTACTCTTTAATAATTGGAAGCTAATCAATGTGCACACAGGGGCACATAGAGTTTTATGCAAAGGTCAGTGAAAATCAAGAAGGGGGGAGGAGGGAAGAGATAAAAATCTACCTATCAGGTACAATGAACACTACTTGGCTCATGGGCACATCAAAAGCCCCAAACTAAGCATTATAAAAGCTATCAATATAACAAAAACATTTGTACACCTTTAGTATTTTGAAATAAAAAAGAATTGCTCATATAAACATTTTATGTTTCAATGAAAAGAAAGACTCATGATTCTAAAATTATAAACATTATGACATTTAAGGAATAAAATTTTAACCATATTTTTTCTTTACAATTTTAACTAGGAACAAATGGATTTTTAATGTTCAATGTAGATATTCTCAAACATACACAAAAGTAGACAGAATAATGAATCCTATTGCCCATCACTCACTTTCAAAACTTATCAACTTATGGCCAATTTTGTTTCACTGATAGCCTCTCACCCATTCTCCAACTCCCCAGATCCCACAAATTATTTTGAAGCAAACACAAAAAAATATGTAATTTCACTTGTAAATGTTGTAAATGTCTCTTTAACAGGACACTCTCTCTTTTTAAAACCATAACCAAAGGACCATTGCATCATCTTAAAAATTACAACTAAGTAACAGATTTAGATACTGTACTACATCAAATTGTATATGATATGCAAATCAAGATTAACACTGGGACACTATGTGGTGAAGTGGAACTAGCATAAGCCATTTAGAGCCAAATTTCATTTCATCAAGCTACCTAAACTCTTAGCTTCATTGTATGAATATGCAAACTGGGAAAGATTATCAATACCCCTCACAGAATCGTTGTGGAAATTAAATAAGGCAATGTATGCAAAGTACCTGGCACAGACTAAGTATTCACTAAATTATTGTTGTGTCCTAGCTTGGATGTGTACCCGCTTCATATCACTAACACAAAGCCCTTAGATAAAAATGGAAAATTCCCTAAATGTTTTATACAGTTTGTAAGGTGTGGTAGGCAGAATCTTAAAATGTCCCCCAAGATTCCCAACCCTCTGGTATAAACACCCTGCATAATTCCTTCCCATTGAGTGTGGTTGAAACCTATAAATATGATGGGATATCATTCCCATAACTGTGCTACTTAACAGTTGACTCTGACTTAATGAAAAGGGAGATTCTCTTAGATGAGCCTGGCTTAATCAAAGTGAGTCCTTTTAAGACTGAAAGCTCTCCTGTTGGTCTCAAAGATGAAGCAAAATGCCATGTGGTTGACAGAAGCCTCTAGTAGCTAAGGATCTAAGTGTTATAACTGCAATGAACTGAATTCTGCCAACAAGTGAGCTGGAAAGGTATACAATCTTAGATGAAAGCACAACCTGGTTAAAACCTTAATTTTAGTTTGGTGAGGCATTAAGCAGAGGACTCAGGAGAATCATATTCAGCTAAGCCATTCCCAACTTCCTGACCTATAGAACTGTAAGATAATAAATTTGTCTTAACAGGTTAGGTGTGTGGTAAATTTTTAATGCAACAATAGAAAACCAATACACAAAGCTTTAATTAAGAGTCTGGAACCATACATTCATCCCTGACTTGATGATAGTTTTGTTACTAAGGGCTGTCTTCGGGATTGGGGATTAGTGACCTTCATCTTGAAGGTAGGAGATAACTCATAAAGAAATCGTCTCCTTATTAATGACTAATTAGATGTGTTTATTCACTCAGGCTATAGTATAAAAGAAAGTTTACATAACTAATAATAGAAGGCAATGAAATGGAAGAACTTAGGACAAATGATCAATTAAGAAAAATAAAGACATGAAATGTATCCTACATCTGAATTAAAGGGTGAGAAAAGAAAAAAAATAAAACCATTTGACCAACACATTAAAAGCTTGAGCCTAACTTCTGCTTCCAGTCATGATGGCTTTTTAGGGACCCTCCTGCTGTAATCACTTAGAAAAGTAGGTAAAATATTTGAAAAAATATTTTCAGACATTGGATTAGAGGCACCAACTGGATCTTAACCCCTAAGAATAGGAAAAACAACAGGGAGAGCCCTATATTCTCCCTGAATTGGTACCTAAAGGTACATTCTAGAATCAGGGAAAGAGGGATGGATCCCAAGCAGAGCACTGGAGATGTGCTAAGTTGACAAGACAAAGGCCAGGCTGAGATGACTGGAAGTTGTGAGGCAGAACTGCAAAGAAAAGAGAGCTAACAAAAAGACCTCTAGAAATCAAGATAGGATTTACTGTGAGTAATAGTTGAATATTAAAATGCACACATGAGGAGTGAAACTCTGTGTGGCCAGGCAAAGAATGACCAAGAAGCTGTAAGATAAACAGTTCCCAGTGATTATACAGCACTGGGAGGCATTCAATTTCAGACAAAGCAAAGTGGAGTGTCTTCATGTATAACTCAAGGAATTCAGTAGAGACCACAGAAGGGCCACACTTAGCAGTGGGGCAAAATAATTAATTAAAGGGTACTTAAGATACCCATTAACCAAGTTTCAAAATTAAACTGAACTAAAAGTGACTTAAATGCCTGCCAAAACAATGCCAAGCACTCTCTAATACAACAACATATAGCCACTCAAAAATATCTAATTTAGAATGTACATTTTTTAATAAAACATTACTACAGTTAAGAGGAAAATATGAACAACAATGAAGGGAAAAAATAGTGAACAAAAAAGGACAAAGAAGTGAGAGACAATGAAATTGGCAGACAAGCACAGTAAACAGTTGTAAATAAATGTTCAAATATTAAAAAGAAAACATGAACACAAAGAGAAATAGGAGCCATTAAAAAAATCAAACAGAATCCCTAAAGATGAAAATTTCAGTACACTGCAATTCACTGAATAGAATTAACACCATAATAGCGCAGAAGATTAACAAAACCGAAGACAAAGCAAGAGAGAGTATGCAAAATGAAATAGATCTTATCTACAAATTACTATGTACATATAATCTTGCCTGTCTGAGGGATATCTGAAGGACTGATATAAGGCTCTAATTAATGCTTCACCTAACTCAGAACTCTGGCAGAAAAAATAGCTAGCACTGCTAAAAAGAAAAAAAATTGCAAGGTGATTACAGACCCACGGATGTCCAGGGCAAGACATTATAGGTAGATGCACACATACACCATCTAAGGCCCAGAAGAAAAGCTGGGGATGAGACAGTTTGGAATTTAGGGCATCCAAAAGCAGCCTAAGGGCTGGTCGCGGTGGCTCACGCCTGTAATTCTAGCACTCTGGGAGGCCAAGGAGGGTGGATTGCTCGAGATCAGGAGTTCAAAACCAGCCTGAGCAAGAGAGAGACCCTGTCTCTACTATAAATAGAAAGAAATTAATTGGCCAACTAATATATATAGAAAAAATCAGCTGGGCATGGTGGCGCATGCCTGTAGTCTCAGCTACTCAGGAGGCTGAGGAAGGAGGATCGCTTGAGCCCAGGAGTTTGAGGTTGCTGTGAGCTAGGCTGACGCCGCAGCATTCACTCTAGCCTGGGCAACAAAGCGAGACTGTGTCTCCAAAAAAATAATAATAATAATAAAATAAAAACAGCCTAAGTATAAAGGATAATTCAGAAAGCCATGTGTACACCTAGGCAAGATACATGCTTAATAAAGACCTAAGAAGACCTAAAGTTTTTCCCTCAGGCTGATCTTCAAATTCAGTGTGAGCCTACTTAAGGATTGAAAGAATGCCCCAGCACAGTCAATCTACAAAGACTGGGAGAAACATAAATATTTCTCTCAAAACATTAGCTGAACATGAATGAAAGGGACAGAGACTTTAGTGATGACATACAGCAAGGAACACTCTGCCAAAAATAATGTGAGGGAGTCTTAAAACTATAGGTCTACTACGATAAGTATATATTTTAAAACCCTTAAAAAGGGAAAAAACTTCTTACACAGAGTTACAAAGTTATAATCGTCAAATGCTCAATCTGCAATTTAAAAAAATATCATAAAGCATACAACAAAACAGGAAAACACGGCCCATTCAAAAGAATAAAATAACAAAAACTATCCCTGAGAAAGACCAAA
Organism: Microcebus murinus; assembly: GCF_040939455.1. Taxonomy (NCBI): domain Eukaryota; kingdom Metazoa; phylum Chordata; class Mammalia; order Primates; family Cheirogaleidae; genus Microcebus; species Microcebus murinus. Next base: position 8,847,043 of record NC_134136.1, read on the forward strand.
CTATACACTTTATATTAATAAGGTCTTCAATGCAACTGTCTTAAATATGCTAAAAGAACTAAAATAAACCATGAGCCAAAAAACTAAAGGAAATAATGAAAACAACATATGCACAAATGAGAGTATCAATAAAAAGGTAGAAATTTTAAAAAGGAACAAAACATAATAGAGCTGAAAAGTACAACAATTAAAATTAAAAATTCAATGGTGGCGCATGCCTGTAATCCCAGCTACTTGGGAGGCTGAGGCAGCAGGATTGCTTGAGCCCAGGAGTTTGAGGTTGCTGTGAGCTAGGCTGACGCCATGGCACTCACTCTAGCCTGGGCAACAAAGTGAGACTCTGTCTCAAAAAAAAAAAAAAAAATTAAAAATTCAAGAGAAAATCAATAGCAGATTTGAGCAGGCAGAAGAATCACCAAATATATACATATTAACTGAAATCATAACAGTAAAAAAAAGAAAGAAACCTGAGGGAATCCATCAAGCAGAATACCTTATTTATTATAAGAGTCCTAGAAAAAGAAAAGAAAAAGAGTCAAAGATGATTTGAGGAAATATAATGGCTGAAATATCCCAAATTTGAGAAGAAACCGAAAACTACAAATCCAGAAAGCTCAATGAACTCATCAAAGTGGAACAAGCTCAAATACATACGGACCAAGACATATTAAACTGTGGAAAGCCAAAGATAAAAAGAGAATGTTGTATGCAGCAAGAGAGAAAGAACTCATCACACACACAGTATCAGCTGATTTCTCATCAGAAATTTGGAGGTGAGGAGGCAGTGCGATAATATATTTCAAAGTATTGAATGAAAAAAAATTAGCTGAGAATTCTATATCCAGCAAAATTATCCTTCAAAAATGAGGGAGAAATTAAAACACATCTAAGCTGATGGAGTTTGTTAAAACTGGACCTGCTCTACAAAAAGGCTTGTTAAAGGGAAGCCATCAGGTTGAAAGGATGCTAGAAGTAACTCAAAGCCATATGAAGAAATAAAGATACAGAAAAGATACATACAGGAGAAAATATAAAACCCAGCATCACTGTAATTTTGGTTTGTAACTCCATTTTTTATTTTCTATAGCATTTAAAAGACAAAAGCATAAAATATAAGTATAAATGATATTGTACATAAAAGATATAAAAATATAATTTATGACATCAATAATACACAGTTACCACATAATATAAAGAGGAAAGAAGCTGTTTAAGAATACAGTTTTTGTCTGTGATTGAAATTAAGTTAATATCAGTTCAAATAAGATTGTTATAACTTTAGGATATTGTATGTAATTCTCCTGGTAACCATAAAAATATCTACAGAATATACACAAAAGAAAGTGAGATGACAATCAAAATGTGTCACTGCAAAAAAATCAACTAAACACAAAAGAAGGTAGTAATGAATGGAAGAAATGAACAAAAAAAAGCAGTTAAGACATACAGAAAACAAAAATGGCAGAAGTAAATCCTTACTTATCAGTATTTATATCAAATATAAATAGATTAAACTACTGAATCAAAAGGCATAGATTGATAAAATGGATTTAAAAACATGATCCAAATATTGGCTACCTATAAAAAACTCACTTTACATAGAAAGACAGAAATAGGTTGAAAATGAAAGAATGGTAAAAGACATTCCATGCAAATAACAACCAAAAGAGAGCTGGGATGACTACATAAACATCAGACAAAATAGAGTTGTTTTTTTTTTTTTTTTTTTTTTGAGACAGAGTCTCGCTTTGTTGCCTAGGCTAGAGTGAGTGCCATGGTGTCAGCCTAGCTCACAGCAACCTCAAACTCCCGGGCTCAAGCAATCCTTCTGTCTCAGCCTCCCAAGTAGCTGGGACTACAGGCATGAGCCACCATGCCCGGCTAATTTTTTTTATATATATTAGTTGGCCTATTAGTTTCTTTCTATTTATAGTAGAGACGGGGTCTCGCTCTTGCTCAGGCTGGTTTCGAACTCCCGACCTCGAGCAATCCACCCGCCTCAGCCTCCCAGAGAGCTAAGATTACAGGCGTGAGCCACCGCCCGGCCAGACAAAATAGATTTTAAAGTCAAAAACTGTTACAAGCCGGGCGCGGTGGCTCACGCCTGTAATCCTAGCACTTTGGGAGGCCGAGGCGGGCGGATTGCTCAAGGTCAGGAGTTCGAAACCAGCCTGAGCGAGACCCCGTCTCTACCAAAAATAGAAATAAATTAATTGACCAACTAAAAATATATATACAAAAAATTAGCCGGGCATGGTGGCTCGTGCCTGTAGTCCCAGCTACTCGGGAGGCTGAGGCAGGAGGATCGCTGAGCCCCGGAGATTGAAGTTGCTGTGAGCCAGGCTGACGGCACTCACTCTAGCCTGGGCAACAAAGTGAGACTCTGTTTCAAAAAAAAAAAAAAAACAAACAAAAACTGTTACAAGAGGGCGGGTGCAGTGGCTCACGCCTGTAATCCTAGCTCTCTGGGAGGCCGAGGCGGGCGGATTGCTAGAGGTCAGGAGTTCAAAACCAGCCTGAGCAAGAGCGAGACCCCATCTCTACTATAAATAGAAAGAAATTAATTGGCCAACTGATATATATATATATATAAAAAAAATTAGCCGGGCATGGTGGCGCATGCCTGTAGTCCCAGCTACTCGGGAGGCTGAGGCAGAAGGATCGCTCGAGCCCAGGAGTTTGAGGTTGCTGTGAGCTAGGCTGACACCACGGCACTCACTCTAGCCTGGACAACAAAGCGAGACTCTGTCTCAAAAAACAAAACAAAACAAAAAAAAAAACAAGAGACAAATAGGACATTATATATTGATAAAAGACCCAACTTATTAAGAAAATGATTATGAACATATGTAAAACAAATAGCTCTAAAATGTATGACGGAAACACTAACAGAAATAAAAAAAGAAATAGTTCTATAATAATAGCTGGAGACTTGAATACCACAATATCAATAATATACAGAACAAACAAAGATCAATATGGAAATACAGGACTTGAATAACACTATAAACCAATTAGACCTAACAGATATATAAAGAACATTCCACTCAACAATGGCAGCATACACATTTTGTCAAATGTACATTCTCAAGGACAGACCATATGATAGGGTACGAATCAAGTCTTAATAAATAAAAAACGACTAAAATCATACAAATTATCTTTTCCAATTAAAATGGAATGAAACTAGAAATCCATAACAGAGGACAACTGAAAAAAACACAAATATGTGGAAATCAAACATCACACTCTTAAACTACTAATGAGTCAAGAGATCACAAGGGATATTAGAAAATATGTTGAGAAAAATGAAAATAACAGAATACAAAAATTTATGGGATGCAGTAAACAACACTAAAAAGGATATTTATAGTGGTAAATGCATACAATAGAAAAGAAGATCACAATTAAGAACCTAACTTTGCACCTTAAGGAACTAAAAAAAGAAACCCAAACTAAACCCTAGCTAGAGAACAGAAGAAAAAAATACAGATTAGAGCAGAGATGAATAAAATGGTTCATGAATAGATAAAACAGATATGTAATAAAGCAAGCACAGAAAAATGATAAGAAATGAAGAAGCCCGGTGGTAGGTACATTAGTGTTCCTTATTACAGTTCTTTATATATATTTACAAATTTTCATAATAAAATTGGGGAAAAAACAAAAGTACTGGAAAAAAAGATGAGAAAAGATATACTGTATATTATTCAAAAACAAATTTACACTTAAGATTTGTGCATTTCACTGGAAGTAAATTTTACATAAAAAGGAAAACATGTAAAGAAATATTAAACTCTAGCTAATGATATGCATGCTAAATCATTTGGGTTAAATGAAATGTCTGCAATTTACTTTGAAATACATACAAATGTACTGATGGATAGAAATTGGTAGGTAAATAGGAATGTAATAAAGAAAATATAATAAAATATTAATGGAAAAATCAAGGAAGTGATCTCATGGTAAATCACTGAAATTCTTATAATCTTGCTGCATGTTTGAAACTTTTCATAAGCTCTTGGAAAAGAAAGAATGTGGCTACATCATTATCATGTAAAGTAGGCTCCAGATAAAGGAAAATTTCCAGACACACAGAAAGACATTGTATAATGTTAATGGGTCAATTCACCAGAAAGATGTAACAATACCTAACGTACATGTACCTAACAAAAGAACTTTAAAACACATGAAGCAAAATCAAAAAGAACTGCAAGGAGAAAGAAATATATCAGCAATTATAGTTGGAGACCTTGACACTCTAATTAGACAGAATACCATTAAAAATATAGAAGAGCTGAATATAATCAACCAACAACATAACCTAAGCAAAATGTATAGAATATTTTACCCAAAAACAGCACAATATAAACATGGAACATCCACCCAGAAAGACCATCTTCTGACTCATAAGAAATTTTAAAAAGATTATGAACATAAGAAAAATGAAACAAAATACCAAAATGTGCAAGATATAGTGTTTAAGCAGTATGCACAGTGGCAAATTTTATACCTTTAAATGCAGATATTAAAGAAGAAGATCCAAAATCCACTTTAAGTAGCTAGAAAAAGAAGAGCAAAATAAACCCAAAGAAGGATGATCATAATCAAAATAAGAATGGAAATCCACAAAATAGAAAGATCAAACAACAGGGAATATCGATGAAGCCCAAAGCTGGTATTTTTAAAAAGACAGTAAAATTGCTAAACCTCTAAACACACATACCAAGAAAAAAAGATATACAATTTACATAAAGCGGAAATGAAAGACAGGACATCATGGCAGAGCCTACAAACAAAGGATAATGAGGGACTATTATAAACAAATTTATATGAATAAATTTGACTACTTAAATAATAGATAAATTCCTTAACACATTGACTGCCACACTAGGAAAATAATTTTTTTCCTTGGGGCCATAGTGTTTTATTATGAAAATAAGAATAAAAGCTTCAAAAACAAAATAATCCTTTCTAATTTAATGAAAATTTGTTATTTTTTATTGTTTTCTTTGTGTGACTTATATTTAACTTGAAAAGCAGTTCACACAGCTCCCAAGGTGAAGAGACATGTGAGTTGCATATGCTTCATGAGGCCCTGGGCTCAAAACTAGCATGAGTTAAATACAACTCACATAACAGTTAATGTGTTAAAGTCAAAATTTAGCAAAATGACCTTTTGTATTTTCCTGGATAGAGCTGGAACCCATTCTACTAAGTGAAGTATCCCAAGAATGAAAAAATAAGCACCACATGTACTCACCAGCAAATTGGTTTCACTGATCAACACCTAAATGCACATATAGTAATAACATTTATCAGGCATAAAGCAGATGGGAGGGGGGAGAAGGGGACAGGTATATACATACATAATGAGTGCGATGCGCACCATCTGGGGGATGGACACAGTTGAAGCTCTGACTCAGGGGGGGAGGGGGCAAGGCAACACACATAACCTAAACATTACTACCCCCATAATATGCTGAAATAAAAAATTTTAGCAAAACGGACCTAACAAAGAAAAGATCAAAACAGTCCTCCATGTATTATAGAAATTAAACCTATTTTTTAAAAAACGAAGACCCCAGGCCCATTGCTTCACTGGAGCACTATACTAAACATATTAGAAAATATATAGGCAGGGCACAGTGGCTCACACCTGTAATCCTAGCACTCTAGGAGGCCCAGGCGGACGGATTGCTTGAGGTCAGGAGTTCGAAACCAGCCTGAGCAAGAGCGAGACCCCGTCTCTACTATAAATAGAAAGAAATTAATTAGCCAACTAATTAATATATATAGAAAAACTTAGCCGAGCATGGTGGCACATGCCTATAGTTCCAGCTACTCGGGAGGCTGAGACAAAAGAATAGCTTGAGCCCAGGAGTTTGAGGTTGTTGTGAACTAGGCTGATGCCATGGCACTCTAGCCCAGGCAACAAAAGCGAGACTCTGTCTCAAAAAAAAAAATAATAATAATATTTATCTTACAAATATTCTTTCAGAAGACAAAGGAGGCCGAGCATGGTGGCTCGCACCTGTAATCCTAGCACACTGGGAGGCCAAGGCGGGCAGATCGCTCAAGGTCAGGAGTTCAAAACCAGCCTGAGCAAGAGTGAGACCCCGTCTCTACTAAAAATAGAAAGAAATTAATTGGACAACTAAAAATACATAGAAAAAATTAGCCGGGCATGGTGGCACATGCTTGTAGTCCCAGCTACTTGAGAGGCTGAGGCAGTAGGACTACTTGAGCCCAGGAGTTTGAGGTTGTTGTGAGCTAGGCTGACACCATGGCACTCTAGCCCAGGCAATGGAGTGAGACTCTGTTTCAGAAAAAAAGACAAAGAAGAAAAAAATTACTTAATAGCTACAATGTGCACTATTCAGATAATGGTTACACTGCAAGTCCAGACTTTACAACTATGCACTGTATCCATGTAACAAAACTATCCTTGTACCCCCTAAATCTATGAAAATAAAAATAAATAAAAAGATGATAAAGGAGGTGGGAAGACTTCCTATTCACTTTATATGAAAACAGTATTATTCTGATACCAAAAGCAGACAATGGCATTACAAGAAAAACAAATCTAGCCTTCCTGAGGAAAAACAGTGGCGAGGCAGAAAAGAAAAAAGAAAGAAAGAAAAGAAATCTAGCCTTTCTATTTAACACTGAGATAAAAAAATCCTATTGAAATATTAGCAAATGTAAAACAACAATATATAAAAGGACTAATATACCATAACCAAACAAGGTTTATTCTAGGAATGCAAAATGAGATTTTCTTGGTCACTCCAACAGATGCATTAAAAAGCATTTGAAGGGCGGTGTGGTGGCTCACTCCTGTAATCCTAGCACTCTGGGAGGCAGAGGCGGGTGGATAGCTCAAGGTCAGGAGTTCGAGACCAGCCTGAGCAAGAGCGAGACCCCATCTCTACTATAAATAGAAAGAAATTAATTGGGCAACTACAAATATATCTATAGAAAAATTAGCCGGGCATGGTGGCGCATGCCCAGGAGATTGAGGTTGCTGTGAGCTAGGCTGACGCCACAGCACTCTAGCCTGAGCAACAGAGTGAGACTCTGTCTCAAAAAAAAGAAAAAAAAAAAAGCATTTGAAGACTTTCAGCATCTATAATTTAAAAACAGAAGTAAATGATAGACTAGAAAACAATTAGCTAAATGTTTTTTCTTTACATACAACATGAATATACATGTAAACATCCTAAAGAATTTACCAAAAACACTACTAGAACTATTAAGTAAATTTAGCAAGCTCTTAGGACACAAGGTTATTATACCAAAATTATTTGAAATTACATTTCCTGTAACATCAAACAAAGTGATAAATTTAACAAAATGCATACTAGACCTATACATTGAAAACTACAAAACATTGCAAAGAAAAATGAAAGGAGATCTAAATAGAGAGGTACACTATATTCATGCAACAGGAGAGAAAACATTGTTAAGATGTTACTTCTGATCAACCAACCTAAAGATCCAACACAATCCCAATAAAAGTTCCACAAGGACTTTTGCAAAAATCAAAACATAATACTAAAATTTATATGGAAATGCAAAGAACTGAGAATAGCCAAAATAATTCTGAAAAACTAGAACAAAGTTAGAGGAGTTAAACCACAAAAAAAGAGACAACCAGACTTAAAGTACCCCTTAGTGAGACTGAATCAATCTAAGTCTGATGAGGCCTCTAGATCCTACCATCCATTTTCAGGAAATGCAGGCACCAATGAAACTACACCACATGGATACAAACAGCAAAACTCCAAGTACAGGAAATTCTACACAAATAATCTGGTTTCTAAAACAAATGAACTATAAGAATGGGAGAAAGCACAGAAAGAACAAAAGGAAAACTATAGATTAAAATGGATAAAAGATACAGCATCCAAATGCAACAGAATAGGTACCTGGACCTTGTTAGAATCCCGATTCACACCAATTGTTGTAAGAAACCACTACTATGTTTCTGAGGAAATAAGGGAATTATGTGTAATAATAGTACTGTAGTAATGTTTAAAAGGTCCTTATCTTCTAACAATATATTCTCAACAATTTATAGATGGAATATGATTTCTGGGATTTCTTTCAAAATAGTCTCAAGGTAAGGGAATAGATGAAACAAAACTAGCCCTATGTTAGCAACTGTTGAAGATAGGTTAACAGATACAGAGAGGTTTATTGTATTATTCTTTCCACCTATTATTTTAATTTTTTTATAATATAAAGTTCATTAAATAACTGAAATCCTTTATGGATTTAAGAAATAATTTTGAAACACTTTTCTACCCCAAATACCCCATACTCATTTTGGTGATAAAAGGATCTCAACTCTTTCTATGTACTTGATTAAATTAATATGGCCTAATTGATATGGCCTAAAAATTAAATTAATTTTAAATTAGTGTTAAATTAATTAAATTAATATAACCTAAAAACAAGGGTTTTTAAGTTGCATAGAATACTGCCAATAGGAAAACACAACTGTGACTAGAATCTTTGCTCTACTCTTGCAATACTGAAATATATCTATGAAAGTTATATCTCAAATCTTAAAAATAATAGAAATAATCTGGTTACCTCTCTCAATTTTTCTCGTTCACGCTCCCTCTCAGCAATACGTTTTCGCCTCTCTTCCTCTTCCTTAAGAGCATTTTGTGTCTCTGTTCTTAGTTTGTCATCTTTAAGAATCTTTCGAATTTTTTTTCTGCCTTTTCCAGGAGACTTGGAATCATCATTTTCATCTTCTTCCTCTTCCTCCTCCTCCTCTTCCTCTTCTTTTTCTTCTTCTTCTTCGGAATTACTCTAGAAAATTTAAATAATTACAGGTAAACAGTATAAACTTATTTAATTTATCCATTTCATATTTCACTAACATACAAAGAAAAGGTGGAAGAAAACATCCTCAAAACCTTTAGAATTATTTACCAATAAAGAATACTGTTAAAAAAACAACCCAATTAAAGATGGGTTACGGACTGGAACAGACATTTCTCAAAAGAAGATTTACAAATGGCTAATAAACACATAAAAAGATGCTGAACATCACTAGTCATTAGGTAAAGGCAAATCAAAACCACGATGAGATAACATTTCATACCTATCAGGAAAACAAAAGAAACAAAAAGAAAATAAATGTTGGCGAGGATGTAGAGAAATAAGAACAATGGTATATCGCATAGAATTACTGTATAATACGGAAATTCCACTTTTCCGTATATACATAAAAGAATTAAAAGCAGGGACTCAGCATTATTCATCATTACCTTGTTTTCACTAGATGAATCTTCTTGAACTTTGATGCGTCGTCTTTTCTTTTTCTGTTTATAACTCCGCTGATTTTCTTCCAACTCTGCTTTCTTTGTAGACCTGAAGAAAATTTAAAACAACCCATATGTCCAAAATAGGCAAATCCATGGAGATAGGAAGTATATTAGTGTTTATTAGGGGACGAGGGCAGGGAGAATGGGACATGACTGGTAATAAATATGGGGTTTCTCTCTTGGGTGATAAAAATGTTCTGAAATTAGTAGCATTGGTTGCAGAACTTTGTGAATATTCTAAAGACCACTGTATTCTATACTTTAAAATATTGAATTTCACATTTTGTGACTTACATCTCAGTTTTCTTAAAACTCTCATTGTATCTTATTATTTTTATATTTCCCAGAGTATATATTGGTATACTCCATGCACAACTTGGTGAGTAAATGATTTAAAACTTACAAGTGCAGATATATATATATACACACACACACAAACACACACAAACACACACATACACACTCACACTAACACAAATATTTGCTAAGAAGGAAGCCAAATTTTAAATAACTGGTAATCTAGAGCAGTAACTGCACGTAATGTGAGAACAAACACAACTTCATTACTGTAATAGTATTAAGACCAATAATTAGTATTCATTGAGCACTTACATTGTCAGGTAGGTGCTGTTATAGCCCTTTACATGCACTGTCTCATTTAATGTCCACAATAATCAGTAAAGTAAGTATATCATAGTCTTCCACTATACAGATGAGGAAACTGAGGTATAGAGTATTCATACACATAGAAAGTAGTAAGTTAGAGTGAGGCAGTTTAACTACAGAGCCCCATAACAATCAGAAACTGGAATCAGGCCGGGCGCGGTGGCTCACGCCTGTAATCCTAGCTCTCTGGGAGGCCGAGGCGGGCGGATTGCTCAAGGTCAGGAGTTCAAAACCAGCCTGAGCAAGAGCGAGACCCCGTCTCTACTATAAATAGAAAGAAATTAATTGGCCAACTGATATGTATATAAAAAATTAGCCGGGCATGGTGGCGCATGCCTGTAGTCCCAGCTACTCGGGAGGCTGAGGCAGGAGGATCGCTCGAGCCCAGGAGTTTGAGGTTGCTGTGAGCTAGGCTGACGCCACGGCACTCACTCTAGCCTGGACAACAAAGCGAGACTCTGTCTCAAAAAAAAAAAAAAAAAGAAACTGGAATCAAGAGTGTTTTTGCACACTGAAAATCCACCCAGATTAGAACACACAATTCAACTATATGTAAGATATGCTCTTAATCACTCTTCTTAAATTAGTAATTTTAACAATTAGTTTCAGATCAAAATAATACATATTGCACTAACTTAACTTTACTGATAACAGTAAACATTCTACAAATAATTTGAAGACATGGTCAGTCAGATTAATTCCTAAAATGTTTTAAAAAACAATATAATACTTACCTTGTTCTGGGCCGCTGTTCATCTTCAGATTCACTAACTTCTTCACTAACTCCTGATTCCTGAAAATCAGAATCTTCTGAATCTTCACTGCTCACTTGAATTAAAAAAATATTTTAAATTATTAAATATTTTCTAATAACAACACAATTCATTTAATCTGCCAGTAACTTCATATAAAAGTTAGAGCACTGTAAGATATCAGTAGTATACATGTGAATGGGTATTACATCATATAGAATATACCAGTTAATGATGTAAATGGTATCTATAAATATGATTCAAATGTATTCCAAATATAATTATAAAACTATGGTTCTACATTAAAATATAAGTATTAAATTGCATGTATATTGACAAAATGAGAATAAATTAGCTATCAATAATATATACGATTAATTACTGAAGATAAATTAAAGAAAAAGAAGTCTGGCTATTCAAAACAAGCAAAGTAGGCTGTCAAGATGAAGTAAGATGATGATATATTCTCCCCTCGAATGATAACAAAAACATATGGGTAAGATACATAAGGAAACAACCTAAGGACTATGAAAGGGAAACAACAGGAGGCAGATTGGGAATTGAAATCAAAACTGGAGTAATGACTCCTCTATAAATGGGGAAGAAGGGGCAGCTATGAGTGTCATGGATTATTTTCCTCCTTTGTTTCTTGGCTTTGACTGGAAGGCAAGCTTAATTCCCTTAGTATGCAGAGGGTGCTGACAGCAAACTGTGGAAGAAACTCCCTATTTCTAGCCACACCACAAGGAAAAGGGGGCCCTATATGTCACAAAGAATCTCCCCACAAAATATTCACTAAATACAAATAGAAAAATAATATCTTTTTCTTGACAATGGAAAAACTAGCAGATACCAACTTAACCAAGTAATCAAGGTTAACAATAAGATTAATAAGACATATTGATATCATATACCTTTTATATGATGTACTGAAAAGAACACATCACTTCTGTGGTATTCTTATCAAAATGCATAATAACCTTAATTTAATTATGAGAAAACATTAGATAAATACATATCAAGAAACAGTTGAGAAAATAATAGATCAACACTCTTCACAAGTATCATGGTCAAGAAAGAAAAGACTGAGGATCTGTCGGAGATTGGAGTAGATAGATTAAGGAGACATTATAAATGAATGCAATATGGGACCCTAGATTGGATCCTTGAGCAGAAAAAGGACATTAGTGGGAAACCTAATGATATTTCAATAAGATCTATTGTTTATTTCAGAGGTCAGAAAATATTTTATATAAAAAGCCTGCTAGTAAATATTTTTCACTTTGTGGACCACATGGTCTCTGTTGCAACTACTTGTCTCTACTCAACTTTGCTATTGTACATATGTAAAAAACAGTAAATGAAAGAATATGGACATGTTTCAATTAAACTTTATTTATAAAAACAGAGAGAGGATCAGATTTGGCCCACAGGAGTAGTTTGCCAACGCCCAGCTTAGTTAATAGTATTATATCTGGCCAGGCGTGGTGGCTTACACCTATAATCCTAACACTCTGGGAGGCCAAGATGGGTGGATCGTTTGAGCTCAGGAGTTGGGGACCAGCATGAGCAAGAGCGAGACCCCGTCTCTACTAAAAATAGAAAGAAATTAACTGGCCAACTAAAAACATATAGAAAAAATTAGCCAGGCATGGTGGCACGTGCCTATAGTCCCAGCTACTTGGGAGGCTGAGGTAGGAGGATCCCTTGAGCCCAAGAGATTGAGGTTGCTGTGAGCTAGGCTGACGCCATGGCACTCTATCCCGGGCAACAGAGTAAGACTCTGTCACAAAATAAATAAATAGATAAATACATAGATAGATAGTATTACATGGATGTTAAGATCCTGGTTTTGACAATTGTACTATAAGTGTAAGGTATTAACTTGGGGAGGCCAGGTGAAAGCTATACAGGAATTGTGTACTATTTTTATAACATTTATATAAATCTAAAATTATTTTAAAAATGATCTACCATGACCTGAGATCAAAATCAACAGCTAGTTCTATTCTAGGTTTAAAAAAAAAAAAAACATGGGAGAACATAAATGCTATAAAGAATTGTTAAGGGGAATTATTATTTAGTGAGTACAGAGAATGATGAAAACATCCTGGAGACAGATAGTGGTAATGATTGTATAACAATGTCAGTGTACTTAATGCCACTGAATTGTACATTTAAAAATGATTTAAATGGTAAATTTTATATTATGTATATTTTACCACAGTAAAAAACAAACAAAAAAGAATTGCTAAGCAACTGTGAAGTTGGGAGAGCACCAAAAACACGCATACTAACATATGTGCCTACACACACACAAAAAAAAATTCTGAGGTTAAGTAAAATTTTAAACCTAGTATTAATTTTTCACCAAACACTTAATTTTTAAAAACTTCAAACCTACCAAAAACTTGAAAAAATTGTTGAATGAACACTTGTATCCCTTCTCCTAAAATCACTTATTTTTACAGTATGCCACATTTGCTTTCTTTCTCTCTCTACACACACACACATCCTTGTTTACACTGAACTGTTTGAAATTAAGTGAGACATCATGACACTGCACCCCTAAGCATAAGGATACTGTTCTACATAACTATATACCATTATCACACCAGAAAAAATAACATCATCATCTAATATAAAGGCAATATTTACAGTTTCAAAATTGTTACTAAAATAATTTTATAACATTTTTCCAATTTAGGAGAAAATTAAAGGTCCCATGCTATACTTTGTTCTTATACCTCTTTAATACATTTCAATTTAATTTTAATTTAATGATTAGATTCTATAAATAAGCTATTCTCTTTTGATTTTTCCCCATCTCCCAATTCAAGTTTCCAAACAACGTGCAGACACCAGTTTACAAAACTTGAAAATCATGTCATTTCAAATGTATCAATCGCTATGACCAGAATCCATATTAGACACATAAATATGATGAGATTTTAGGAGTTTACTCTCTCTTACACAACCAAACAACAGAAAAACACTTGGGTAACAAATTACCCACAGAAGGAGACAGCAGAAACACAGGTCACAGAAAACTTGGGTCTTAATAAAGTAAATCTCAAATGTAATCAACTACACCCTGAGGTGAGCCTCAGAGGCAAAATCAAATTGCTCCTTTCGTTGAAGATGTACACAAATACATTTTGTTACATATAACCTATAAAATGATTCAGTTCCTTCATAGAATCTGCAAGATGAGCCTGTAGTCATGCTGCAAAGAAATTTATAAGCATTCACAAAATGATGTACTATTATTTATTAACATGAAAACATCCATGGCATATTAACTGTATATGTGCATGGCAGGGACTTCCTCCTCCTCTCTATTGGAGAACTCTTTCTCAAAAGCCCCATAAATGTTTAGGATTCCAAGAATCTTTCTTTAGCCCTCAATTTGCAAAATATTACAGTTCCACTGAACAACCTCAACTATTTCTGTGGCATTAAACACATACCATGACAACACTAAAAACCTAACAATCATTCTAGACTTTTCCCTTTCATATCAGTTAAGACGACCTAATAATACAACTCCTGTATGACTCAGGTCAACCTTCCTGTTCTCCAACAACCCCACTTAGCATCAACTCTACCAATATCTTCCAAATAGATTCAATGCCTCCAGTCTCAACGAATAATAAGCAACCAATCCGATCACATTACATCCTTTATTAAAGCCTTTCCACAGGGAAAAAAGTGGTCATGCCTAGTTTGGGATCCTTGGGTAGTAGTAATAAACATCCGGTCCCTTGACCTGGATGCCCTCTGTGTGTGTTCATTAAGCTGTTCTCTTATGATATCAGCACTTCTTTGTATTATACTATATTTCAAATAAAAAGGTTTCTTTTAAAAAAGTGGTGGTAGCCGGGTGTGGTGGCCCTTGCCTATAATCTCACCACTTTGGGATGCTGAAGTGGGATGATCCCTGGAGAACAAGAGTTTCAGAACAGTCTGGAGAATATAGTAAGACGTCATTTTCTACAAAAAATGATTTCAAAAAATTAGCTGGGTGTGGTAGTACGTGCCTCTAGTCCCAACTACTTGGGAGGCTGAGGCAGGAGAATTGCTTGAGCCAGGCAATTGAGGCTGCAGTGAGCTATGATGAGGCCTCTGCACTCCAGCCTGAACAACAGAGTGGGACCCTGTCCCAAAAAACAAAAACAAAAACAACAAACCTTGCTGCTAATTCACACCTAAGTTGAGATGGATTCACTTCCACCACAGCTTTCGGCTCATTACCTACCTTGTTCTCAGGTTGCCCACATGGCTGACTTTCAAGATTAAACTCACCAAATAGAACTTTTCAAACCATTGATGCACTACGCATTCATTAGCCACACCCTTCCCAAACACTTCGTTGATATTTCGAGCTGTCTGTACAGCATTGGTTCCATGATGGAACTCATATTCTTAAATAACACCAATTTTGGGTTTATCCATGGTTTCACAAAAATTGCTCTTAAAAAATGTGAAAGATAATCACAAACCAAACTCTGCTGTTGAAAGACTAAGGATGGCAGGGTGTGGTGGTTCATGCTTATAATCCTAGCACTCTGGGGGGCCAAGGCAGGAGGTTCACTTGAGGTCAGGAGTTCTAGACCAACCTGAGCAAGCATGAGACCCCGCTTCTACTAAAAATAGAAAAATTAGCCAGGTGTGGTGGTGCATGCCTGTAGTCCCAGCTACTCAGGAGGCTGAGGCAGGAGGATCCTTTGAGCCCAGGAGTTCGAGGTTCCTGTGAGTTAGACTAATGCCACAGCACTCTAGCCTGGGCAACAGAGAAAGACTCTGTCTCAAAAAAAAAAAAAGACTAAGGATGTACCTTCACAAAGGAAAAAAAAATAAAAAAGAATTGTCAAGGTGAAATATCAGAGATATCAACTGTCGAACTTAGTACTTTAGGAATTCGGACATTTCATACTTAATAACCTAATATTAATGCTTCTGTTACACAATATGCCCTTCATAGTACTATAATATTTTATATTATAAATATCAATAATTCCTACTAAGCCAGTGACTATCCAACTTAGTTACATGGCAGAATCACTGAGATGCTTTTAAATCACTTAGATACCTAAGTCCCACTACAACCAATTATGATATAATTAGCTTGGGATGGAGCCCAGTCACAGATATATTTTAAAACCTGCCAGTTGATTCACATGTGTAGCCAGGTTGAAAACCACTATACCAGATAATTATCACCTTACTCATGTTTGTATTCTCAATGCTTACCATGATGTTAGAAACATGAAAGCCCCCAATGCAAAAGGATTCATACTTTCAATGAAATGAATATTTAATCTGACTACATGTAAGTCAAGTCTTGCATATAAGCTTGCATAAAACTACCCAAATTAATTGTATCTGCTACCTTTCCATGGGAAAGCACTATGTATTCTTGCAGTTGCATGGAATCTTATATCTATATAATATTTATGTAGATATAATCTTATATCTACATAATCATATCTACATAATCTTTAAATATATTTTATTTATTAAATCAAATTTATTTCTCCTTATAATCTAAACGTGTGTGACAACTAAAGGTTAAAAATATTTTGGGGGTCAATTCAGTTTTCTGGGTTATCTTCCCATTCTAAATTTGTTTGTCTTGAGACAGAGTCTCACTCTGTCACCCAGGCTGGTACATGCAGTGGCATGATCATAGCTCACTATAACCTTGAATTTCTGGGACTCAGGGATCCTCCTGCCTCAGCCTCCTGAGTAACTAGGACTATAGGTACACACCACCATGCCCAGCTAATTTTTTTTTTTTTTTTTGCAGAGACAGGGTCTCACAATATTGCCCAGGCTGGTCTGGAACTCCTGGCCTCAAGTGATTCTCCCACCTCAGTCTCCCAAAATGCTGAGATTATAGGCATCAACCACCGTGCCTAGCCCACTCTAAATTCTTTATTTCACTCTCATGTAAGAGAATAGTTGCTGCCGGTACACTGATATTCAATTAATATAGATTGTCAACTGAACAGATATACTTACATTTTATTCCTATAATTAGTTTATAAAATCAATATGTTCCTTACATTCAGAATGAAAATGTCTTACCCTTCCTTCTATTTCTGCCCTTGGCTTCTTTATGCTCTTTAGACTTTGTCTTTTTTTCTTCTCCAGATTCTCCATCACTCACAGTCAGTTTGTGCCTCAAAAGCCTATGTCTGTATCTTGGCTTCTTAGATTCTTCAGAATCTGAATCTGATTCAGAATTGACTTGGATTTTTGCTTCTAAATAAAGAAAATAAATCAATAAAACCTTTTTCTTCAGTCTTTTTCCTTTAAAATGCTTTGTAAAATTATTTTTTCTATTTATAATTATCACAATTTATGGGAAAGATCAAAGTTGTTCATATACCTTGGTATCAATGGTGATGCCAGGTAATCTCACACACGAGACTGGATATATTACTATTATTAAATATTGACTAAATATCACCAATATACATTTATAGAATTTTTTGTAAGATATAAAATATTACACTTTAAAAATTATGTTTATTGGCAATAACTGACAAAATTAGAGTGAAAAAACTTCCACAATTATTGTAAGATACTCAAAAGGAGTCATGGTAATAAAGTTCTAAGCATTTTAGTAAACTCTAAATGCACATATTAAGAGATTTCTTGGCCAGATATTTCTTCAAAGACTGAATTGGTCAAGGAATCATATTATGACATCCTGTACTTCTCTTTGGGGAGCTCACCCTCATCTCCTGGGTTTTCTTCATTTTGTTTTCCAGTTCTTTTTTTCCCTTCTTCTGGTTCATCATCTGAAGATCCATCCTCATCAGAGGAAAGATTGGCTTTAATTTCTTCTAAAAGCATCTTCTTGGCAATTCTTGAGAGTAAAAACACAATTAAAAAAACCATATATTTGGGAGTGAAGTATACCAAATTAAAAACAAAAACAGAATCATCTGTATCAAAACAGAAATAAATGTGCCAATAGATTTTATATTGTAAGTAAAAGGCTAGCAAAACATTTTGACCTAAGGTATATATAAAAACTTCTGAAAATGTTCTTTGCATGGATTATTTGTCAATATTCGTAATTCTGTACGATTCCACAATATAATAAAAATTTGAAGGACATATTCTATTGACTATTTTGCCCAATTGCAATTTGATGCTGGATAACCTTCCAATACTATATTTGCTTTGCTGCCATCATCCAACAACTACAATGTCAGACAGGCCAACAACAGTAAATCAGCTTATTCAGACAAGTAGCATTCCAAGACAAACTCCACGAGAGGTTTTAGTCAACAGCAAAACATATTCTTGAAAAATCAGCATGTAATAAACCATTATATTATGAAACAGTGCCTCAAACTGAAGAATATTTTTGGATCTTAGTTTCAATTTACTTCATAAATTCTATTAACCAGATGAAAGCATATACCAAATATTAAGTCTTGAAGTAATCAGGAATCTCTAAAAATATTCAAGCTAGGGCAGAAAAGAGACGGGACATGAGTGCTACTAATTACACATGGAAAAAAATACAAATTACCATAAGTAAGTTTTCACTTTTAGAAAAATACACTACACAGTAGCCTCGCTCCCACCAAAATTTCTCAAAATGCTACTGAAAGACCAATTTCCTAGGAAATTTCCATGTTTGCACTCAAAAAAGATTTCTGAAAATGTAAGATAAAAGCAATTGTGCAGATTTTATGCAAGAAAGACAAGGTGTTTTTGTAAGTCTGGGTGTCCTTTTCATATAAATTCATAAATCGCAGTAACAAAGAAATACTTTATAGAAAGGTTCAAAAAGAAGATGGCATGATTCTGGCAGTTAGCCATAGGTTAACCATTATGGGGTAAACATTCTCTTGGTAATCAAGACTGACTCTCTAACTCAGTCAAAAACTTGTAGCTGGTATTATGGAACCTTTGTTATTTCTGGATCTGAAACTCCTTTTTACATTTCTTAGCATGTACACACATTTCAATGAAGAATTCAATGGTAGGAGATGTTAATGCATGGTGATTCTTCCTCAATTTTATTTGACAGGTAGATTGTTCATTACTGTTTATATTCAAATTACATAGCAAAGACACTTAAATAGACTAAAGCAAAATAGACAATCACTTCCATAAATATTTATGATATGCCTTTTGGTGCTTTCTCCCTCAAACAGATGAATCCAGAAATATCTAGACAACACAGAGAATCACCATTTGCTAAAGGAAGCCACAGACGGGTTTGCTTTTCTGATGTTTCCTGCCCTGATTTGTATTTCAATAAAGTGAAGATCACCCCAATTTAAATCTTTAACTACAGTTGAGCTAAAAAGCTTTGCTCTTATAATTTTAGATCAATCGTTTGCAAACAGAAAACTTTTTAAAAATGAGGACTAATACAAGATTGCCAACTTTTCATTTTGTCAAGAAAAAAAATTTAAACTCAAATACCATTTACTTTCATCATTTTATAAAATAAAGAATATTCATAACATACCCTCCCCAAATTAGGATTCAGTTTCAGAATAAAAGCAAGTCCTTTAAATTGAATAAAAGTATCTTTCTGGAAAAAACTCTCTAAAATAATCTTTGATTTCACGGATATTTATTGCAATGTTTATTATAACAGCAAAGAATAAGAAAAAAATCTAAACATTCAATATCAAAAAGGGATTAAAGAGAGTATTATCACATGACTGTAAGATGAAAAGGTAGACATTCTAAATAAATAATATTCTAAATAGGATTTATTGACACAGAAAATATTTAAGTGAAACAGCAATTTATAAACCAATAGGCACGATATAATTCTATTTTATAAAAAAAGTTTCTAAAATTTTTATGTCTATAAAAAAGACTACAAGACTCTCTAATAAAATGTTAGCAATTTTCTGTGTGGCATAGCATTACAGTTTTTTTCCTGCCAGTCTATATTAAAATCATCTTTAATAATACTATGTTGCCATTTCTCATGAATCATGAAAACCTTTCTCAAACTAATTTGCAAATAAATTTTGGAATGAATGTATATGTATAAAATATGTGACACATTGGATACTAAATTAGAAATGGAAAACATAGTTTACTTGCAGTTACAAGGAGATCGTATATCATCATTTGGGTGGGACAATATATCACCAACAAAAATGCAATTGCTAATGTAGTTACTATAAAGGTTAGTTCAACAATCTGACTTCAGTTTGTGTTCACAAGTTCAAAAGAAGACTTAAAATTCTATATTAGCTATAAAGATTTGGTTGTTAATTGTAAGAAACCACACAATTTTTCTTCTTTCAAATCCTAGACTCCTAAGAATATGTCTACTAAATGAGAGATCAAAATATGTGAGGCTACCTAATTCATTCTCAAGTTCTGGACTGTCATGAAACTAAGAAAATATGATGTACATGAGATAAGATACAAGTATATCTCAACTAACAAATAAATCTTAGGAAATTAAATCAGATCCAAAAACTGAAGAATTACAATTTATCAACAACTTTCAGTAACACCATATTATGTAGAACAACCAATAGTCACTTTAGAAGCACAAAAATTACAAACTTCAGACAATGGTCTCCAAATTACAAAATTACAAGTTACCTACAAAGATGGAGACTTCATCCTCTTTAGCTTTACCTGGCTAAGATGTTTTATCTTTGCCCTCTAACACTATTTGACCAAAGGAAATCCTAATCTATAGCTATGTAAATTAAGCCCTAAAAAGAATAAATTGAATCATTCTGCATAAATTATTACTGATGGATCAAGTCCAATATGTCAAACGCCCCTGTACCATAAACCTATCCTATAGCATAACCTACATTTCAAAATTAGAACTTAAGTTAAAGGACCTAAGGGCTGAGGCTGACCTTCAACCTGAGTAGTCAGCAAGCATGCTGAGTTGAGATGTGTCCCATCTACAAAGCCTGCTGTGAGATGCTTTAAAGGGAAACTCCACTACCTTAACTCTGGAGTCACGGGCCACAGAGACTTCAAGGACATCATCACTTGAGAACCAGCTGAGGCTGGCAAAGCATCATTTTGGAGGTCTCGGCTGGACCCATGCTGGTATGCATGTGATGGATGTATAGTCATGATCCCTAGTTGATTCTGTTTGCTCTGAAGTTTCCTTTCTTGAGGCTTTCCAGGACGTTTCTGGGAAAATCATCCAGGCAACAAGGTACTGTCCCTGGAATCTCAATGCTCAATATTACATCTTGGGGCAGGTGTAGCATCCAAAGCAGTCACGACTCTATCAGAAGCATTAGAGGCACAGGCTGTGCCACTCTTGTGGCAGAAAACCTGGGCAGAACCGGAAGTAATGGAGCCACTCCTCCATTTTCCTGAAAGGGAGGGAAGGGAGAGGGGGGAGAAAGCAAAACAATATGGGAGGGAGGGTAAAAACCTACAAACAAACAATGACCGGAACTGGTGCATGAGAGAATAAATAACAGGACCCCAAAACCCACACAAACTAAGTCTCCCAAATCACATAACGAACACTAAGATAACGCCTTATTACACTTTCGTCTACAGAAAGAAAGCACAAAAAATAGTAGTAAAGAAATGAGCCTAACAAAGCATGACAAACAAGCAATCAGGGGAAAAAAAGCAAAAGCCAACAAAGCCTTTAATTCTGATCCTATCTAGAAAGAAAATGAGTAATCTCTTATTTAAGCACTTAAACAGGAAAGTGAACCATTTCTTGCTGGTAAGTAAATCAATAATTCAAAATGTTGAGTTTCTTAAAAAGGAGCAATCAAAAGAAAGATCTCTTACACCAGGGAGCTTTAGAGAAACAGCCACAACAAAAGCAACACAAAATGTTAGAGCTAGAAGAAAGGACCTTAGAGTCTACCTCCTTTATTTTATAGATGAGGAAACAGGTTTAGAGAGGGGAAATGACTAGCCAAAGAAACAAAGCTAGTTAGTAAGTGGCAAAGCCAGGAGTAGAACCCAAAATCCTAAATCTCAATGTGTTATTAATTTTACTATTATTTTGCCAGTACTATACTCTCTACTCATTAACACTTCTGTGGTAATAAGGTCCTGGAAAAATACATTATACTTGCATTTAAAAAATAATATGTATTTCACTGATTTCAAATTTATGTATTTAGAAATAAAAGAATTCAAGCTTTGATTTTTAAAGATTACAAAAAGTTCTAAACATCTTGAGTCCAGCATGTTTCACCTCTAAAATGCACTAACATGCAATCTGAGATACATCCTACAGCTACTATTTTATCTTTTAATAGGTATAAAGAAAATTGCTTAAAAATATATATATATCTTTAGAAGGCCAAAATACTAGGCGTTCATACACAGGGTGAAAAATTTAGTTTAAAAATTGTTTCTTTGCATCTGAGTCACCGCACCAAAAAATTTAAAAATTGTTTCTATGTTTTGTGTATCACAAATAATTAACAAAATTCTAAATAAAATCACAAGTTTAAATGCATGCTCTTTAGAGATACAAAATAAATAAATATATGTAGTACAAACCATATAAAGGTTGATAATATATAACAATTCAAAGGAGAACAGCCAAAGAATGTTAAATATTTTCTGTGAGAATAGGATGATAAGCACATATCCTTCTAGGATATGAGGATGTGAGGCTTTGTTTTAATAAAAGTCATGTACTTAAGGGATAGAAATTTTTTAAAATGTGTAGAATTATTATGGAATTCTTCAAAATTTATATTAGTATATATTTTAATTCTTAGGTTCAAATTTAGTAACTTCAGTTTTCTATTCAAAAATATGACTAAGGCATAATAATCTATACCCCAAAATGATAGAATTCATGAGATAATAATGAAGTCACCATATAATAAAAAAGTTAAACAATGATTTGAAACATTTTTTAGTCACATGTCTGCAGTTAACAAAAAGTAGCTAATGAAAGTTTTCTGTTTGGTGAGGGAAAAATTAATATCAAATAACATTTTTTAAAATCCTAGAAGTAGAAAAATAAAAGATGTATAATATTAAGAGCCCACAAGTCATTAATACTTTATACATAGGCTCTGATGTTTGAATAGGCATTAATAAAATGTGTATTCCCTGATTTTATACAAAAATCTAAGCCAGGTTTAGAGGGAATTTAACAAGAAAACACATATTAACACTGATATAAATATAGGAAATTTGATCATATTAAAGAATAAGTATGAATATTTTCATACTTAAATGAAAACAGAATTTACTCAAGTCTCAATTTTATTTTGAAATTTCAAAATTAAAAACAAAGAATATTAAGTGAGAAAAATGAATCACTTTTGCTAATAACAGAAATCCAAAGTCTTTATTTCTTTCTTCTTTTTTTTTAGAAAGAACTATAGAAATTTTTCTGGAAGTCCCAATATCACCAAAGAACAGAGAACAAGAAAGAAAGGCTGAATATAATGTTTAAATCTTAAGCAGAGATGAAGAAAGGTCACCACTACTGCCTATATTTGTTTCCTTACCAGGTAATTCTAATATAAAAAATAGCCAATAGCAGCTACTGGGTACCTGAGTTATACACTTAAATGACTTACAATACTTACCTGTGCTATATACAAAGTAAATTGAAAAAAATTACCTTAAAATTGCCAGATATTTAAAACCCTTACTCAAAAAGAAAAACACTTAATTTACTGAAGGACTTAATTTAAAATGCCACCTTTGTTTTTCAAGTACGATAAAGAAAAATCAAAGCAATTCTGCTAACCAAACAGGGCCACGATAGGAAAAAAAGAAAATCACAGAAAAAAATTATTCCAGATTTACCAAATTTACATAGAGAACAGATAAAAACGTATGTAGGAGACAGACATTTAGGAAAGTGTTTAAAATGGAAGTCAATGAAAGTCAAATGATTAAGGGACTTATGATATACTCATGCCATTAATTTTGCTGAAATCAGGAAAACAATCAATCATTAAATATCTTCATTAGCATAAACAACATCCAGAAATCATTAGTCTCTTCCCAAAATATGCTGGATTAACAGTACGGAGCCTTCATCAACAGAATACCCACACCAAACTAGTAGGAAAAAAAATTGCATATTTTCTAGTTTCAAAGGCAAAAGTATTACCAAACGATATAATAATTGGAAATTTAAAAGGCTACGGTCTAGTCCCACTCTAATTAAGTAGAACTTCTATAAACAATGGACTACTTCTGTGAGCAACCTCCACATCAAATTTTGCTTCTATGAAAAAAAATTATTTAGCCCCACTCACAGAGAAATTATGAAAAAAATTATGGAGTATTACTAGACCCAATGAAGTATCTTTCAACAATAAAGTGTGTGTGTGTGTGTGTGTGTGTGTGTGTGTGTGTGTGTGTGTGTGTGTGTGTGTGTGTCTATTAGTGTGGCAGTGGAGGATATCCACATAAAAATCTCAGCTTTTAGTCAAAGTTGGGGTAAAAAAACAATGCTTATTTAGAAAAATCTAGCAATTTGGTTTTTTACTCTCAAAAGCTCAATATTAAATATTTTTCACATCCTGCAAAATATAAGAATAACTTTAATCCAAAAATTCTTTTTTGGGGGGCAATGGTCTCTTCAGTGATTATTTACTATGTAATCTCTAAAGACAAGCCTGGTTTAATGATCCTTAACACTAGTAATGTTAAATTTGAACACAGAACCATCTTATCACTGAGGCTGATTCACAGTGTAGATATTAAATTAAAATATATAATATTATTAGAAAGTGTGTCATCAAAATATCTTGAGTTACATTGAAAATATAAAGCAATTATGATGCATTTTCAATGCCAGCCTAATTACTGAATTGCAACCACAATAAAAAATTATTATATATAAACAGATGTCTTCAAAGAAAGACTCAATTTAAAACGTAACAGGTATTTGAAAAGCAAATGAAACATTACCCTAATGGCACATTCAAAACAGACTTGAAAATTATGTTTATAATTTTGAAAATCTGAGAAGCTATTTGATATTACTATTCTGCCTTTCAAAAAATACATCAAACCTAAGCTATAAAATTTCAAGTAAATTTTCAGTTATACAAAATTCTAAATATAAGGCTTAGTCTACTATTCATATTTTTCCCCTAAAAAAGCTCCCCTGAAAAATAATACAAAAGTGTTGGTCAAGCGAGGTGGCTTACGCCTGTAATCTCAGAACTCTGGGAAACCGAGGCAGGAGGATCACTTGAGGCCAGGAGATTGAACTCAGCCAGGGCAACATAGCGAGACCCTGTCTCTATAAAAAATAGAAAAATTAGCCAAGCATGGTAGTGTGCACCTGTGGTCCCAGCTACTGAGGAAGCTGAAGCATGAGGATCAACTTGAGCCCAGAAGCCTGACACTGCAATGAACTATGATAATGCCACTACACTGTAGCCTGGAAAACAGACTCTGTCTCAAAAAAATAAATAAATAAATAAACAAATCCGGCCATGGTAGCCCACGTCTGTTCAGCAGTCCTAGCTACTTGGGAGGCTGAGATAGGAAGATCACTCGAGCCCAGGAGTTTGAGGTTGCAGTGAGCTATGACTGCACTACTGCCCTCCAGCCCGGGTGACAGAGCAAGACCGTGTCTCAAAAAATAAAAAAGTGTTGATCAACTTATAATATGTTGTGTCCTTGTTCATTAAATAAATGTAATTAATTAGCAATTAATTTACAGGTTAGACTACTCTATCTCACAATAATATAACTGTATTTCAAAATGTGAATCTAAATGACCTCAAAAGCTTTAGTTTTAAAATAGAAAAAGTAAATAGTGAAATGTGTGATAAAACTTTCACACAAATTTATGTATTTGTTTATAGAATTAAAAATATTTACTTCCTCAATTTCAAAATTTCAAAACTTCTTTGGCTACAAACTAGCTTATATATCTTGATTCTAACAAATTATTTCAACTCACATGAAAAAATATATTATCATTAAAATTAAATGCTTGAACAAGAAAAATGTTTTACACAAATTTATTGCATCCAAATACTTAAGCATTTGCAATAATACACTATTTACCTCTTTATAAACACCAACACTGAAAATATGTTACAATACTACTAAAAGGCAAAGCATATGAAATTTATATACAATTTATACACAATTACACAATTGTGTACAAATTTAGACATATTTACAATATGCTGTCTAGCAAAATATTTCCTACTCAAAAAATGTGAAGTTGGAAAAATAATTGCAAGACTTAACCATGATCTCCAAACAAATTTTTAAAAGTTGCTTAGTGCATATTCAAATATGCTCAAATACATCATCTATACTAAAATAGTGCAAAAAAGTATTTGCAATGCCATTACGACTAGATAATCCATGGGTATTAGATACCTCTTTGGTATAGTAAATATTAAACAAATTATTAATTGTTTATTTTATAAAAGCACATTAAACTGAATATAAAGAAAGACATGCTCAAGATAAAATTCCATTCTTCTCAAAAGTACTCAGCAGGGTTGTATTTTTTAATCACAAATACAAGATAAAATTAAAGATACTTTCCAATAAAATATTTGCCAGTTACAGAGAGATATGATCACGTAACTTAAAAGTTGAAAATGGTGTTTATTTATATTTTCACAAACTCTAACACAAAATTATCATACCTTAACAAAGCTCTTATTTGATGGTTAAATATGAAATTAGGGTTCATCCCTCACAGTTAAACTAGGATATAGAATGTTCTAAACATTATTAGCCTTTTCATAACATTTGAGGACTCATGATCTTTAGGAAAACAAATAGTAGCATATATAAATGAAGAGGGATTAAAGCATTTTAAAAGAGAATGAAATTTTAAATGCTTTCATAATCTGGCTGCAATGATATACTATAAATTCCCTTATGAATAAAGAGGATATACCTTTATCATTCAATTCTGGACCCCAGCTCCATCCCATAAAATAGCTAGATATACATTTTTGAATTTTAAAAAATGTAGGTAAGCAGAATCTGAGTCTGTGACCACAATTAAGCTCTATTCAGAAATGTAAAATAAAATTGTTCATTCACCTTAATAAAAACATTTTCTTAATCAGCAGAATGCTGATCTTTAAAACAAAGAAACCTATCAGCATCAGCAAGGTATAAAACAGAACTATACTAACAGCTGACCCCAAAGCATTTATTTAGTTAATGTCTTACAAAATTTTGACACAAAAAATTGCATGTATATCTTCATGTTTTCTTAACATTAGAGTTTACTATTGGGAATAAATGAATGGTTAATATAGTACTCTTTAATGAAATCATCTCAAATCTATCATATTTTTGGTACTAGAACTAATCAGAAAAAATTTCATCTGATCTTTTGATTTTAAAGATAGAAAACTTTGGCAAAAAGTAGTTAACTTCACGTGCCTAAGAGCACACAGATAGTTGTTAGAAACATTAGAAGTCAGATATCCTTATCCATATTGTTCCAAAATTCCATTCACTATACCACACTATCATCTTGTTGAAAGATGAGTGTGGGATATACTGTAGTCCAGGAAGTGTTTAAAAGATAGGTAGAAACACCATGGTTATATCCTTTAATACCTTTGTTTCCTTATACCTTGCTGCTATAATAGTGTGGTTTTTTTCCTTCTCTTCTCCCAGCCATCCCTTAGTTAAGTAAACCTGTACAGGCTATACTGTTTACATTTAAACCTATTATTTGAGTCTTATTAAAGTTAATACTATCATACTGTTTCCATTCTAATTTGAAAAATTCTTAAAATCTTAATCAGTCTAGACACCTTGTAAATTGATACTTACTTTGAAAGCTATTTCTTAATCTTAAATATCTGAGTTGTCACTTTTATTATTCTCAACAGGTCTTAATAAATAGGATCACAATAGTCAAATATAAAGGAGAAAGATGTCTGTTCTCACCAACTTATTGAGATATGATTCGCTTTCATCAATAATCTGTCAAAATTAAAATATTCTCAAAAAATTATCACAGTTTACATGAAAATATAAAATTGACAGTTCTGGATTTATAACACACCCTATGCTAGGTGTGTTAATAGTGATATTTACTTTCTCTTAAGGTTTCTGAGCTTTAGCCCATTTTCTGGCCTTTCTTTCAAACTTGCAGGAAGACTGTGAACGAGTCTTTCTAAGGCAGGCACTCCTTGTTTTTACAACCTGCTTGCTGTTCCGTTGCTGCTGTTTGCGCCCACGCCTAGGGTGTGTTATAATCTTTTTAAAGTCCTTACAGATGGAATCATACCTATTCTCAGGATCATTGTCGTCGTCATCATCATCCACTGTGACAGGCACTGATTTAGATAAGGCTTCATCTCCTTAAGGGAAAAAAGTGTACTTAAAATTAGTTTTGAATAACCTATATAAGTAAAACCAAGTAAAATAAAACTGAAAGCCATATACTTTAAAGCAAATTAGTGGGTTCTAAACTCTACTCTGGAAGACAAAACATGAGCAAAAAGAATCTACGGAAAACATAATGGGGAATTTACTAAGTGCCAGCTGTAAGATGACAAATAGTTGGATCTTATATGTTTCAAAGTTCCTTCCCAGAGCACAAGGGTTTTAAAGCCCACCCTTCTCAATAACAATTCTATGTCATCACCATGACACTGGCATAAGATTCTTGCTAAAATAAATCATGTATTGTCCATTTTAAGTTGAAGTTAACAGGTGTCTAATTTATCCTGTATTGCTGAAGAATAGCAAAAATTGCTATTAGTATTTTGGTAGTACCAAGTAATTTAAAAACGTATTTGAATTTGTATGGTACTCATGACCTGAATTACTCAGAGATACATTCAACTATAATAAAACTTATTTTCTTATTAAAAACTACATTTCTATTCTCTGATTAAAAAGCTCAAGAAATTACTATTTGTGCATTTCATCATACATAAATTTCACCTCAAAAGAAAAACAAACTTGGCTGGGTACAGTGGCTCACACCTGTAATCCCAGCACTTTGGGTGGCCAAGGTGGGAAGATCAATTGAGGCTAAGAGTGCGAGACTAGCCTGGGCAACATAGCAATACCCCATCTCTACAAAAAGTTAAAAAATTCAGACAGGCATGGTGGCATACACTTGTAGTCCCAGCTACTTGGGAGGCTGAGGCAGGCAGGAGGATTGCTTGAGTTTGGGCTTGCAGTGAGCTATGATGACACCACTGCACTCTACCCAGGGCAACAGAGCGATACTCTATCTGGAAAAAAAAATGCATGCTGAAGTATTTAGGGAGAAGTATGCTTATGTTTACCATTTAATTTGAAACGCATCAAAGATTTCAGGGGCATTACACTGAGTGAAAAAAGCCAACCTCAAGGCCGGGCGCTGTGGCTCACGCCTGTAATCCTAGCACTCTGGGAGGCCGAGGCGGGTGGATTGCTCAAGGTCAGGAGTTCAAAACCAGCCTGAGCAAGAGCAAGACCCCGTCTCTACTACAAATAGAAAGAAATTAATTGGCCAACTGATATATATATATAAAAAATTAGCCGGGCATGGTGGCGCATGCCTGTAGTCCCAGCTACCCGGGAGGCTGAGGCAGAAGGATCACTCGAGCCCAGGAGTTTGAGGTTGCTGTGAGCTAGGCTGACGCCACGGCACTCACTCTAGCCTGGGCAACAAAGCGAGACTCTGTCTCAAAAAAAAAAAAGCCAACCTCAAAAGGTTATGTATTTCATAGTTTCATCTCAAAATAACAAAATTATAGAAATGAAGAACAGATTGCTAGCTGTTGGGGTTAGGGATGGAGGCAAAGAGAGGGGTGTCTATAAAGCATAAGGGAGCCTTGTGATGAAATGGAAAAGTCTGGTATCTTGGTTGTGGTGGTTATATAAAGCTACACATGTGGTACAACTGCACAGAGGTATACACACAGACACACAAACACAAGTGAGTGTGTGTGAAACTGGTGAAATCAAATAAATCTTCAGTTTCCTAGTTTTGACACTGTATTATAGTTATATAAGTTATTACCACTAAGGGAAACTGAGTGAAACATATGAGACCTTCTTGTAACTTCTTTTTTGCAAATTCCTATGGATTTATAATTATTTCAAAATAAAGTTAAAAAGGCAAAAAAGTTAAATACATTGATACATACATAAAAGGATAGATATATGATCATGCAAATATAGTATAATGGTAACGTTAGAAACTTTTGTGTATATTTAAATGTTTTTCATAATAAAATGTTGGAGGGAAATATTAGAGGAAGAAATCCATAAAGAACAAAGACCCCTATGGGTTCAGGATACAAATGTGCTAAATATAGAAAGGCAAAAATAAATCTCAAAATACCCCAGCAAACTCACAATAAATACCTCAAACAAGCCGGGCGCGGTGGCTCATGCCTGTAATCCTAGCACTCTGGGAGGCTGAGGTGGGCGGATTGCTCGAGGTCAGGAGTTCGAAACCAGCCTGAGCAAGAGCAAGACCCCGTCTCTACTACAAATAGAAAGAAATTAATTGGCCAACTGATATATATATAAAAAATTAGCCGGGCATGGTGGCGCATGCCTGTAGTCCCAGCTACCCGGGAGGCTGAGGCAGAAGGATCACTCAAGCCCAGGAGTTTGAGGTTGCTGTGAGCTAGGCTGACGCCACGGCACTCACTCTAGCCTGGGCAACAAAGCGAGACTCTGTCTCAAAAATAAATAAATAAATACCTCAAACAGAATGATCTTCAAATGAATTATCACTAGAAATACTACTGTCATTCTCTCTTTGCTACACCTTTCAAAATTTAACCTATCTTCAGAAGATTCAAATACTTTCTGTCCTTTTAAGTCTCCCCTCAAATATTTAAGTAGCTCACTTGCCATTTGTTCCATAGTCTCACTGTAGTTTTATCTTTCTTCTGGTACGTTTTTTAAAAAAATTATTGATCCATCACTTTTTTGCATTAGACTACAATCTCCTAGGACCACGTTCTTCATCTTGGTTGCCCATACCATTCCTAAACTTCAATTTCTAGAAAAAATATTGTACATATAACAAGATACCCAAATACTGCTGAATAAATTAGAATCCTCCCAGGGGTCCTCAAACTATGGCCCACGGGCCACATGCGGCCCGCTGAGGACATTCATCCAGCCCGCTGGGTGTTTTTGCCACCGCTGCCTGTCCTGCTTAGCAGCTGACTCATCCCAGGCCCACAGTGCGCATGTGTGGAATGTGCGCCCGCACTCTCCAATGGCCCTCCAACAGTCTGAGGGACAGTGAACTGGCCCCCTGTTTAAAAAGTTTGAGGACCTCTGCAAGTCTAAACTCATTGTAGAGGTTGGGAGAGGCTTTTTTAAAGCTCCTGAAATTGTCACCTAAAATTAAGTTAGTCATGTTAGAGGAATATATGAATTCAGCATGCTCATATAAACAGGCAAGTAAATTCTTAAGGAATATCACTTATCATTAGCTCACACCCAAATTTATCTTCAAAAACAGTACTTTTTTACAGGGTGCTTATTTTCAAGGCCCTTCATATTCTATTCTGCTTAACTGTTTCTACTGACAAAGCCCAATATTTGATGGGTTAAATTCCCTAGAAAATTTATCTTCTTTTTTTCATTCAAAGTAATCAGCTTAATTCCAAGAAATATGCAACCAAACAGTTGAAGGATTGACAACTGCCAAAGTGATGGATTCTCAAGGTTTCTCAAGATACATACCCAAGAAAAAGTTTACCTCCCAATCAGCCCACTGGGCCTTCTGATCAAGGTCAAGTTGAATAAATCAAAACCTAGACCAGTGCTGAGTAAGGAATTATCAGGAGGTGCATCCTTAAGAGTATTTGCCATATGTTACCATCTCTTCTTTAAGGTCTAATGAATGCATATTATTTATTACACTAGGTATTAATAATTCCAAACATGAGAGATATATAATAAAAACTTTCATATGTGTCAAATCAAATAAGCTTTTGGGAAATGAAAAGTAGTAAAATATTTGAAATTAAACATATTGATTTCACCAGGGAAGCTATTTAATCACAGAAACCAATTTTCCAAAATTTAAGATGAGTTTGATAGCCTATAATTTGCTAAAGGGGATACTCCACATAACAAATAACAATTTATTATTATTAAACTCTAATTCTTAATAAGGGTTTTTTCACCTAATCTGGTAACACATTGATTTGACATTAAAACAACTATTAGATTCTGTATATTTACTACAAGTCCACAATCCCTTATGTGTAATTCTGAAATCCAAAATTCTCTCAAAACTGAGTTTTACAAGGTGGTGTCAAAGATCATTTGGCAGCAAAATCTGGTCTGAACTGTTTATTACTCTAATTGTGAATGCTCAAATGTTTTACTGCAGAAATACTATGTATTTGATTATGTGGTACTGCATCAGATCCTACTGGGGCTTTTATAAAATACATGGTAACTGTTCTATATTATCTTTTTAAAAGCCAAAAAGTTGCAAATTCTGAAATACACTGGACTCCCAAGAATTTCAGGCAAGGGACTATGAACTGGTAATTTCAATAACCGTACAAACAGAAGCCCATCTAGGCATCTGATACAGCAGAGCATTAAACTGAAGCACACATCATGCATCTCGCACTTGGTTTTGAAATCAAGTCATTAGGTAAATGCTTCATAAAAGAAATTTTAAATAAAAACAAAGATTTATGTTAATTCCATTAAAATCCAATGCAGATAAGAGGAAAACTCTAACACAAGGAATGAAAGGAAAAATGTTTTAAATTCTACCCATGTTGGGAACACATTTTTCTGTGAAACTCACTTTATAATTTTTTTTTAATTCTAAGTGTCCCTAGTTAATTGACAGTTCTTACTGACTTAAAAAAAAAAGGCAAGTGCACAATACAAATGACCAGTGCACATTTATTTTAAAAGAAATTTTAAAAATGATTAAAAAATTTTAATTATTTTTCTTGGCATCATTCACCAGTGACCCAAACCCTAATGTTCCTAGTACTCTATCTCATTAGGTTGGGGTGATCCACCTATTTCTTGGATTTTCTTTTTTCCTTTATATTTTGATGGTCTTTTTAAAAGAGAAACATTTGTTCATGTCATTAGAAACTAGTTAATGAGCATCAGCAAAGGATTTCAATGAAGTAAATTTAAACTGCTTCAGGGGATTTCATGAGACACAAAGTTATCTGTTCTAATTTAAAAAGCCATATATGCATGACTAAGCAGTTAAAACTTTCACACACCATGCCATGCCATTACCAAGCACTCATTTCTATAACATGAAATAAATATATACTGAACTACCAGCACCAGTCTGATTTTCCTTCATAAACTATCGCTCATTAACTCCAGATAAAAGCATTAAACACTGATAAAGAAATTTTGTTATTTACCCAATACATTTGGGATCCCTGATACAGAATACTAGCAATGTTTGAATTAATGCCCAATGATGGCATAAAAATAAATGGAAGAAGGCTTTGTACTAAATTTTTAACTAATTTTTAAATGGTATTTTCCTAAGCAGTAGCCTTGAATTAGAATGGCTTTAGGAAAAATTAAACAATATAGTGATTCAAGAGGGGAGGAGTACAAATTATAAATTTTTAATTTATTTTTGCATACCTGAAGACTGGCAAAATCCAGTATGTGAAGATAGCACTAAATTTTCAGTCACAGGCTTAATTTTCTGTTCATCGCTGCTCCCCTCGCCTATAGAATTCTGATCATCATCTCCTATATCAGAAGAAGATGAGGAAGTAATGTCCGCTTGCTTCCTTTTAGTGCTTGTTCTTAGGGAGTTTCTCTTTTTCTCCTTGACATTGACTGACTTCTTTTTAGATGAAGTTCTTTGTTTCTTCTTTTTATTATTATCTTCAGAACTTTCCTCAGCATCAGAAGATGATGAGCCACTTTGTATTTCCTTGGTATTTCTCTTTGAATTTAAATTTCTTCTTTCCCTCAATTCTATTCTTTTCAGTCTCTTATCAGAAGAGTCACAGCCATCTTCTTTCATGGAGTATTTCTCAGTATCAGATGATGAACAATCTTGTCTCTTCCTGGAACTCTTTCCAGGCAAGTTGCATCTTTTCTTCTCTCTACCAGATGCTCCATTCTTACTCTTTTTATCTTCTGAAGACTCACAACTATCTCCTTTTCCTGGTAACTTCTCAGCATTATCAGATAAATCATCCTTCTTTTTAGGTGATTTATGTTTTATCTTTTTACTTTTCTTTTCCCCATCAGTTGTATCATTCTTATTTTGTTTTATGCACTTAGGAAAATGGCAAATGTCTTCTCCCTCAGGTGACTTCTCAGTGCCATCAGATGATGATTCATATTGTTGTTCCATCTTAATTACTTTTTTCTTCAAGCCTGGAGTTTTCTTTTCTTTTTCTTGAGTTCCCTTCTTACTCAGCTTTTTATCATCTTCAG
This sequence comes from Microcebus murinus, assembly GCF_040939455.1. Taxonomy (NCBI): domain Eukaryota; kingdom Metazoa; phylum Chordata; class Mammalia; order Primates; family Cheirogaleidae; genus Microcebus; species Microcebus murinus. The sequence goes on from NC_134136.1 coordinate 8,881,172, forward strand.
AAGATTCATCACTCTGCTCTTTCTTTGAGAATTTCTCAGTAACATGAGATAAGCCACGCTGTACTTTTTTACACATTTTGGTTTTCAGATGCTTGTTCTTTTCTTTAGTCTCAGCAACCTTTTTGACTTCTGAAAAATTAAAACTCTCCTCTTTCCCAGAAGGTTTATCAGCACCATCAGAGGAAACACTTGGCTGCTGTTGCTTAGAGAGTGGATCTCTTAATTCCATCATAGTCTTGTCTTTATCAACTGTGCCTTCTGAAGAGAAATTCTCTCTCTCTTGTTTCCTTTCAGCATCATCAGATGATCCTTCTTGCGCAGGCTTCAAACTTTTCTGCCCTTGATTACCCACTGCTTTTTTGCTGTGTTTTTCATCTTCAGAAGAATCATAGTCTTTCTTATTTGGAACTCTTTTTTTGGATGCTCTGGCAGCCCCAATTTTACTCATGCTCTTTATCTCCTTTTCTAATTCTGAGTCGTAATTAGAAGATTCAGACAGGTTTTGTCGTTTCTTTTTGGAAATTATAGAGCTTTTAGCTGATTTGCCTTTTTTAATATCGAAATCTGAGCCAGAAGTAGAACTTTTTCGTTTCCTTTTTCCTTTATCATCTTTCCCTGTTTGAGTCTTTAAATCATACAAAGTCTTATGATTTGTATGAATTTCATTAATATCAGTATCTGAAGAAGAACTATGATTTATCCTGCTTACCTCTTTAAGGATTGCTAACATTTCATCAGAATCTGAATTTTGATCTACAATCTCTGACTGCTTAGATTTAGGGAATTTATTAGGCTTAGGATTATCTATAGCACTGTCAGAAGAATTCCGCTTATCCTTTTTTCTCATTGGAACTGATAGTTTTTGTTTCTCCTTAACTGTTTCATTACTCTCTTCATCTGAATTAGATGTTGTAGGGTTGGTTTCTGTTTGTCGCCTCAAGGGTGTAGTTTTTACACGTGGGGATCTTCGAAGATCAGATTCTTCTAAAACTAATGGAACTTCAGTTTCAACCAAATGTTCATTATCACTGTTTTCCTGTCCAGATCCACATTTCTCTGACTTGGAGTTTAGACCAGAACTTTTATAACCATCTTTATCTTGTAGAACGTCCTGACAATCAGCACCTTTCATTGGGGAATTAGAAAGGGAAACAGGGGTGAGTTTAACATATAATTCTTTTGTTACTTTAGCTGCAGTTTTTGATTTAATACCTCCTCTGTTGTCTTTTGAAGGAGTATTTAATTTTGCAGATGAACTTTCTAGTTCTTGCTCAGTTCCACTGTTGCCATCTCCCTGATAATCAGCTGAACTCTGAACTTCCATAGCAGTCTCAAGATTCTCAAAAATGTCTTCTGGAACTGAGGAAGGAACAGACACAATATCCATGTCTAAGTCTTCCGAAGTGTTAGCAGGTTCATACTGAGGTTCTTCCTTTCTATCAGATCTCTTATGTTCACCACTGGTACTTTTATTTGCTCTTTGTTCCTCTGTTGAAACATTCTGATCTGTGTGCTCACTATCTACCTGTTTTCTTGACAGTTTAGCTTCTGACTTTGAAATATCCTTCCTTTCCAAAGCACAGGGTTTTTCTCCTTTTCGTACTTTTGTTTCAGACTTAGCATCTACGACTTTATGCTCTTTGGTATTTTTCTCTTTGTTTATAGCATCCAAAGCTCGAATCTCTAAATTCAAATCTTCTTCTAATGCAAGATGAGCCTTCTTGATATCAGCCAACACGGATTTAAAAGCCTTAAGCTGACGCAACTTTGTAGCAGGATTGATTTCTGAATTATCTGTTGTCTGCTTTAAAAATTTAACATAACTAGAGTTCATGTTGGCTGTGGTCTCAATCAGTTTTTTTGCCTTCTTAATCATCTCTTTGGGCACAATTAGTGCTGAATAAGAGTAGGTTACAGAACCAGAACATGAATCATCTAATTTCTTTTCTTCTCCATTACAATTTGAACTATTCTTCTTTGGAAAAAATCTGGGTGTATGGTCATATACTTTATTACTCTTTTCATTGTCAACTTTTATCTTCTTCTTATTTTGTTGCAATAACTGTTCTAAATTCTCAAATACACTGTTACATGCAGTGACCAAGTCCAACAAAGGCTCCGGGTGACAAATGTAGCAATACCATTGGTTGTTTTCATCCATTATTGTAGACAGCTCCTTTCGACCAAGGTTGCGTAGAATGCATTTCTTGCAGAAAGCATTATGGCAAAAGTCACAACAAATCAAGTTTCCACCTTCTGCACACCATCTGAAATGTTTTAAAGGTTAAAATATTATTCCTTTTCAGTAAAAGACCAAATTAAAAAATATTATTCCCAATAAAACTTATTTTAATTTCTTCATTACTAAAGTAATTTCCATTTTCCTGGCCAGGCGCAGTGGCTCTTGCCTGTAATCCTAGCGCTCTGGGAGGCCCAAGCAGGAGTACTGCTTGAGGTCAGGCGTTCAAGACCAGCCTGATCAAGAGTGAGATCTCGTCTCTACTAAAAATAGAAAAACTTAGCCAGGCATGGTGGTTAGCACCTGTAGTCCCAGCTACTCGGGAGGCTGATGCAGGAGGATCGCCTGAGCCCAGGAGTTTGAGGTTGCTGTGAGCTAGGCTGATGCCATACCACTCTAGCCTGGGCAACAGAGTAAGACTCTGTCTCCAAAAAAAAAAAATTCCTGCCAGCAATTTTAGTAGTAATTTAGGTCACCTGGCTATTCTTTATCAGAAATTTAAACTAGGCATAAACCCTAAAGCTTTGTGGAAAAGAACAACTTTCCGTTAAAGACATCAATGATGATACTACAAAAGATGGATCTAATAAAAGACTATGTAGGAATTCTCCCAAAAAGTAGACAACACTGAATTTTAGATCAATAGATTTATTACGTACCTACATTGTTCATCCATTCCATCTGAGTCACGGCTAATGTCATCACTCATGTAATACTTAAAGCAATTCTATTAAAAGAAAAGGGGAAGGGGAAATTTTATTAAAATTGGTAACATTCATAAGGAATAAAAACTTTATTTTCTTAACTCATTAAAAAAGTAAAGGGAATGTGTGTGTTTGTGTGTGTGTTTTAGAGACTCAAAACAAAACAGTATGCTACCTAATACTAGTATTTTCCAGACATCGAAATATTTCAAGAATTAATTCTTTGAAATAATTTTTCATATAATTCAATACCACTATTCCTTATATAATAGATGTTAGTAAAGCAAATTTCTGGTCTCTTACAACTAGCTACTAAAGCTCTACATAAAAATGTATTAGATGTTGATACTTAATAATTTTAATAGCCACCATATATATACAGCTAATATGTATACAGCTAAACAACTAATCTACGTTATCTGTAAATGTCCTAATACCTACCATTTAAGGTAGGAAGTATTATGAGAGAAAAGGCTATGGTTCATTAATATGTAAATAAATCTCATATCATATGACTAGTAAGAGGCAAAGCTGTTATTCAAATTCAAATCCATGTTTGACTGACTTCGAATTCCTTTCCAGTTGGACATTAGAAATGGAAGGGTCTGCGCTCACTGATAAAAGTATTGATTACTAAAATAGCCTAGGCTCAACAGACCGGTCATTGAAAAAAGTGATCATATATAAGAAAAAGGAAACTGATGTTATAAATCCAGCAATACAAGATTCTGCTGTTACAATTTAAAACTAGACACTATAACATGTACCCTAAATAGGCCCCCAGCTGAACTATATTTAAGGCAAGGAGGGACTGCTTAAGAACAAAGTTATGTTTAATACATTTAAGCAAGTCTGAATCTATCAAAAATTTGTGCAAGAAACTATGTAGGCTAGGTGTGGTGGCTCACGCCTGTAATCCTAATATTTGGCAGGCTGAGGTGGGAGGGTCACTTGAGACCAGGAGTTTGAGACCAGCCTGAGCAACATAGCAAGATCCTGTCTCTGAAAAATTTTTTTTTAAATTAGCCGGGCGTGGTGGCAGGCGTTTGTAGTCCCAGCTACTTGAAGGCTAAGGCAGGAAGATTGCCTGAGCCCAGTAGTTTGAGGTTTTGGTGAGCTATGATGATGGCACTGCACTCTAGCCCAGGCACAGAGCAAGACCCTGTGAGGAGAGGAGATGAGAGGGAGAAGAGAAGAAGAGGAGAGGAAGAGAAGAGGAAGGTGAGAGAAAGAGGAGAGGATTGGAAGAGGGAGAGGGAGAGAAGAAGAGGGAAAGAGAGGGGAAGAGAGAGCAAGAGAGGAGAGGAGAAGGGAGGAGAGGGGAGAAGAAAAAAGAGCTAGAATGCCAAGGAAACTTGGTTGGCTTGCCCTGACCCTGCATTTCAAAGGCAGCTTTTTATTGGTAAACAAACTAACACGGGATTAATCTTAGCAGTGAGATGAGTTGAGGAAACCATAACCTTAATAATATAGATATTTAAAATTAACTCCAAGGTATTACTCATAAAAAAGTGTACACAGGCCGGGCGTGGTGGCTCACGCCTGTAATCCTAGCACTCTGGGAGGCCGAGGCGGGCGGATTGCTTGAGGTCAGGAGTTCAAAACAAGCCTGAGCAAGACCTCATCTCTACTAAAAATAGAAAGAAATTAATTGGACAACTAAAATATATATACAAAAAATTAGCTGGGCATGGTGGCGCATGCCTGTAGTCCCAGCTACTCAGGAGACTGAGGCAGCAGGATTGCTTGAGCCCAGGAGTTTGAGGTTGCTATGAGCTAGGCTGACGCCACGGTACTCACTCTAGCCTGAGCAACGAAGCAAGACTCTGTCTCAAAAAAAAAAAAAAAAGTGTACACAGATTATCAAAACTATAATCAACATATGCAAAACATTTTTAATTGTATTATCTCCAAATTATGTCAAAATCCTGCTCCACATCGAGAGTTTAGATTTGGTGAAGTAGTGTACATAAGAGGGAAGGTTATAAAACACACAGATGCAACACACATACATTCTTCAGGTTTTCAAACACAGCAGGTTCTCCCTCAACTGCCAGCAGTTGAGTACCATGTTACCTCTGTCTAGAACACGGTGAACCAATTCCACTTACCAGGCTAATTCATTTTCATATTTCAGATATAAGCTTATATCATTTCCACCGGAAAGCCACCTAACCCAAGTCCTATTTACACAGGCTTCCTGTGTGCTCCCATAATCATAGTATCTCCCCTATCATGGCATGGCACATACCAGGCTTTTTATATAGCTGTCTTCCCCACTTCAATGAAACCCCTTCAAGGGCAGAGACCGTTTTCATGTTTCTCATGACTGTGCCCCCAAAGGTCTGGTACATGGGGAAGCATTCAAATATTTGTGGTATGAATTGTCAACAAATCATTACATACCTTACAAATAAGGACTTGAAGTGAAGGGTGTCTATAAATGGAATCTTTTTGAAAATGATTGACTTGTTGTCCACAAGCTGTGCAGCTCACAATTCCATGAAGCCCATCTTCTAGGAGAGAGGACTTAGCATTATTCACATATTTACACACACAGAGAAAAAGATATTTACTTTAGTCAGCATTTTGTAACTTTTATATTAGAAATGAAATACCTTATAATCCTTGGGAAAATGACATTTTGGACACAAGTTTAAAAAGTTAATAATTTTATTGACTTACTAAAAATATAACAACCTTGGCAAATTCCAAGCTACAAATCCTAACTTGATTACTTTTACAGATGCAAACACCATTTCTTACAACTTGATATAACATGAAGAGACCCCATAAAGTTCTAAAAACAAGGGGTAAGAGCTTTTTTTCATTTTGCTATTCCTCTGCACATAAATTCAGTATCATTTCTTAAAGAATGAGGAAGTAAGTGGCATACATGGAAGAGATCCTTTTGCAGCCTGATACTGAAGTTAGGCATGCCATAAAGGTCTCAAAGTGGAACTGTATACACAGAGGTGCAGGTCCTACCTATATAGCATGTAAAAAGTTGGTAATTTTATATTACCAATTTCCTTCCTGATATTTACTTCAAAACTAGCCATGATCCCCATTAACCTGCCTTCTTTCTATGTCTACTGCACTGTCCACTCTATAGCAATACTGTTTGCTATTTCCAAATAAAGACAAATAAGGTATTGCAGGTCTACCCATCTTGGCAGCAAAACATCAGAACGGCTGGGGGTAAAGGCAGAGCCCCATTCTGTACTGTCTGCAGAAAAACAGACCGAAGTCAATCTATGCAGAAAAGACTTACGAGGAAACCTCTTCTGCATCACTCTTGTCCCTAGTTCTGCTAAGGTAGTGCTTAATAACCTGAACTGAATATTGGAATCACCTGAACAATCTTATAAAAAACACAGCCATTCTCACACCTAAGCCACTGAATTGAAATCTCTCAGACTTTGTTTTTTAAGTTTTACAGATGATCCTGATGTGCAACCAAGACTTTGATCCAAATAAGATGGTAGATTATGATTGAAAAGCAGCCAGTGAAGATGCCTACATTCACAAATAAAAAGACGACTAAAAAGAAACAAACTCTTCTTCTATCCCCAAATAAAAGACAAAACACCAAATACATTTCTCACCTTTTAGTTTTCTATTTTGTGTTTTTGTTAGTCTTAAGGTCCCAAGCATCATGGACCCAAACATTATTGCAAATATTTTTATTTGCATAAGCTAAAAATTATAACATATAAAGATACCATCCTATTTTTTTAGAAGATAAAAGAGAGTTTGAAGGTATATTATATATATTGTTAACATTTTATTTTAAATCACATTGTCCTGTGTTTGATCTTAGGTATTCCTATATTCTGTATTTGTTTTAACAGTAACAAATACACAGTGTACTTTTTCATTTCAAATAATAATTTTATTCAGATAAACAAGATAAATAAAAGATAGAGTCTCAATGTTCATCCAATATTAAATAATATTTATTAAGCATGTTCTATATGCTTTTGTGCATATATCACTCAAGAATTAAAACTAGGTGATCCTTTGGAGAATTTCTCATGCACATGTGCACAATGAATCACATATGAGGATATTTGTTGCAGCAGTAATTAGAAAATTAGAAAAAAATATTGGAAATAACTTCATATTTGAAATAGATAAATAGTGGTTTATTCATACAACAGAATTCTATAGAGCAATGAAAAATAAACAGTACATTTATTGACATGGGTACATTTCAAAAACAATGTTGAATGAGGAATGTTCTCAAAGACTACATAGCATACTATTTTGTATATTTTTAAAATGAAAATGTTTAATGAATACATTATATAGAAAATACAGAAAAACATGCACACACATGCACATGCATAAAACTTCAAGACAATCATTACCTGTGAGGTGGGAAGAAGGGGAAATGGATGAGAGTAGGAATGAACCAATATTTTATTTAAGTGAGATCTGAAGCAAATATGGTAAAATGTTGAAATGTTACTTTATGTACTAGTTTCTGTACATGTGTGTTTTAATTTTATTTTTATGTATGAAATATTTATAAGATTTTAACAGTGTGTACATGGAAAAGAGCCAGTTTCGTTTCTGAGCTTACTACATTGTAATGGTTGTAGAGAGAGAACAAAATTATTGTGCCATGTAGAAAAGTTAGGTGTAAAATATATTTTCCAACAATTAGGGAAAGTATGTCAAAACAGGCTATGATATTTTTTAAAAGAACAGTGGTTCCTAAAATGGTCACTTTAGCTATGTCTCTGTTCTATAATTTTGTTTCACATCAACGTAAGATTTTTCTTTTCTTTTTTTGAGACAGAGTCTCACTCTGTCACCCAGGCTGAAGTGCAGTGGCTCACTGTAACTTCCAACAACATGAGGGCTCAAGTGATCCTCCTGCCTCAGCCTCCTGAGTAGCTGGGACTACAAAAGCACATGCCAACATGCCCAGCTAATTGTTTTATATTTTATAGAGACATAATCTCACTACATTGCCAGACTGGTTTCAAACTCCTGGCCTCAAGCGATTCTCCTACCTTGGCCTCACAAAGTGCTGGGATTATAGGCATGAGCCACTGTGCCCAGCCAATATAAGATTTTTTAATACATAAAGTTTACATTCTTGACAGTTTCCTAAATTAGGCTTCAATTTTGGAACTAATTTTCCCAAAGAGTTTGAATATTCACTACAGCAATTTAGTACCTCAGATCACTAGGTTATTCATACATGTGTATATAAGTAATCCTTGAATTAAATTTACTATGTGATTTCTGACAGCTTAAGATATAGGAAATCATTAAGGAAAAAAATCAACACAAAAGATTTAAGTGCTACTATATGCCTATAAACACACATATTACATAAATATTCTTACACACTCAATAAAATGTTCCAGAAACATCAGCTGAGACCAAATACCAGCAGCATACCAAAGTGGCACTAGGTAATGCCCTCCCCAACAATTGTGGTTCTTCTTTTATTTTCCTTTCAGCCCCTACCCACACTTCAAACATTGACTGCTCCAGAGTCCCTTCCCAAAAGACACCATAGACATTATTTTTAATATAATGCAGCACACTCAGTTGTCTGTCTTAACTAGAGGACTCATGAACAGAGGAAAGATCACTAGTTGTTACTCATCTTTACCATCACCTTCTACTTGCTGATTCTCTTAGGTTTTAAGAATACTACTCCAGTTGTGATGAGCTCTGGTGCTGCAATGGCAGTTTCCCTACTATGAACTAGATTCTCAAAAAGGGTTCCTTATGCTCAAAAGGGGTTGATCACCCCCTTGTGGACAAAAGACTAAACAACATTTCCTTGATTTTTGCCAACAACTTAATAAATTATTTAATCTAAATCAAATTTGAAAGTTTCTGCACAGCCAAGGAAACTATCATTAGAGCAAATAGACAACCCACAGTTGGGAGAAAATATTTGCTCTCTACACTTCTGATAAAGGTCTAATAACAAGAATCTATCTAGAACGTAAAAGATTTAACAAGAAAAAAATCAAACAACCCCATCAAGAAATGGACAATGGAAATGAACAGAAACTTCTCCAAAGAAGACAGAATAATGGCCTGCAAACATATAAAAAAATGCTCAGCATCTCTAATCATCAGAGAAATGCAAATCAAAACCACAATGAGATACCACCTAACCCCAGTGAGAATGGCCTGTATCAAGAAAACCCAAAACAACAAATGCTGGCGAGGATGTGGAGAGACAGGCACACTCTTACACTGCTGGTGGGACTGCAAATTAGTGCAACCTTTGTGGAAAAGAATTTGGAGATACCTCAAATAGCTAGAAATAGAAATACCATTCGACCCAGCAATAGCATTGTTGGGCATCTACTCAAAAGAGCATAAGACATTCTATTACAAAGACATCTGCACCCGAATGTTTATGGCAGCACAATTCATGATTGCACGGTCATGGAAACAACCCAAGTGCCCGTCAATTCACCAGTGGATAATTAAAATTTGGTATATGCTCACAATGGAATATTACTCAATTCTAAGAAACGACAGTGAGCTAGCACTGTTTATGTTATCCTGGATTAAGTGGGGTGACACAAGATCTGGAAAATGGGCTCCACATCTACTCGCCATCAAATTGGTACTGACTAAAACTATGACGCTCAAATGGTGGTAGTGTTCACCAGGGATTGGGGGGGACCTCCATTTTAGGGATGTGGCGAGCATTGTGGAGGGGAAGAGAATACCTCTAACCCTTCTCAGGGAGAGGCAAAGATATACAATGTAGCCAAAATGTCAAAAAAAAAAAACTTTTATCGGGTGGTAGACAGGTGGGGGGGGCAGGAGGGGAAGGGTGTATACTTACATAATGGGTGTGGTACGCACCACCTGGGGGTTAGACACGCTTGAAGCTCTGGCACAGTGGGGGGGAGGGGTGGCAGGGGCAATATATGTAACCCTAACAATATTTGTACCCCCATAATATGATGAAATAAAAGGAGGAAAAAAAATAAAACCTGGCATGTATAATATTTATAGGCACATATATATTTTATTAGTTCCATCAGGATAATCACAGCATTGAAATAAAAATCTACATAAAATTTCACCAATGTAAGAACTTCACTATAATTTCACAATTACATAACATGATCAATATTAAATGGACACACTTTCATCACAACTCTATTTAGAAATTTAGTGTCATGTTCTATCTTTTGAAAATTCATTCCTTTCATAGTTAAGAATTCTAGCTCTATTAATCTACCCAAAAAGTATACACATGCACTATTTAAGTCACACAAACAAGTGGGACACATATATAGTTCACTGTCATAAATTTCTGAATGAATCCTGCTCATGCAAACTTTCCTTAGAGGGTAGCCAATATGTTTGTGTGCTTAAGTGAGGGTAGACACAAAGAGAGGTGACTCAGACAGATGGAGGGAGAATTACTAGCTCTAGCTCCCTTCTCCTTCCTACTCAAATCCACATTGCTATCCAAGGATCTGAAACTTTAGTGTACATAACAATTTGGGGCACATTCTTGACCTCATCACCAGAAATATTAATTTGTTAGGAATAAAGTCAAGGGACTTGCATTTTTAATAAGTATCCCAGGTAACCCTAATGCAGATGTCCATCGCTCTATGTAACAATGTTCTAAATATGTATAAAGTTACCTGGAGGCCACAGACAAGATTTTGCACAAATCTGAAATTCTTTGAGGGTGAGGGAAGACACATGGTATTCTGGCATATAGGTTTTACAGAAGTAACATGTGGAAGAAGGAAATGTTAAACTTCTTGAGATAACTTAAAAGCCACTGAAGGCAAAGGTATTTTGATACATGGTGTTTATCCTTTTCTGCTTCAGAGCTCAGAGAGAAACAGAAGTTATTTTTAAGTAGTGCTTTTAATAAACAATGGGCAGAAAAGTGGAGGTATTTTTAGTAAGCACATCAGATTTTCCAATATGGTCATAAACAGCAATTTAAACTCATGTTTCATTTTCACTTGTATTTACCTCCGCGTTTTTTGAGATTTTCAGTTTTCATTTTACTTCTGCTTCTAAATTCAGGCCCTTTAAAATCATCTTTGTCTTCATTCAGCACTGGCTCTGGTTGTACAATCACTGTACCTAGAATGATTTCATTTAAAAAACCATTACACATATTAAATGTGCAAGTGAAGTACAAGACTTCAGTTCAGATAAAGCCAACATTGCTGGTACATAGTTTGTTTCTGTCAAGCTTTCAATATTTGTATAAGGACCTCACAAGAGTAAATAAAACAGGGAAATAGTAAAAGGGCCAGGTGTCAACAATCAGATTGCTTGTTGGAATATAGTTCATAAAAACAGGAGGGGAAGGTATTATGAACTGATCATAACATAAATGTGTGAATCAAATAGAAAGCCTCAACCCAGTTCTGATTTTTAGAGTGTTTATCACAAAAGCTATTATGAATATGAATATCTGTGCTAAGCTCCATAAAGAGTTTATAAAATACATGGTCCAGAGGGAAAAATTTTTTAAAAGACATCCTATTCGTCTCATAATTCAAATCATAAACTGAGAAAAACGATTTTTAAGTGTTGTTTTATATTACAGAGAGGATATATTGCAGGGAAACAATGAAGTTCATTCTACTACTGCTGTACCTATTCTGCACCATTTCCCAACGGGTATGTCAAAGCTTCATTACCCTGAAAAGTCCTTAAAGAGTATTAATAGAAGATTAAGAAACTTAAGCTGAAGTGCTCTAACAATAAATCGTACCAAGAGATCATTTGTTGATCCCTATGGAAGTGTTTTAGAAAGAATGTCCTTTCTTAAGTAAAAACATGTGAACTGAGAAGAGAAGTTGTCGATTTAAGTTTTCATTCGTTCTGTCAAGAGCAAATAAAACAGGCATAATAAAAAGGGTCCAGGTCTCAATGTTTACCTGCATTGTTGGGCTTAGTAATCAGCCATTATTGGCAACACTTAAGAAAGTAAAAGCAGGTAGTTGCCAGGGGTTCTTTCTGAAACATGGGACTGTGTCATTCAACAAGCAGATTTTGACAAGTTATATCATTTAGTTGTTAAATGAATTTCTGAATTTCAGAAAAAGGGGGGAAATAGGATACAGATAATTGAAATTTTATAGACTAGTAAATTTAAATAATCCCCACAAAAAAGTTATTCACAATAATCATTTCACATATATACTCTCAGAGAAACCCCAGCATTTGAAAAGAGCTAAAGATATAAAATCAACAAAAAAATAATGTAATTCTTCTGGAAGATTCTTCTCTAAATGGAAGCAAAGCAGTAGAGTGGAAAGAGCACTCACTAGCTTTGGATTCAGGTAGACCTGGGCTGAAATCATAGCTTCTCAATTTAAAGTTGAAAAAGTTCCTTGAGCTCTGAATTTGTTCCTTCATCTCTACAAGCAGAAACAATAACTACCTTACAGCACTGTTTTGAGGATTAAAAGAGTTAATTCTACAGGAGTTTGGTACCTATACATACTCAATATAGTATTATAACAATAATAACCACTCAGATTTAACCTTATGAAATGGTTCTATTTTCGTTTTGGTGTGACAGAATTAAGCATATTTCAGGTTAGTAACATTGTATACTGACTTTCTTCCACAGTACCATTAAAAGATTTGAATTCCTAGTTCTTTCATCATAAACACTCCCAGTGACAACCACTGAGAATGTAAAAAGCCAAAGTGAGTCACTGCCTATGGGACTTAAGACAATCATGTTAGTTGTTTCTGCCCTTGGCCACCAAAACCATTACATAAAATTGTCATAGATGATTTCCAAAGCCAAGTAAATGGTAGGCTCTTCAATTTTCCTTCCATCTCTCTTATTTCATTCATTTCCCTTCCTCGTTTCATTTCTCACCTCTGGTAACTCCTAAATTATCCAAGTCAAACAAAGGTCCATCCCTCCTACCCATATTTTTAAAACTTCCATAATTTAAAAATGTCACAAAAACATAAATACTGCTGCAAAGGGCTTAGTAAACACTGCTGCAGAAGATCTGACTGTGAGAATAAGTTTGCAAAATCTGCTAAGAAACTAGAACATATTATTTAACAAAGAAAAAAATCTAAAATATTGACTCTTTGAAACAGTGTGAAATTACCAAGTCCCTTGTCATTCTCTCATCATTCAATCATATAGCTCTCATACTTGGGCTATGAAGAGTCCAAGATTTTCATTTGATTTTTTCCCCCAATCTAATCAATGAGGTTGTATAGTTAGAACTGAGAGGTATGTGACAAGGTTTCTTAAAGAGGTAATAGCAAAAAATACACCTAAATCTATCTATGATAGTTAACTTCGGCTTTTAGGCTTAGGGAATTTAAGAATACAGCAAGACTAAACTAGATTATAAATATTTTTTTAAGTTTTCAGGAATAGTCATTGCATCTATGTATAAAGCAAGCACATTAACATTTACTGAACATAACATATTAAACTTTTAAACCTATGTTCAAGTATAATTTGGAAAAAAAACTCCTTTTCTAAAATGCAATAGAAAGAAAAAATAAATTTTGTTCTTTTCAAAGCTAACTGAATATTCCAAATTTTTAATCTCAATAACACAAGTTACCATTACCATACTAATACATTTCCAGACCACCACTAGTAAAATGCCCAGTTTGGTCTTTTACACACAGCTAAAAGTAATCACGTTCCAATTTTATATTAGTGATATTTAAAAATACATTTCAACTTTAACTTCCTATGAAAAATTAACACACATTACCTTTTGGCAAGCTTTGCATAGTAATATCATTTTCTGAATTCTCATTAGAAGCATCTTCATTTACAGTTTCATCCAAAGGTTTTTCATCATCGGATTCTACATACTTTGTTACAATTGAAGGCTTCCTATGAAAGAATTAAGTCCATAGAATTATGGACATTTGTGACAATTGGAACAATACCCGAAGAACATAAATGTTTACAGTGAGCAGCACTTCTCAACCAGGATGCACATCAGAGTCACCTAGGAAAGCATACAAGTCTCCGCCAAATCACTGAAGACTATGATTCAGTAGCTCTGGGATAGGACCAGGACATGTGTACTCTGAAAAGGCTACCAGGGAGATCTTGAAGGGCACTCTTTAAGAATCATTATTTTTAAAGAACAAATTAATAACAAGCAAGCTGTGTTTATTAAGGCATTTCCTCTGGTTAGAAACAACAAAAGTCCAATAGACTAAGCAGCAAACTCCTAGTAAGAACTATACTCCATAGCATTTGGGGCATTATAGTATGCTTAGAAGTAGTTTTGATCCTTATGTATAATTTGCTTTGACAATTTAGCACAAAAAGGTATTTTTACTATTCTTTGATCTCCTTATAACTTACAATTATGAAGACTATCTAACTCCCCTTCCTAGACAATTTCATATAACTTTAAAAAACCCATACTGCTTCATGAGGCATTCAATATTTCTCCTTTTCTCCTTTTTTAAGCACATAGATTATCTGAAGAAATGAACTACAAGGGTCAATCTTAAGGGCCACTGATACTTAATTCTGCTAAAAAATTTCTTTAAAATACAAACTTGGAATGAATTAATAATTGTTGGAATGAATTAATAATTGTTGAAACCAGGTGATAGATAGAAAGAAATCATTATATTATACTGCTCATTTTTAAATATGTATATTTATATAAAACAGTTTACTTAGAACAGTAGTGCTTGAAGTTCAGGGAAAAATTTTTTTTTTTTCTGAAACCATAAAGTTTTTTCTGAAACATAAAATAACCTGAAAAAGAAAACAACTTTTTTTCCTTTCAACATCAACCAACCTCTTTGATCGTGATGATCCTGAAGATTTGAATTTTTCTGAAGAGCTAGTTCCCTAAATGTGAGACATAAATACAAAGGTGAGTAAACTCTCAAAGCAACATCCATTCCTACAATTAACTATTTCCCTATAGCAAGATCTTTGATACAGTGATATAATGAGATACTATTTATATGCACAGAATATTTTTCTAAAAGGAAATTCAAAACTAATTCTCATTTACTATCAGGTTTCCTTTACTGAAGATTAAATTTCTATTTTTTTAAATGGTTGCTGTTGCATGGTTGGGGGGGCAGAGAAGAGGTACACAGCTGTATCATGACCTTGGTCCCGGTCAACAAAGACCAAACAAAGGTCCAGAAGTAATCAGATCTCAACAGATATACGGAGTTTTAAGGATCTAAAAATATGTCATTCTTCTCTATGCTAACATATGGCATGGAATAACTTCTACAATTTGCTTTAAAATACTAAATTTACCCTGATTTTGTCAGTATAATCAATATATTATATTGGGTTCAATTTTTCACCCTAAGTGGAAGAAATCCCAAAACCATAGTTGTAAGACCTGTATATCAGGTGAAGGACCTCAGCATGAGTTGCCATCATAATTCTTAGGAGACTCTGAATACCAAGTTTTGAGAGATCTCAGAACAATGAAGTCATGCCCATAACATCCACTTCAAAACCACTGGTGCAATGTAATGACAGTTAATTAAATACCTGTCTGTTAGCAAGCCTTCAGTTGTCTGACTTTAGGTAAACTGAAGTGAACCACAAAAAGAACAGGAACAATGAACATCTTATCAAACTGGAAAACTACCAAACTGAAGGATTATAATGACAACTGGGTATATCAATACCCTTAAACACATACATGCATTAACTAGAAGCAATCTAATGACATATACTCTAGTTGATTATTAGTAGTTAATAAACATCTTTAAAATGCTTTAAATTATTCTTACCTCTTCCTTGTTTTCCATCATATCAGAGTTATTTCCGGAACCACTGATTTTATCTAAAAAAGAAGAAATAAAAAATATTATTTATCTCTTCAGAATATGAATACCTAAAACTCCATGAACCTATTTCAAGCTATGAAGTATGGCAGTATTAGTAATAAATTACTCACATTAAAATATTCCTAGAAGAGTTTTCTCACTAGAATTACTCTCCTTTTGGCATACTAACCCCTTCTTACAAAGCATTCAATTTCCATAAAGAGTACTCTGGTAACAAAACATTTTTTATTGTAATTTATAAATATTGCAAGATATTTCCAAGTAAGAGAAAATTTAAGCTCTATCTTATACTAAAAAGTAAAAAATACAACTAATAAATTATATTTCATTTCGCCAAAAATACTAGAAAAAGAAGAGCAAACTAAATCTAAAGCAAGCAAAAAGAAGGAAATAATAAATGCTAGAGCAGAAATTCATGAAACTAATGGAATAGGGATATAGAAAAATAATAGGGGGGAAAAAATGAATGAAACCAGAAACTAGTTATCTGAGAAGATGAACAAGCAGGATGGTGGCCATGGAAGTTGGAATCTGCTAAGGAATGTATAAGAACTCACCTGCCAAGGGGGAAAAAAAAAGATGAATAAACTCTGGGCTAGATTGACCAAGAAAAAAAGAAACAAGACTCAACTTACTAGAATCATAAAGTAAGAGGGGATATTATTACCAACCTCACTGAAATAAAAGTATTATAAAAGAATACTATGAACAACTATATGCCAAAAAATTAAATAACTTACATGAAATGGACAAATTCCAAAACACATACAAACTACTGAAACTGACTCAAGAAAAAATAATGTGAATAGATCTACAACTGAAGATTAAATCAGGAATCAAAAAACCACCCAAAAAGAAAAGCAAAAACCCAAATAGTTTCACCGTTGAATTATACTTAACATTTAAAAAAGAAAACAAATTTTTCACAAATTCTTCTAAAAATTAGAAAAGGAAGGAACACTTCCCAGTTTGTTTTATGAAACCAGCATTAGCCTGATACCAAAACTAAATAAGATATCACAGAAAGACAAACTACAGACCAAAATCCCTTATGAATATTAACACAGAAGTCCTCCACAAAACAGTAGAAAACTTTGAATGGGAAGACAAGCCACAGACTGGGAGAAAATCTTTGCAAATGATATATTTGATAGAGGACAATTATTCCAAGTATACAAAGAACTCTTAAACCTAGACCATGATAAAACAACCTTATCTTAAAATGAGTAAAAGGTCATCTGAACAGACACCTCACCAAAGAAGATACACAGGGACAAATAAGCATATGAAAAGATGCTCAACAACATGTCATTAGGGAATTGTAAATTAAAATAATAATGAGATACCTCTACACACCAACTATGAGAATAGCCAAAATAAATAGCTATGAAAACACAAAATGCTGATGAGGAAAATATGGAACAGGAATTCTCATTTATTGCTGGTGAGAATGCAAAACAGTATAGCTACTTTGGAAGACAGTTTAGCAGTTTCTTATAAAACTAAACATATTCTTACCATATGATGTGGCGATCACACTCCTTAGTATTTACCCAAAGGAGTTGAAAACATATGTCCACAAAAAAATCTGTACATGGATGTTTATAAACATCTTTTATTATTTTTTTTTCTGTTTCAGAGACAAGGTCTCATTCTGTCACTCATGTTGGAGAGCAGTGGCATGATCATAGCCTCCAACTCCTGGGCTCAAGCTCTCCTCCCAACCTAGCCTCCCAAGCAGCTGGGACTACAGGAGTGAGCCACCACACCGAGCATTCTTATTTTATTATTTATTTTATTTATTTATTTTTTTGAGACAGTCTCACTCCGTTGGCCCGGCTAGAGCACAGTGGCGTGATCACAGCTCACTGCAACCTTTAATTCCTGGGCTCAAGCGATTCTCCTGCCTCAGCCTCCTGAGTATCTGGGACCACAGACACGTACCACCATGCTCAGCTAATTTGTTCTACTTTTAGGAGAGATGGGGTCTAGGTCTTGCTCTTGCTCAGTCTGGTCTCGAATTCCTGACCTAAAGCAATCCTCCCACTTCAGCCTCCCAGAGTGGAGGATGTGAGTGACAGTGCCCGGCCTTATTTTATATTGATATAAAACCTTTATAAGCAGCTTTTTTTCATAATTACCAAAACCTGGAAACAGCCAAGATGTCCTTCAGAAGGTGAATGGATAAACTATAGTACATACAGACAACGGAATATTATTCAGGCTAAAAAGAAATGAGCTATCAAGCCATAAAGAAACATGCAGGAAACTTAAATGCACATGACTAAGAGAAAGAAGCCAATCTGGAAAGACTACTTATGTATAATTCCAACTATACGACATCCTGGGAAAGGCAAAACTATGGAGAGAGTAAAAAGATCAGTGGTTGCCTGTGGTCATGGGGAGGAAGGGATGAATAAATAGGCACAGCACAGAGAATTTTGAGGTCAGTGAAACTATTCTGTAGGATACAATAGTGGATGCAGGTCATTATATTTTGTCAAAAACCCATAGAATGTATAAACACAAAAGGTGAACCTTAATAGAATGGATTTGGGTTGACAATGATATGTTAATGTAAGTTCACCAATTGTAACAAAAGTACCACCCTGTTAGGGAATGCTGATGGTGTGCAAGAGTATGTACGTCTGGAGGCAGGGGCATATGGGAATTTCACTGTACTTTCCCCTTAATTTTGCTATGAATCTAAAACAGCACTAAAAAAATAGCTCTAATAGCTGTCTATTTTTTAAATAAATTAATGAAAAAAGGAACTTCTTCAAAAATCTATGAAAAGCTCACGAGTAATATCATATTTAATGTTAAAAAGCTAAATTCCTTCCCTCATAAGATCAGGAACAAGACACGGAAATCTGCTCTTGCTACTTCTATTAAACTTTGCACTAGATATTCTTGTTAAAGTAAGTTTATAAGAAAAGAAGCAAAAGGCATCAAGATTGACAAAGAAGATGTAAAACTATCTCTATTAGAATATGACATTATCTTGCATATAGAATATCCTAAGGAATCCATTTTAAAAACTATTAAAATTGGACCAGGTGCAGTGGCTCACACCTGTAATCCTAGCACTCTGGGAGGCCAAGGCAGGTGGATTGTGCAACATCAGGAGTTCGAAACCAGCCTGAATAAGAGCAAGACCACATCTCTACTAAAATAGAAAGAAATTAATTGGACAACTAAAAATATATAGAAAAAATTAGTCGGGCATGGTGGTGCATGCCTGTAGTCCCAGCTACTTGGGAGGCTGAGGCAGGAGGATCACTTGAGCCCAGGAGTTTGAGGTTGCTGTGAGCTGACGCCACGGCACTCACTATAGCCTGAGCAACAAAGTGAGACTCTGTCTCAAAAAAAAAAAAAAACTATTAAAATTAATAGAGTTCAGGAAGATTGAAGGGTACAAGAATATGTAAAAACCAACTATATGTCTACACCTTTGCAATGAATGATCTGAAAATTAAATTAAGAAAAAATTCCACCTATTAATTCAATATAGAATTAAAAGGAATAAAATACTCAGAAATAAATTTAACAAAAATACAGAACTTACAGTCTGAAAACTACAACACATTGCTGAAAAAAATAAAGAAGATCTAAATCAATGGAAAAACACCTCATGTTCATAAATCAGAAGATAACATTCTTATGATGCAATACTCCTCAAACTAATCTACAAACACCATATCTGAATCCTAGCTGACTTCTTTGTAGAAACTGGCAAGCTCATTCTAAACTTCATATGGAATTAAAAGGGACTAAGAATAGGCAAATAATCTTGAAAAAGAAAAATAAGGAAGACTCACATGTCCTGATTTTTCCATTACTCCATGTTCTTGATTATCACTGTTTCGCAGTTTGCAAACAATGACAATCAAGACTATTGTTTGGCAGTTTGAAAACAATGACAATCAAGAATGTGCAGTACTGGCAAAAGAACAGACATAAAGATCAATGGAATAGAATTAAAAGAGTCCAGAAATAAATGCCTATATCTACAGCCAACTGATTTTTTGACAAGAGTACCAAGGCCATTCAATGGAGAAAGAATGGTCTTTCAAAAAAAAATTAAAAAGATTATAGTCTTTCAACAAATGGTGCTGACACAACTGAATAGACACCTACAAAATAATGAAGTTGAACCCCTACCTCACAACATATACAAAAAATTAACTCAAAATAAATCAAAGACTTAAATGTAAGAACTAAGTCTATAAAATTCTTAGAAGAAAACATGGGAGTAAATCTTCATCACCTTGGATTTGGTAATGAACTCTTAGATATGACACCAAAAGCACAAGCAACAAAAGGAAAAGTAGATAATTTGGACTTCATCAAAATTAAAAACTTTTGTGCTTCAATTAAAGACAACACAAACAACGGGGGAAAATATTTCCAAATCACATATCCTACCCAAATATCCACTGGCACATGAATGGATAAACAAAATGTGGTATATAAAGGAATGGTATTCTGCCTTAAAAATGAAGAGAATTTTGATGTGTACTATAACACAGATAAACCCTGAAGATATGCTAAGTAATAAGTCTGATGCAAATAGGTAAATACTGTATGATTATACTTAATATGATATTCCTAGAGTAGTCAAATTCATAGAAACAGAATGCAGAATGGTGGTTGTCAGGGCTGGAGAGGGAGCACTGAGGAGTTCCTGTTTAATGGATAAAAAATTTCAGCTGGACAAGATGAAAAAACTTCTGGAGATGGATGGTGGTGACAGTTGCACAACAATTGTACTTAATGCTACAGAAGTGTACAGTTAAAATTAGTTAAAATGGGTTGGGCACAGTGGCTCACACCTGTAATCCTAAGGACTTTGGGAGGTCAATGAAGGAGGATTTCCTGAGATCAGGAGTTCAAGACCAGCATAAGTAACATAGCAAGACTCTGTCTCTACAAAACTTTTTTTAAAAATTAGCTGGGCTCGGTGAAGGTAAAAAAAAAAAAAAAAAAAAAAAATCCATGTTGACTGGTGAAGGTAAAAAAAAAAAAAAAAAAAAAATTAGCTGGGCTGGCCGGGCGCGGTGGCTCACGCTTGTAATCCTAGCACTCTGGGAGGCCGAGGCGGGCGGATTGCTCAAGGTCAGGAGTTCAAAACCAGCCTGAGCGAGACCCCGTCTCTACTATAAAAATAGAAAGAAATCAATTGGCCAACTAATATATATATATAAAAAATTAGCCGGGCATGGTGGCTTGTGCCTGTAGTCCCAGCAACTTGGGAGGCTGAGGCAGTAGGATTGCTTGAGCCCAGGAGTTTGAGGTTGCTGTGAGCTAAGGCTGACGCCACGGCACTCACTCTAGCCTAGGCAAGAAAGCGAGACTCTGTCTCAAAAAAAAAAAAAAAAAAATTAGCTGGGCATAGTGGCACATGCCTGAAGTCCCAGCTACTCTGGAGGCTGATGCAGGAGCCCAGAGTTTGAGGTTGGTGTGAGCTATAATGACACCACTGCACTCTAACCTGGGTAGCAGAGCAATTCTTTCTCAAAAAAAATTAGCAAAATGGTAATTTTTTAATTTTTTTTGAGACAGGGTCTTGCTGTGCTGACCAGGCTGGTCTCAAATTACTGGCCTCAAGTGATCTTCCCACCACTCAGCCTCGTGAGTAACTGTGATCATAGGCACAAGCCACCATGCCTGCTTAAACAGTAATTTTTATGTTATACATATGTTACCAAAATAGGAAATTTACCAAAATAGGAAATAGACTATATAGAGAATTCTTAAAATCAACAATAAAAACACAAATACCCATTTAAAAACTGGGCAAAGAATCTGAATAGACATTTCTCCAAGCAACATATACAACTACCAATAAGCACATGAAAACAATGCTCAACATCATTAGCCTTCAGGTAATTGAAAACTAAAGTCACAATGAAATTCTACTTCATATGCACTAGGATGACTAGATCAAAGAGTCAAATTAGGCCGGGCGCGGTGGCTCACGCCTGTAATCCTAGCTCTCTGGGAGGCTGAGGCGGGCGGATTGCTCGAGGTCAGGAGTTCGAAACCAGCCTGAGCAAGAGCGAGACCCCGTCTCTACTATAAAATAGAAGGAAATTAATTGGCCAACTAATATATATACAAAAAATTAGCCGGGCATGGTGGCACATGCCTGTAGTCCCAGCTAATTGGGAGGCTGAGGCAGGAGGATCGCTTGAGCCAGGAGTTTGAGGTTGCTGTGAGCTAGGCTGACGCCATGGCACTCACTCTAGCCTGGGCAACAAAGCGAGACTCTGTCTCAAAAAAAAAAAAAAAAGAGTCAAATTAACAACTATTGGGGCTCACGCCTGTAATCCTAGCTCTTGGGAGGCCGAGGCGGGCGGATTGCTCAAGGTCAGGAGTTCAAAACCAGCCTGAGCAAGAGCGAGACCCCGTCTCTACTATAAATAGAAACAAATTAATTGGCCAACTGATATATATACAAAAAATTAGCCGGGCATGGTGGCACATGCCTGTAGTCCCAGCTACTCGGGAGGCTGAGGCAGAAGGATCACTGGAGCCCAGGAGTTTGAGGTTGCTGTGAGCTAGGCTGACGCCACGGCACTCACTCTAGCCTGGGCAACAAAGTGAGACTCTGTCTCAAAAAAACAAAACAAAAAAAAAAAAAAAACAACTATTGGTATGGATGAGAGAAATCAGAATCTTCATACACTCCTGGTGAGAATGTAAAATAATGCAGCCACATTGGAAAATAGTTTGACATTTGCTCAAATGACTTAACACAGTTACCACATAAAATCAACAATTCCACTCCTAGGTACATACCCAAGAGAAATGAAAATGAAATGTAAATGAAATGAAAATGAAAATGAATGGCTATACATAAAGTTTCACGCCAATGTTTATAGCAGCATTATTCATAACAGCCAAAAGGTGGGAACAAGCCAAATGTCCACTAATAGATCAATGGATAAACAAATGTGGTATATACATGTAAAAGAATATTACTTAGCCATAAAAAGGAATGGAGTACTAATATATGTTACAACACAGATGGATCTTGAAAACATTATGGCAAGTGAAAGCAATCAGTCACAAAAAAACACACATTATATGAGGCCATTCATATGAAAGTCTAAAATAGGGAAATCTATAAAGACAAGAAAGTAGATTAGTGATTGCTTAGAGCTAGAGGGTGACAGCTAAAAGGTATGGAGTTTCCTTTTGAAGAGATAAAAATGTTCTAAAATTGCGGTGATGGTTGCGCACATCTGTAAATATATTAAAAAGCATTGGATTCTATACTTTAAATGGGCAAACTGTACAATATGTAAATTATATCTCAATAAAGGTGTTTAAAATTTTACTACCCATTAAAGAAATGCAAATTAAAACCACAGTACATTATCACTAAATATCTACCAAAATGGCTATAATTTTAAAATCGTGTTAACACCAAATTTGGCAAGGATGTGGAGAAAGTGCATCACTCATACAATCCTATGGGAATATGAAATAGTACAGCCACTCTGGAAAACAGTTTAGGAGTTTCTTTAAAAAACAAACATGCAACTATCACATGACCCACCAACTGCGCTCCTAGGCATCTGTTCAAAAGGAATGAAAACTTAAGTTCATCGAGGGGGGAGGGAGACATGGGCAATATATGTAACCTTAACACTTGTACCCCTATAATATGCTAAAAAAAAAAAAAAAACTTAAGTTCATACAGAATCTTCTACACAAATGTTCACCATCAACTTTAATTGTAACAATCCAAATCTGCAATCAGCCCAGATGTGCCTCAAAAGGTGAATGGTTATGCCTGGCACGGTGGCTCACACCTGTAATCCTAGCACTCTGGAAAGCAGGAGGATCGCTCAAGGTCAGGAGTTCGAAACCAGCCTGAGCAAGAGTGAGACCCCGTCTCTACTAAAAATAGAAAGAAATTAATTGGCCAACTAAAAATATATATAGAAAAAATTAGCCGAGCATGGTGGTGCATGCCTATAGTCTCAGCTACTCGGGAGGCTGAGGCAGAGGATTGCTTGAGCCCAGGAGTTTGAGGTTGCTGTGAGTGAGGCTAACACCACGGCACTCTAGCCTGGGCAACAGAGTGAGACTCTGTCTCAAAAAAAAAAAAAAAAAAGTTTTTAAATTAGCCGGGCATGGTGGTGCGTGCCTATAGTCCTAGCTACTTGGTAGGCTGAGGTCGGAGGATCGCTTGAACCCAGGAATTGGAGGCTGCAGTGAGATATGATGCCACTGCAATCTAGCCCAGGCAACATGTGAGTTGGTCTCTACTGATTCCCTTTCTTCTTAGCAAGGGTCACATTTCCTTTCTTCATCTGCCTAGTATTTCTGATTGGATACTGGACATTGAGAATACAATGAAGACACTAAATTGTTATGTTCCTCCAAACAGTTGACACTTTTGTTACAACAAATAGTTAACTTACCTGAAATTAAACTCCAAACTATCTACCCCATGGCAGGAAACAGATGAAAGCCTTGTTCTGTTCTTACAGCCCTAAGGGGACTGCCTGGAATGTCAGCTAAACTTAGGCAATTCAGCCAGAGCTATAGGTAGAGATTCTGTTTTGTTTTGTTTTCTGCAGAATGTGGAGCTCCCATTCTGTGGCTCTCTTCTAGGTGGAATCTCTCCATTTACTTTACAGCTACTGTAGTCTCCCTAAATTTTTTCCTTTATACAACCATCCAATAAGACTGCACGTTTTTTAGGCAATCTTAACTGCCACAGATAGAGCTAACTGGATCCTTTTCTGAGGCAAAAAGGCTTAACAATGAGGAATTCAGCTCTCTCTGGGCTAGGACCTGGTTATTGGCAACCTGGTTAAACGCATCAAAAAGGTCTGAATTGTCAGTAAACACAGGACCAGCTATGAGGCCTCCCTCCAAAAAATGGTGAAGAAAATTGAAATCAGCCAGCACGCCAAGTACACTTGTACTTGGCATAATCAAGATAAAGAGATGAGCTGTGGGGATCTGGCACTATGGTTCCTGCATGAAAACAGTAGCTGGTGGTGCCTGGACCTACAAATGTAGGGCAGAGGTATTTGTAGGACAGAGGAAGGGCAGAAGAATTCTTCCAATTGTCGGGAATTTACTTGGGTGGGGCAATGAGCTAACCGCAAACTTTTGCTTCTGGTCATTGCTTGCTTGCTACACCGCTGTATGGGGAATTATGGGATGAGGTCATTGAAGCACGGGCGCCTGGCCCATCAGGCAATAGAGGGCAACCAACCCGCCAATTATTTCAAAAGGCAATAGTGGGCAACCAATCATTTTAAAGGTCAACGCATGATCCGTGTGTAGTCAGCTTGTGCGCAGCTTGTGCACCATGGGGATAAAAGGCACGCCGTTGTTCCGGTCAGGGTCCTTGCCTGCGAGAGTGGCCACTGCGTTGGTGCTCTGGGGCTTGGACCCTGGCTAGCCAGAAAATAAACCTCCTCTTGTGTGATTGCATCCTCGATGTCTCTGCTTTTCTGTCCAGTGGGGCTGTGGAAGGTCGGTCCCTAACACAAACACCACTTCTGTTGTCACAGTAGAGACCAGCATCAGAAGACTGAAGGAACTGAAAGACCAATAGAAGAAGCTCTACCTTTTCAAACATCACTAGTGTATAATAAGTGGGTTAATTTACGTAAAAAAAAAAAAGGCAGAGGGTAGGAATTCAGCCATTGGCTTTCCTTCTTCTATTGGTTGACTCCCCTCCAGTTTGTCTGCTTTTTGTCAATATCTAGTTCCTTCAGTATGCTGCCCAGAGTTTATAATTGGTATTGGTATGTGATATTTGTTAGTCTGCCACTACTAGAAGAACTCTTCAACTAACTAGTGAACAATGTAACTGCATTTTAAAAAATGAAACGAACTTTAAACAAATACTGAATCCTAGTTAAGGTTTCTTCAGTGTGGTGGTATGGTTGGCAATTCTGCAACTATGTGGGTATGATGAGGACTAGGCAAATGAATATATAAATCGAGGAGCCAAGTTTATTTCTGTTGAAGAAAGAAGTTAAAACTCTGTAAAGGGGAAGACTAAATGAAGTATCTGGTATCAAATCAGAATTGAAAATACCAATATCAGCTCATGAAAATAGAACACATATTGGCTTTCTCTATGAAACAACTTGGAAGCAAAGACCTCCTGGTGGCAATGAGCACATCATGCACCCTGATCTTGGTTTCTAAATATTATATCCCACTAAAAGGAATCATAATGCCTGGGAAAAAATAACTGATTTCAGGTTGGGAAAGGGACAGTGAAAAATAAGCCTTTGAACTTCTTGTGAGGCACAAAGTATGAAAAGTGTTCAAGAAATAATGAGGACTTGTAAAAAGGTCAGCAGGAGCCATCCAAATGGAGCTCCCACTAGCCAAAACTGGTACAATTTGAACATCTAAATAAATAATGATAGTAAGAGAATATTCATGGAAAAATAAAGAGTATATAATAAATAGAGAAGGTAGAACATAAACCCCTCCCTTACAGAATTAGATCAACTAAGAAACACAGAAGAAATGACAGATTATAACCGTCAGCATTTTGAAGCTATCGTAGTAATAAACCATTTAACCAAGACACAGGAATGGATGCTGTGATAACATCTCTAGGAATGGCCCACAAGATTCCACATCCCTAATCCTAATCCCTAGAACCTGTCAATGTGATGAAATATCACTCCCATGACTGTGTTATGCAATATGGCACAGCTGACTTTAAAAATTAGAGATTATCAGGAGGAGGTGAGAGGGAAGAGGACCTAATCAAATCAGGACTTCTTAAAAACAGAAAAATTTCTCCAGCTGATAGAAAGCAGCAGAAGCAACAAGAAAAAGGTATATCAGAAAGATTCAAAACATGAGAAAGACAATGTGCTGTTGTTGGTTTTGAAGATGGAGCCGGGGCAAGTGAAAGAAATGAGGACAGCTAAAAGGAGCTGCAAGCGAGGATCCTGGCCAATAATGAGTGACAAACAGGGACTTCAAACCTATAACCACAAGGAAGTGAATTCTGCCAACAATTTGAATGAGCTTGGAAATAGATTTTGCCACAGAGCCTTCAGAAAGGAACATGGTCCTACTGACACCTTGACTTTGACCTTGTGATATGCTGAGCAAAGCCCACTGGCTTCCTGACCTATAAAACTGTGAGATAATAAATTTGAGTTAAGCTGCTAAATTTGTGGTCATCTGCAGTAGAAAACACATTAAGTTAACTTTTGATAATAAAAAGAATACCTAAGTAATCTCAAAGTGCTCCCAATCAAATTACTTATTAGTTACAAAGGATTAAATCACAACTTTATAGTGCATTAATCTAGCAAAAACAATAAAGTCTAAATTAACAATACCAATTAAAGGGACAAATCATATCATGTGCCCTGTGGTATGTTCACTGAGAACATAATATCACTTTACCTAGTATTCCTACCCAAAAAATATATAACTTGAATCTAATCATAACTAAACAATCCACATTGAGGGCCATTGATAAAGTAAAAGACCTGTATATTTCAAAAATGTCATAGTCCCAACAGAGAAACTGCTTCAGATTTTAAAAAGACTAAACAGACATGACAACTATATTCAATATGTAATCTTGAACTGGATGCTGGACTCAAAGAGAAAAACAATTATCTGTTAACACTATTGGGGCAATTGATGAAAGAAAAATAAAAACTGTGGATTAGATACCAGTATGTATTTAGTTTTACTCACCTATTCACCCTTCCCATTGTTATTCATTACCTCCTGTATTTTGGTGTTGCCATTTCAAATTATTTTCCTTCTGATTTCAGAAAACCTTTAATTTCCTCTAAAGTAGAGGTATTTCTTCTAGTGCAGGTTTGCTGGCATCAAGTTCTCACGTATTGTCTGTCCAGATATGTCTTTATTCCACCCCTCATTTCTGAAGGATGTTTTCACTAAATATAGAGCTCTATAGTGGCAATCACAGTCACGCACCACATAAAGACATTTCATTCAATGACGAACCGCATTATGTGACAGTGGTCTCATGAGATTACAATATCATATTTTTACTGAACCTTTTCTATGTTTACATACACAAATACTTATAATTGTGTTCCAATTGCCTACAATATTCAGTACAATAACATGCTGTACAGGTTTGTAGCCTAAGAGCAACAGGCTATCCCATATAGTCTAGGTGTATAGAAGGCTACACCATCTAGGTTAGAGTAAGTACACTCCGTGATTTTTGCACAACGACAAAAGTCACCCAATGAGCCTTGCACAGTGGCTCACACCTTTAACCCCAGCACTTTGGGAGGCCAAGGTGGGAGGATCGCTTGAACCCAGGAATTCAAGGCTACAATAAGCTATGCTTGAGCCACTATGCTACAGCCTGGAGCAACAGGTTATACCATATAGTCTAGGTATGTAGTAGGCTACACCATCTAGGTTTGAGTACACTCCATGATTTCTGCACTTTAAAGAAATAATTTCATTGTTATCATTTTCCCAAAGTCCATCACCTCCCGAACCCCATCAGATCAGCAACCACATCAGACCCTCATAGAATCATGAACCCCGCTGCAAGCATGCAAAGAGTCCAGGTCGCCTGCTCCCCATAAGAATCCAACGCCTGATGATCTGAGGTGGAGCCAAGGTAGCGACACACACCCCCCCACCCGTGGAAAAACTGTCTCTCATGAAACTGGTCCCTGGTGTCAAAAAGGTTACAGACCACTGATCAAATGACATAAAGATTTCACTCTTAATACATAAATAACTGCTAAGATAATATATTTCTATACTACTCCTGCTTCTTCTAATACTATCTATTTTTTGCAGGCAACATTCATCAGCCATTCTATAAGACATTTCCATTATGCATAAAACCATAATAAGTGCTTCCTTCTCTAAGTTTCTATAACCATACAATTTTACACTTTTACTTGCCAAAATTAAAATCTCCTGTGTCAGATATTAGTAAAGATACATAATAGAGGGTTTTGCTAATCGTCATTTTCCACAAACTGAAAACCTTTAATAGCTGTTCCCCCTAAAAAATAAATGGAAAGAAGACTAGAAGATATAGCACAGGCATCCTCAAACTATGGCCTGCGGGCCACATGCGGGCTGCCTAGCACATTTATCTGGCCCTCCAGGTGTTTTTGCCATGGCTGCCTGTCCTGCTTAGCAGTCAACTCATCCCAGGCCCACAGTGTGCACTCTCCAACGGTCTGAGGGACAGTGACCTGGCCCCCTGTTTAAAAAGTTTGAGGACCCCTGACATAGCACATTCTTTTTCAATTTACCTGTGCTTTGATTCATAGGAAGTCGTGGAGGAGAACTTGTTTCTTCAGATTCTTCTGATGACTGTGCGAGGAAGTCATGAAGCTTCTGCACCAATGTATTCAACTTGCTTTCACTATTAAAACAAAAATTTAAAGAAGTCCCTTAATTGGCCTGCCATGTATTTAATTAAATATAAAGCTCTAACAAAAAGAAAACCTATCTATATTGTAAGTCTTCTGAAAGTAGGCATATTCAAAGTAAAATGAATTTTATTGTACTGAGGATATAAAAATATGAGTAACACAACTTACCTGGGATAGGTACAACTACCTGGTATCAAAATATCATTTAAGGAAAATGCTGATACTACCCACTAAACACTTCTAAGATACTGAGATATTTCAATGTGCTCTATCTGACATGTTTAAACAGAAGTTAAACTTTATTTCATGTTAAATTATTTAAGATGTATCACAAAATACTACTCTTAACCTAATTTTTAAGAAATAATACACCTACCTACCACAAAAGAGTTTTAAAAAAAAGCAAAAAAAATTGGGGGAGGAATAAAAGGCCAAAAGGCATTCATATTTACAGTATATCCATTCTTCATAATCAATAGCTGTTCCTTGTACATATCTTGTCATATTACCATTAAACACTTTAGTTACTATTTCCTCTCACTTGTGTATACCCTATATTTGGAAAAGTCTTAGAAACCAAAATATATATGTAGATCACATTTTCAAGGAAGATTTAAACTTGCCAACATCCAAAAAAGGGGAGGCCAAGATTTTGTTTTGCATCATTTAAAAAAATAATTCAGCAATCTATCAAATATATTTACTGAGCATTTACTCTCTGGAAGGCCTCAGCAATACTATCTCCTGCTTGGCACAGAATAACTGTATAATTGACTGACATAAAGGTAAATAAAACATAAAACAGGACTTAGAAGCACTCAGTCAGTCTCCCAGGGAAATATTTATGTAACTAAATTTTATATTATCCTGGGTGGAGCTAGAGCTCACTCTTTGAAGTATCACAAGAATGGAAAAACAAGAGCCACATGAACTCGCCATCAAATTGGTACTAACTGGTCAACACTTAGGTGTTCGTATGGAAGCAATATTCATCAGGTGCCAGGCCAGTGGGAAGGGAGTAGAGGGGATGAGTAAATTCATAACTATTGGGCGCAGAGTGCACTGTATGGGGAATGGGCACACTTGTAGCTCTGGCTTGGGCAATGCAAAGTCAATATATGTAACCAAAATGTTTGTACCCCCATAATATTCTGAAATTTTTTTAAAAAGAAAATAAGTAAATAAATTGGGAAAAAATAAAAAATAAAGTTTATAGCATAAACTTAAGTTATATAATAGGTATATCTATAATTCAAAATAGTTATAAGGAATTAAAAGTTTAAATACAGAAAGTAAACATTTGCCCCATGTTTTTTTTCTGAGACAGAGTCTCGTTCTGTCACTTGGGCTAGAGTGCTATGGTGTCAGCCTAGCTTGCAGAAACCTCAAACTCCTGGGCTCAAGCAATCCTCCTACCTCAGACTCCTAAGTAGCAGGGACTACAGGCACTCGCCACAAAGCCTGGCAATTTTTTTCTATTTTTAGTAGAGACAGGTCTTGATCTTGTTCAGGCTGGTCTCAAACTCCTGACCTCAAGTGATCCTCCTG
Organism: Microcebus murinus; assembly: GCF_040939455.1. Taxonomy (NCBI): domain Eukaryota; kingdom Metazoa; phylum Chordata; class Mammalia; order Primates; family Cheirogaleidae; genus Microcebus; species Microcebus murinus. The sequence goes on from NC_134136.1 coordinate 8,911,897, forward strand.
CCTCAGACTCCCAGAGTGCTAGGATTACAGGCGTGAGCCACCATGCCCAGACACCCCATTTTTTAAAAAAAGAAAATTTTCTAAACTTAAAAGAGGTATAATAGATAAATATGACTAACAAAATTCAAAACTTTTGTGTGTCAAAGGACACCATCAAGAAAGTGAAAAGACAACCTGCACAATGGGAGAAAGCTATTTTCAAATCATATATCTCATAAGGGTCTAATAACCAGAATATATAAAGAATTCTTACAATTAAACAATAAAAAGACAACTCAATTTTAAAATGGGCAAAGGACTTAGATATACATTTCTCTAAAGATGATATACAAATGGCCAATGACCACATGAAAAAATGCTCAAGATCATTAGTCCTTAGGGAAATGCAAATCAAAACCACAACAAGAAACCATTTCATACTTAGTAAGATGAATATGATAATAATTTGAAAGACAAAATATAAGTGTTGGCAAGGATATCAAGAAATTAGAACCCACACACATTGCTGGCAGAAATGTAAAATGGTACAAACACCATGAAAAACAGTCTGGTAGTTACTCAAAAAGTTAAACAGAGTTACCAGATGTGACTCAGCAATTCTATTTCTAGATATATACCTATGAGAAATGAAAATATATGCCCACACACCCCTAAAATATTCATAATAAACAAAAAGTGGAAAGCACCCAAATGCTCATCAGCTGATAAGATAAACAAAATGTGGTATATCCATGGATTATACCCTAATAAAAAGGAATGAAATACTGATACATGATAAAACATGGATGAGCCTTGAAAACGTTATGCTACAAGGGTAAGGAACATATTTTAAGATTCCATTTATATAAACGAAATATCCAGAATGGGCAAGTCCATAAAGACAGAAAGCACATTGTGGTTACGAGGGGTCAGGGGAGGGAATTGGAAGATACAAGGTATCTTTTCAGGGTGGTAAAAATATTCCAGAATTAGGTAGTGGCCATGGTTTCACAACATTGTGAATTTACTTAAAAAAAAAAAACAAAACACTGAACTGTATACTTTCAAATGGTTAAAATGGTGACTTTCAGGTTATGTGAATTTTATCTCAATAAAAACTGCCCCTAGGCCGGGCGTGGTGGCTCACGCCTGTAATCCTAGCACTTTGGGAGGCCGAGGCGGGCGGATTGCTCAAAGTCAAGAGTTCGAAACCAGCCTGAGCGAGACCCCGTCTCTACCAAAAAATAGAAATAAATTAATTGACCAACTAAAAAATATATATATACAAAAAAAAAATTAGCCGGGCATGGTGGTGCATGCCTGTAGTCCCAGCTACTCGGGAGGCTGAGGCAGTAGGATCGCTGAGCCCGGAGATTGAGGTTGCTGTGAGCCAGGCTAACGCCACGGCACTCACTCTAGCCTGGGCAACAAAGTGAGACTCTGTCTCAAAAAAAAAAAAAAAAAAAACTGCCCCTAAAAACCAGGACAGAAATTCAAGAAAATACATACTTATTTAACTACATTTAAAAAAAAAAAAAAAAAAAAAGGCCGGGCGCTGTGGCTCACGCCTGTAATCCTAGCTCTTGGGAGGCCGAGGCGGGCGGATTGCTCAAGGTCAGGAGTTCAAAACCAGCCTGAGCAAGAGCGAGACCCCGTCTCTACTATAAATACAAAGAAATTAATTGGCCAACTGATATATATAGAAAAAATTAGCCGGGCATGGTGGCGCATGCCTGTAGTCCCAGCTACTCGGGAGGCTGAGGCAGAAGGATCACTGGAGCCCAGGAGTTTGAGGTTGCTGTGAGCTAGGCTGACGCCACGGCACTCACTCTAGCCTGGACAACAAAGTGAGACTCTGTCGCAAAAAAAAAAAAAAAAAACACGTGCACGTACCTCCAAAAAAAATTCACAATCAAAATTTAAAAGGAAAACTAGCTGGAAATTTTACATAAAAGAATAAAGATTTATTATATTAGAAAACTGCTATGGGAGAACAAATACTTCAACTTCACCATTAATGAAAAAGTGCAAACTGAAATACTGTAAATAAGGATGCAACTGTATCACAGCTTTCTGCACCACCCTCATGCAGGCAGAGTATTGAGAACCAAAAATCACTGGCCACTCTGCATGATTTTTCCATGTTTAGTTAGGAAGAACTTAAGATAGTTAGGAAAAGAAAAAGAAATGAGATATAACAAACATATTGCAACTAGAGATCTTGTGCGGGTATTTGGTTGTTTTCTTTTAGTGGACAGGGTTGTTTTGTAAAATTTTGAAATAAGCTTTGCCTCTAGAAAGAAGGTACCAAGAGGGTATGATGTCTACTTTTTGCCAATAATCCTTCTTTAGATAAGAGTCAGATGTACAAAAAAGTTTATCGTCAGGTCACTCAGTGTTCTTAAACACGTTAAGTTGCAAAATGGAACCTGAGGAAATGATGCTACATGTCAATTCACAGCATACAAAATTCCTCAGAATCAAAATTCAAAAACAGGAATGAATAGTGTCATATTATATCATATTCCATCAATGGACCACCAGAGAAAAGCTGTTCTCTAGAAATGAAAGGAATATAGCAAATTTGCAGAATTATGACTGCCCTACTCATTCCCAGAAATCATAGCAATCCAACTGCAGAGCCACCTATTCCATGAATTTATGCTGTGGGTAAGAATATGGATAAATTAGCACAGCCCATCAATAGTACCATCATACTATAAAAATAAAACCGAGAGAATATGAGAATATGATCAGCAGAACTTTTTATTTTGTGACAGACAGCACTCTGAGGCATAAAAATGTTTGTGTTGTGTTAGGTTGGTGCAAAAGTAATTGCGGTTTTAGCATTGTTGAAATTTCCCGGTTGATACCAGAATACATTCTTAAATAAATGTGGTTATGTTATACATCATTTTAATGCACATTTCCTGCTTTATGTTTTTTTGCTAATGACTTATTACTTGCTGTTTATTTTATATTTATTTTAGACTATGAAAATGATGTGAGACAAAAAGCAAATCTGAGCGATTTTCTTGAGTTCAAAATGGGTCGGAAAGCAGTGGAGACAACTTGCAACATCAACAACGCATTTGGCCCAGGAACTGCTAACAAACTTACAGTGCAGTGGTGGCTCAAGAAGTTTTGCAAAGGAGAAGAGAGCCTTGAAGATGAGGGGCCCAGTGGCTGGCCATCAGAAGTTGACAACGACCAACTAAGAGCAATCATTAAAGCTGATTCTCTTACAACTACACAAAAAGTTGCTGAAGAATTCAACATCGACCATTATATGGTCATTTGGCATTTGAAACAAACTGGAAAGGTGAAAAAGCTCGATAAGTATGTGGGGCCTCATGAGCTGACCGAAAATCAAAAAACCATCATTTTGAAGTGTTGTCTTCTCTTGTTGTATGCAACAACAATGAACCATTTCTCTTTCGGATTGTCATGTTCGACTAAAAGTGGATTTTATACGATAACCAGCAACAACCAGCTCAGTGGCTGGACCGAGAAGAACCTCCAAAGCACTTCCTGGAGCCAAACTTGCACCAAAAAAGGTCATGGTTACTCTTTGGTGGTCTGCTGCCAGTCTGATCCACTATGGCTTTCTGAATCCCAGCGAAACCATTACATCTGAGAAGTATGCTCAGAAAATTGATGAGATGCACCAAAAACAGCAATGCTCAGAGCTGGCACTGGTCAACAGAAAGGGCCCAGTTCTTCTCCACGACAATACTCAACCGCACATCGCCCAACCAACGCTTCTAAAGCTGAATAAATTGGGCTATGGAAGTTTTGCCTCATCTGTCATATTCACCTGACCTCTTGCCAAATGACTACCACTTCTTCAAGCATCTCAACAACTTTTTGCAGGGAAAACGCTTCCACAACCAGCAGGATGCAGAAAATGCTTTCCAAGTGTTCGCCAAATCCCAAAGCACAGATTTTTATGCTACAGGAATAAACAAACTTATTTCTCATTGGCAAAAATGTGTTGATTGTAATGGTTCCTATTTTGATTAATAAAGATGTGTTTGAGCCTAGTTATAATGATTTAAAATTCGTGGTCTGAAACCACAATTACTTTTGCACCAACTTAATAAATTACGAAACCAAGTAAAAGCCCAATGGTGGAAAAAAATAAATAAATAAACAATGCTGCCCATTCATTTGAAAAAGCTTTACTTTTTGAGGGTACAATTTCTGGAAACAGCCAGATGTCACTTAGAGTCAAATATGATGAATAATACAAAATGATCAAGTTGGATAAAACTAATTTTTTGCCAAAATGTTAAGTATTCTTGAAGATTTGTTTTCTTGTATGACTTCTAAACTGGTTATGAAAGGAGAGTTCCCAAAATATCCTTGAGGACTAACTAACATTAATGACAACATCATTAATGTCAATATGGCCTCCCAAGGTGACTATTTTTTTTTTTTTGAGACAGAGTCTCACTTTGTTGCCCAGGCTAGAAGGAGTGCCATGGCGTCAGCGTAGCTCACAGCAACCTCAAACTCCTGGGCTCAAGTGATCCTCCTACCTCAGCCTCCCAAGTAGCTGGGACTACAGGCATGCACCACCATGCCCGGCTAATTTTTTCTATGTATATTAGTTGGCCAATTAATTTCTTTTTTATTTATAGTAGAGACGAGGTCTCCTCTTGCTCAACTGGTTTCGAACTCCTGACCTTGAGCAATCCCCCCCCCCTCGGCCTCCCAGAGTCCTAGGATTACAAGCGTGAGCCACCATGCCCGGCCCCAAGGTGACTATTTAAAGAGAAACTTTATTTGCATATATAAGTTCTAACATCAATTTTTAAATTTTGTCTCATTTACAGAGTCACAATTTAGATGTGGTCCTTAGAAATGTGTATGTCCTATTTTTGGAAATGGTATTAAACACACCAAACCAAGTGCAACACTCACTAATCCTTTTTGTAAACCGAAAAATCTTTTCTTAAGGCAAAAGAGCACACATTAAACGTAACAGTTTTGTGGTTGTTAACTATTACAAGTTAAATTTTTCATTACAACTGCAGACAGTTGTCACTCTTACTCCCTCTACCAAAACTTGAAGCTCATTCATCTAATATTATGCATTACTCTAGGCTAGTTCAAAGTCCTTAAATGTATCTTTTCAGAATAGTTAAAAATCTCCATTAGAGAAGAGTGAGTTCAGCCTTTGGGTTGACGTTCCAACAATTACAACAGGCCCTTGATGTAGATGACAGCCCATCTACATCTGATCGACCATATCTACAATTGAACCCCAAAATTAAATCTAAATTCCTAAAATGTAAACCAACCAAATAACAAATGATTGGATTTCAGACAAGTTTTAAGTTTTAATGTCACTTTTTAAACCCTGGCCCATGTTCTTTCCCTTGAATGTTTTGCTGCTTTGTGGGCTTTTTTCCCACAAGGAATTATGGGGTTCAAAAAATTATAAGTGTTTTATATCAATTCAAGATGGATAACAGACTTAAACCTAAGGAATGAAACCATAAGAATTCTAGAAGAAGATGTCAGGAAGACCCCTTCAGACATTGGCCTAAGCAAAGAATTTTTGAAGAAGACCCCCAAAGCAATCACAGCAGCAACAAAAATAAATAAATGGGATCTGATCAAATTAAAAAGCTTTTGCACAGCCAAAAAAACTATCATTAGAGCGAATAGACAGCCTACAGAATGGGAGAAAAGATTTGCTCTCTTTGGTATGAATGAGCTCTAAAGTATCCAAAAAAAAGGAAAGAAATTAAAAATAAACAGATAGTAAAAAAGAAAAAAAAAAAGATTTGCTCTCTACATATCCGATAAAGGGCTGATAACAAGAATCTATCTAGAACTTAAATCAACAAGAAAAAAAAAAATCAAACAACCCCATCAATAAATGGGCAACGGAAATGAACAGAAACTTTTCAAAAGAAGACAGAATAATGGCCAGCAAACATATAAAAAAATGCTCAACATCTCTAATCATTAGAGAAATGCAAATCAGAACCACAATGAGAGATCACCTAACCCCATTGAGATTGGCCTCTCTCAAAAAGTCCCCAAACAACAAATGCTGGCAAGGATGTAGAGAGACGGGAACACTCTCTTACATTGCTGGTGGGACTGCAAATTAGTGCAACTTCTGTGGAAAAGAATTTGGAGATACCTCAAAGAGCTAAAAGTAGAAATACCATTCTATCCAGTAATAGCACTATTAGGCATCTACCCAAAAGAGCAAAAGAAAGACATTCTATCATCTGCACCTGAATGTTTATGGCAGCACAATTCACTATTGCAAGGATATGGAAACAACCCAAGTGCCCGTCAATTCATGAGTGGATTATCAAAATTTAGTATATGTATATAATGGAATATTACTCAATTATAAGAAACGACAGTGATCTAGCAACTCTTATATTTTCCTGGATTGAGCTTAAGCCCATTATCCGAAGTGAGGTATCACAAGATCGGAAGAATAGGCTCCATATGTACTCGCCATCAAATTGGCACTGACTGATCAACACTATGGTGCTCACATGGTAGTAATATTCTCCAGGGATTAGGGGGGTTGAAGGGATAAACTCACAACTAATGGAGGCAGTGAGCATTGTAGAGAGAAAGGGCATTCCTTTAATCCTCGCTTGGGTGAAGCAAAGATATAAAATGTAACCAAAATGTTTGTAACCTCATAATATCCTGAAATGAAATTTTTTTAAAAATTATTATTTTTTTACCTCTTTGCACACATTTATTCTATTATTTTTGGAGAAGTATATGTGCAGATGAACTAGCCTTTTTTAAAGTTAAACTTTTCATTTTGAGAGAATTACAGATGTGTATGCAGTCATAAGAAATAATAAAGACAGACCCTGTGTATCATTTATTCAGTTTCGCAAAAATGGTAACATCTTCCAAAACTACTTTTTATTCTTACCCATTCATCTACCTGTTCCCATAGATGGGCTGCTGTCTTGAAGATATAGCAAGGGACCATACAGTGCTGACATTTGGGTAAATGATCATGGGTATATTCACCAAAATGGTTTTATTATAAAGAAAAACAACAGTAATTAATTTAAAATTTTTGTTCTCATCATGATTGTTTAAAATAGAGTATTATAATCCAAATCAGAAAAGAAAATATAAAATGATCTCTGTTCACTGATGACATGATCTTGCATGTAGAAAACCCCAAAGATTCCACAAAAAAATTAATAGTTAATAAAAGAATTCAGTAAAGTTGTAGGATACAAAATCAACACACAGACTGGGAGTGGTAGCTCATGCATGTAATCCTAGTACTCTGGGAGGCCTAGGTGGGCAGATCGTTTGAGCTCAGGAGTTCGAGACCAGCCCAAGCAAGAGCAAGACCCCGTCTCTCTACTAAAAAAATAGAAAGAAATTAGCTGGACAACTAAAAATATATACAAAAAAATTAGCCAAGCATGGTGGCACATGCCTGTAGTCCCAGCTACTCAGGAGGCTGAGGCAGAAGGATTGCTTGAGCCCAGGAATCTGAGGTTGCTGTCAGCTATGCTGACGCCTCAGCATTCTAGTCCAAGCAACAGAGCAAGACTCTGTCTCAAAAAAAAAAAAAAATCAACACACAAAAATCAGTTGCACTGCTATACAATGAATAATCTGAAAAGAAAATTAAGAAAAGAATTTCATTTACAATAGCATCAAGAAAAATTAAAAACTCAGGACTAAATTTAAACTGAAGCAAGACTTATACACTGAAAACTATAAAACATTGCTAAAAAATTAAAGATGACATCTCATGTTTATGGATTAGAAAACTTAATATTGTTAAAAATTTAAGACAAACAATCCACAGATGAAATGTAAACCATATCAAAATCCCAATGACATTTTTTTGTAAAAATAGAAAAACTATCCTAAAATTCATAAGGAATCTCAAAGGATCCCAGTCAAAACCACCGTGAAAAAGAACAAAATTGGAGGACTAACACTTCTTGATTTCAAAGCTTACTACAAAGCTAAAGTAATCAAAACAGTGTGGTACTGGCAAAAAGACAAACAGACCAGTGAAACAGAATACAGAACCCAGAAATAAACTCTTATATATGTGTCAACTGCTTTTTGACAAAAATGCCAAGACCATTCTATGAGGAAAAGATAGTCTTTTCAACAAATAGCGCTGGGAAAACTGGATACATGCATACAAAAGAATGAAGTTGGGCTGGGCGTGGTGGCTCATGCCTGTAATCCTAGCTCTCTGGGAGGTCGAGGTGGGCGGACTGCTCGAGGTCAGGAGTTCAAAACCAGCCTGAGCGAGACCCTATCTCTCCTAAAAACAGAAATTAATTGACCAACTAAAAATATATATATACAAAAATTTAGCCAGGCATGGTGGCGCATGCCTGTAGTCCCAGCTACTCGGGAGGTTGAGGCAGTAGGATCACTTGAGCCCAGGAGTTTGAGGTTGCTGTGAGCGAGGCTGGCGCCACGGCACTCACTCTAGGGTGGGCAACAAAGCGAGACTCTGTCTCAAAAAAAAAAAAAAAAATGAAGTTGGACCCTTACCTGATACCACATAAAAAAATTAACTCAAAATGCATCGAAGCCATAAGAGCTAAAACTGTAAGACTCTTAGAAGAAAACAGAGGAAATTATGACATTGGCTTTCTTACATATGACACCAAAAGCATAGGCAACAAAAGAAAAAATAACTTAGACTTTATCAAAATTAAAAATTTTTATGGGCCAGGCATGGTGGCTCATGCCTGTAATCCTAGCATTCTGGGAGGCAGAGGCGGGCAGATTGCTCAAAGTCAGGAGTTCGAAATCAGCCTGAGCAAGAGCAAGACCCCATCTCTAATAAAAATAGAAAGAAATTAATTAGCCAACTAAAAACATATAGAAAAAATTAGCCAGGTATGGTGGTACATGCCTGTAGTCCCAGCTACTTGGGAGGCTGAGGCAGAAGGATCGCTTGAGCTCAGGAGTTTGAGGTTGCTGTGAGCTAGGCTGACACCACACCACTATCGCCTGGGCAACAGAGTGAGACTCTGTCTAAATAAATAAATAAATAAATATTTTGTGCATAAATGGTCATTATCAAAAGAATGAAAAGACAACCCACAGAACAGGAGAAAATATTTACAAATCATGTGATAAGAGTTTAATATCCAGAACATATAAAGAACTTCTACGACAAAAAATCAAACAACCCAATTCAAAAATGGCCAAAGGATTTAAAAAGATATTTCTCTGAAGACGACACAGAAATGGCCCAACAGACATGTGAAAAGATGGTCTACATCACTAGTCATTAGGGAAATGCAAATCAAAACCACAATAATACCACTTCACACCCATTAGAAAGCTATTATCAAAAAAAAATGAAAAATAACAAGCATTGGTGAGGGTGTATAGAAACTAGAACTCTGATGCATTGCTGGTAGGAATGTCAAATGGTACAGGCACCATGGAAAAATAGTATGACGGTTTCTCAAAAAGATAAACATAGTATTACCATATGATCCAATAATTCCACTTCTAGGTGTATATACGCAAAAGAAATGAAAGCAAGCACTCAGATACCTTCATACCAATGTTCACTGCAGCATTATGCACAATAGCCAAAAGGTGGGAACAACCAAAATATCCATCAACAATAGATAAATGGATAAATAAGATGCGGTATATATACAACAGAATAAAAGGAATGAAATTCCCTATAAAAGAAGGAAATTCTGATACATGCTACAATAGACATGAACTTTGAAAACTTTATACTAAGTGAAATAAGCCAGACACAAGAAAAGGATAATTTTTGTCCACTTATATGAGATATTTAAAATAGGCAATTTTTATAGAGTCAGAAAGTAAAATAGAGGTTATCAAGGGCTGGAGGGGAAAGGGGGTAATGGGGAGTTGTTTATGGGTTACAGAGTTTCTGTTTGGAGTGATGAAAAGGTTCTGGAAATAAAGAGGGGTGATGATTGCACAAGACTGTCAGTGAATTATAATGCCACTGAATTATACACTTAAAAACAATTAAAATGGTAACTTTTTAAAAAGGCATTTGATATATCATGCAAATACTAATGAAAAGAAAGGTGGTGGTGGCCGGGCGCTGTGGCTCACGCCTGTAATCCTAGCTCTTGGGAGGCCGAGGCGGGCGGATTGCTCAAGGTCAGGAGTTCAAAACCAGCCTGAGCAAGAGCGAGACCCCGTCTCTACTATAAATACAAAGAAATTAATTGGCCAACTGATATATATATATAAAAAAAATTAGCCGGGCATGGTGGCGCATGCCTGTAGTCCCAGCTACTCGGGAGGCTGAGGCAGGAGGATCGCTTGAGCCCAGGAGTTTGAGGTTGCTGTGAGCTAGGCTGACGCCACGGCACTCACTCTAGCCTGGACAACAAAGTGAGACTCTGTCTCAAAAAAAAAAAATAAAAAAAAAAGAAAGGTGGTGGTGTTCATGGCCACTAAGACACAAAGCCATGTACAAACTGCAGCACTGTTGGTACTAGAGAAAATTGGGAAATAACCTTATTTTTTTCCATAAAAAATGAAATGGATAAATTCACATAGCTTTATCTCCAATATTTTAGCTTACTTTTTAAATCTGAAAAACATAATTTTTAAAACAGCATATTATTTTTAAAACAAAGCAACTTAGCTAACAGGAGATGCCCAAGGAGTCCTTGTATCCAGGGGCAAGTGGAGCTGATTTGTACCTCCTGCCCTAGGGGAAAGGGGAGCAAGCAGGGGTCAAGCAAAGCATTCACTCCCTGCCACCTACATTACCCACTTCCCACCAAAACTCTACTCCCCACCCCTGCCTGTCCACACCCACCATGGCTACTATTCAGCAGTTTGTAGAAGGATGGCATCTGGTGCAGAGTTAAGACTTTAAATATATGAAGGAAGTAGGAGTGGGAGTGGCACTGTGAAACATGGGTGCAGTGGCCAAACCAGATTGTATCATCACTTCTGACAGCAAATCCTTCACCGTAAGAACTGTAAGTACTTTAAAAACACAGTTTTCCTGTAAACCAGGAGAGAAGTTTGAAGAAACTACACATGATGGCAAAAAAAAAACTATCTGCAAATTTACAAATGGTACATGGGTTCAACACAAGGAATAGCATAGGAAGGAAAACACAATCAGAAAAGTGATAATGGTGGACTTTCTTATGAACAATGTCACCTGTACTAAAATCTATGAAAAGCTATAATAAAATTTCCACTATAACTTTGCACAGGAATCAGCTGTAAAAATAAACAAGTTCAAGTTTGAGGAGCAAATCTTCATAATCCTTCTTTTTTCCATTGCTATGTTCAACTATCTCTATCACAAACATTTTACTTGCAATTGGCTTATTAGGATCATCCTTTTGGTTAGTAATTAAATGTGTTTGTGCTAACAAAATAAATCAATAAAGCAACATAAAACTCATTACTCTGCTGTGATTCCCTTATAGAAACTTTTGGAAAAAAGTAAATAAAATGCATGAAGAAATGAATAGGAAACTATAACTTATTAAACTCTATAGTGTTAACTGTGATACCACTTTTTTAACCTATCAAATATTTAGGGGATAAAACAACGACTCCTTTTGGGTCAAAGTGCCAAAACACTCTCATGGATGGCCTGAGATGATACATGCCTCTAGAAAACAACCTGGTATTAAGCATCAAGAGCCTTTGATCTAATAATTCTGCCTCTTTTTATCTATGCAAAGAAAATAATTCTAAATAACTTTACTCATAAAAGGTATCAATCTATGACATATTTACAATAGGGAAAAAAAACTGTAAACAATTAAAATGTACAATAGCTTGGAAGTCCTCATTCCCATCCTTAAAACAAGAAAACTTGCTAAACAAACTGAAAATCAGTAAGTTTATCTTTTTCTCTCCAAATACTGAGGTCACAGGGCAAACCACCACTAAAAAAAAAAAAGAGAGAGAGAGAGAAAGAGAGAGAGAGAGACAGGCAGATACAGAGAAGCACAACTTATCTAGAACAGAAATGCTTAAACAGCAATTGATGAACTGCTGGAAGCCCATACTTGAGTCAAACAAAAATCTTGAGGTCCTAGTCTTAGAGGGGTCCCCACACTTTCCTGGGTTTTAGCTCCATGAGCCCTACAAGGTTTTTAGGAGGTTTTCACCATAAAGATTTGAGAAAAATTTCCTTGTGCCTTTAGCAGGAGGAAGGGGAAGTAATCATATTGAAACATGCCCAGAGCATTATTTACATGGAAACAGAGCAATTAGAAAACTGCTGATCCTTCTAGTTTTCCGGTCTCATCTAAGGGGAGAGGAGGAGAGGGGAAGGTAATTAATACTTCTGAAGGTCACAACTCAGGGACTCAGGATCACTAAAACAAATAAACAAACAAACAAACAAACAAACAGCTTTCATTCTAAGATTACAGAACACTTCCCTTCCCCAATTCCTTACCACTACAGCACCAGTACTCCAACATAATACCAATGAATTACAACTGATAAAGCTGCAAGACACAGACATCGTTTAAGAAAAAATTATTAGGGAAACCCAAAGACAACAGGGGAGAAAAAAAAAACACAAGAAAACTAGAAGAAAATTGATTATCTCTGGTACCTACATCTACAGTAGACATTAAACACAGCCCAGCTCCTAGCCAGATTAACATAAAACTTCACACTAAAAGTATGATTACCTCAGTTCCTATTGCTAGATATATTATGTCCCGCTTTCAACAAGAACCTACAAGGCATGCTAAAAGGCAAGAAAAAACAGTCTAAAGAGACAAAGCAAGCACTAGAACCAGACTCAGATTTGATACAGAATTTGGAATTATCAGATAGGGAATGTATTTACCTATGACTAACACAATAAGGATTCTCATGGAAAAATTAGACAACATGCAAGAACAGATGGGTAATATAAGTGGAGAGATGGAAATTCAGATCATCAAAAAGAAATGCTACACATCAAAAACACTATAAAAGAATCAAAGAATGCCTTTGATGAGCTCACTGGACACAGGCAAGGAAAGAATCAGTGAGGCTGATGATATGGCAATAAAAACATCCCAGCACAGTGGCTCATGCCTGTAATCCCAGCACTTTAGGAGACTGAGGCAGAAGGATTGCTTGAACCCAGGAGTTCGAGGCTACAGTGAGCTATGATGGGTCCACTGCATTCCAGCCTGAATGACAGAGCAACACCCTGTGTCTCTTTTAAAAAAAAAAAAAAACTATATATATATATATATACACACACACACACACATATATATATAATCTTTTCATAGTATATATTTGAAATCCATGTGCAAATATATTTCCAGCACATCATATAATTAGTGGCTATTATATAATATTATACAGTGCAAATCTAGAGCTACATCAAAATCCCCAAAACGACACTGAACAAAAAAAGCAAGCTGCAAAATAATATGTACTGTATGGTGCCACTTACATAAACTTATACAACTGAAAGAATTCTAACTAATGCTTACGTTTATGAATACATATTTACATAGAAAACAAAATAATCCATGAGGCCTCAACTCTATCTGTAATATTTTATTTCTTTAAAAGAAATCTAAAGCAAATATGACATAAGATTTCATAAAGCTAAGCGGTGAGTGCAGAGCTATTTATATTATATTCTTTGTTTAAAATATTTCCCAATTAAATAAATTTAGAATATGCATGTTCTAACCCCCTATTTGTTTATATCCAATAACTTAAATTTGAAAATATGCTACCGAAAAACTTAGAGTATAAAAATCTCATACTTCACCTTGTACTACATAGACCCAGAGTATCCTTCTATGTTTCATGCAATAAGTTTGAATTAAGGATTAAAAACTGATGAATTTGTCTTGTTTATTCAAAAAGCAATTACCATGTGACTATTGTGAGCATTCCAGGAGCTCATGATGTGGTTAAATAGCTTTTTTTTTTTCCCACAAGTGATACAGTCATATAGAGATGAAAGTATACTTTGGCACTATACAGAACACCAAGATCAAACAAAGAAAATTAGCTAAACACTAAAAACAGTGACTTTGCTCCTCAAAGTAATTGCTCAATGGAAAGTTTTAAAAGGGATTCTTTTCTTTTGCATATATTTAAGTTGTGCAACATGTCTTTTTTTTTTTGGAGACAGAGTCTCACTCTATTGCCCTGTGTAGAGTGAAGTGGCATCATCGTAACTCACTGCAACTTCAAACTCCTGACCTCAAGTGATCCACCTGCCTCTCCCTCCCCAGTAGCTAGGACTAAAGGTGTATGCCACCATGCCTGGCTAATTTTTCCATTTTTAGTAGAAACTGGGTCTTGCTCTCACTCAGGCTGATCTTGAACTCCTGAGCTCAAGCAATACTCCCACCTTGGCCTCCCAGAGTGCTAGGATTACAGGCGTGAGCCACCGCGCCCAGGCTGTACAACATGTTTTGATACACATACACATAGTGAAATGATTACTACAGCTAAGCAAATTAATATATCCATCTCCACACCTAGTTACCTTTTTGTGCATATGCATGCTGTGAGCACCTGGAATCTAATCTTGGCAAATTTCCAGTATATGATACAATATTATTAACTATAGTCATCATGCTATATGTTTTATCATCCTATATAACTGCAACTTTGTACCCCTTGACCAACATCTCCCCATTTCCATCTTCCCGCCCATGGTAACCATGTTGCTACTCTATGCTTTCATGAGTTTGACTTTTTTAGCTTCCACGTGTACGTTAAGATCATGCAGTATTCTTTCTGTGTCTGGCTAATTTCACTTAGCATAAATGTCCACCAGGTTCATCCATATTGTCACAAATGGCAAGCATGTTAGTTTAGTGTACCACCCTGAGATACAATTACACCCCAGTTTTTTCTTTAAAGACTGGAAAAAACACACATGTGAAGCCCTTGCTATTCACTTTACTTAGTCTTGGTTAAATACTATATATATTATTTGTATATAACTAAATTCTAATAAAGGTTCACAGCATATGAAAGAAAAGTTCAAAATGGGAATCACTGTAACCACAGAGATTATGTGTTGTCAAAATATGGAACTTCAGATATAAACAGTCTTTCATAACAATAAGGCTTACACAAGAAAATAAAAACTAGTTGAAAATATGACTTAGTGCCTGTAGTCCCAGCTACTCCAGAGGCTGAGGCTGGAAGATTGCTTGAGCCCAGCATTTCCAGTTCAGACTGGGCAACATGGTGAGACCCTGTGAAGGAAAAAAGAAAAGAAAAGAAGGAAAAGGAAAAGAAAGGAAAAAGAAACAAAAACAAAGGAAAAAGAAAAGGAAAGAGAAAGAGAAAGAACAGAAAACATGACTTTAAAAACCGAAATTCAATTATACGGATATCTGTAATTTACTTTGAAATGAATAAGAAAATAAAATGGACTATTACATCACTGGTGAGTTGAACAGATGGAAAATACGTGATAAAACAAGAACAGCAAAATGTCAAAGGTAAAATCTAGATGCTAAGTATTCCTGGTGTTCACTGTAAAATTCTTTCAGCTTTGCTGTTTAAGTTTGAAATTTCTCATAATAAAATGTTAAAAATTAAACTTCAATAATGTGAGTATAATACCTTCTAAACTGCAATTATTATGACACCAAATTTTTAAAAATCACTTAAAAGAAATGAAGAAGCCAATCGTTACTTGCATTGGCACCAGAAGGGAAAAAAAAAAAATCAACTTGTCTTTTTGCAAGCACTTCATTTTAGGTAAACCTCCCATTGTATCATTTTTTAAGAAACATTTCAATACAATAATATGATGTCTGTAATTTGTTTCAAAATAATCCACTGAGCAGAGTATTAAACAAATTCAATTGGTCACAAGATGATAGCTGTTGAAGCTGGGTGAAAAGGACTAGGTGGGATTCATTATACTATTTTCTTACTTTTGAATATGTCTGCAATTTTCCAGAATGAAAAAGTTAAATATATAGAGAATTTTTAATACCTAGTTAAGTGTCTTATTTCCTAGAACAGATAAAATAAACTGTTTCGATTTTTTATATTAAAGGTATAACTAATACTAGCTCAACCTTAAACCATAATCTGTACAAAGGTACTGATCCTTGCTTTTATGGACAGCTAGTTCTAAATCTGCTGGATACTTCCATATCTCCATATTCTTTAATCTAATATTATAGTACACACTTAGAAAGGTATTAAGACAATTGACATGAGTTCCATTAAGTCTGACTCAAGCTTCTTGACTTTGCCCATTCTGATCAAAGATAATGTTAACCATTCTATGGCCAACTTCTAACTTATTCCACATTTTTCACAACAAAAATACACAAGTAATAAATGGAGATCCAAGTTCCAACACACAGAAGACATATAATGCAAAAGTCAAATAAGGAATATTTTTCTCCGTAGAAAGACTGGTAGAAATCACTCAAATTTTATAGAATACTGGTTACTCTTCTCACTTTTTTTCTCCCACTACAGACTTCTTCCTAGTATAGTAAGCATAAGCACTATTCTTTCTAGTAAGCTAAATCTACTCTGGTCTCTAATGACAACACTGTTAATCTAGTTATACTGCTTAAACAAGGTCAAAACTATACAAATCCAAAGTAAAAACCACACATCACAACAACAAAAACATATATGAGTTACTCTGAGATTAGAAAAAGAAATTTTTCTGATCAAAAACAACTATGTCATCCAGATGCAGTGACTCACACCTGTAATCCTAATACTTTGTAAGGTCGAGGTACGAGTTCAAGACCAGCCTGAGCAAGAGCCAGACCTAGCCTCTATAAAAAAAAAAAAAATAGAAAAAATTAGCTGGGTGTGGGTGCTGCAAGCCTGTAGTCCCATCTACTCCGGAGGCTGAGGCAGGAGGATTACTTGAGCCCAGGAGTTTGAGGTTGCAGTGAGCTATGATGATGCCACTACACTACACTCTAGCCTAAGCAACAGAGCCAGACTCTGTCTCAAAAAACAAAAACAAAGAAAAAAACAACTATGTCACTAATTCCATACTCTTAGAAAATCTCCTTTGCCTCTCTAAAGTATATTGTAGTGATTTTAGTAAATAATTACACCCTATCTTAATTTAAATATCAAAGAAACAGCTCTGAGGCATGTGAATAATAATACAAGTAATCAAGAAGATCCTAAATAATTGAGTGTCACAATAGAACTGTAGCTAATTAATTTCCTTAAGCATGAGGCAGTGATAGAGAAATGTAAAAATCACTTTATAAAAATCACATAACAGGGCCGGGCACGGTGGCTCACGCCTGTAATCCTAGCTCTCTGGGAGGCCGAGACGGGCGGATTGCTCAAGGTCAGGAGTTCGAAACCAGCCTGAGCAAGAGCGAGACCTCGTCTCTACTATAAATAGAAATAAATTAATTGGCCAACTAATATATATAGAAAAAATTAGCCGGGCATGGTGGCTCATGCCTGTAGTCCCAGCTACTCGGGAGGCTGAGGCAGGAGGATTGCTTGAGCCCAGGAGTTTGAGGTTGCTGTGAGCTAGGCTGACGCCACGGCACTCACTCTAGCCTGGGCAACAAGTGAGACTCTGTCTCAAAAAAAAAAAAAAAAAAAAATCACATAACAGGTGTCCTTTATTTTTTTGAACAGGAGCTCTGACACACGTTATAGAAAAATATTCTATTTTTTACTGAATTCTTATAAAATACATACAAAACAATTTAATGGTATGATTAAAAACATAGTACTACACCAAGAACCTTGAACTGGGAATCAGATAACTTTGGTTCCAGTCTTAACTACCAATTAGATCTATGACCTTAACTCCCCTTAAGCAAATTGCAACCTCAGTACAGCTCAATTTTCTGACTTATAAAATGAGAGAACCTTACGAGATGATTGTTAAAATATTTGCATCTATAAAATTTGCTTCTGAAAGACACCATCAATCCAACATAATAGATTTAAGAGTAAACCAGCTGCATGTCCACTCCTGGAAATAACCAATTAGCAATTTCCTTTTCCTCTGCAATGTATTGATCCCAACATCCCTCTGTTTTAACTCACACTATCCTCTAACCAAAGGAGAAGTCTAGCTCATTTAAGGATTCCCAACCCAAAACCATATTTCTGAAATGCTATTGCTTTACACTTTTTATCTAGGTTATCTCATAGGATTGTTTTTTTGTTTGTTTGTTTTGGGTTTTTTTAAGACAGAGTCTCACTTTGTTGCCCAGGCTAGAGTGAGTGCCCTGGCATCAGCCTAGCTCACAGCAACCTCCAACTCCTGGGTTCAAGCGATCCTTCTGCCTCAGCCTCCCGAGTAGCTGGGACTACAGGCATACGCCGCCATGCCCAGCTAATTTTTTCTATATATATTTTAGTTGGCCAATTAATTTATTTCTATTTATAGTAGAGACAGGGTTTCGCTCTTGCTCAGGCTGGTTTCGAACTCCTGAACTCAAGCAATCCACCCGCCTCTGCCTCCCAGAGTGCTAGAATTATGGGTGTGAGCCACCAGCCCGGCCTCATAGGATTGTTATATAACCCAGCAGATCATTGGGATAGAACTGCAGAGCTAAAAGCACTTTTAATTGAGAGACTAAACTAGAGAGTATCACCACAGAAACAATTGGGGCTCAGGGTCACAGTTATCAGAAGACCTAGAACTAAAAGTTATAGAAGGCATGGTCCAGTGCTTTTTCAATACTCCATTCTATTAATAACACTATGTCCTATTACCTGAAAATATCTTGACTTATTTTATATTACCCAAAGTTTCAAAGTTATTCTATTACTTCACCAACTATTTAAGTACAAGTAAAATCAAGCTATTATCACTTCATGGGAGATAGGTCATACTAAATCTACTTTGCCCATCACTCTTTATTTTTATTAATTTATCATCCTCTGTAAAGTAGGAAACTTAACAATCCTTCCTCCCAGAGATGTGTTCCCAGGGTAAGGAAAAACTTTTCCTCCCCTTGTTGTTTCCTAATTTTTTAGAAAATCATATACAACAATAACAAAGATTTATCTACCATTATACAAATAAATGCTGCTTGTAACAGTAACTTTAGTAAAACAAACATGAATAAATGGAAATGTTTGAAATGCTCAACTGGTTATTTTGGTACAGGAATTGTCCTTTTATTTTATTTTTTATTTAATCAACTGACTTTTTAAAAGTGAATCACAAATAAGCTCAAAACTAAGGAAATGTGAACCACACCCATTTCCTTAGAAGAATATCATTAAATCCACATTCAGGAAAAATTCCATTCTTGGGCAATTTTCTTACAAAACAGAGATATAGTAAATAAGTGATATGAATAAAACTAAGCACAGCTATGGACATACTTCTAGCCACTTCTTAGAAGGCAAAATACCTACCCATACCATTATCATAACAATACTTAAATCTAAGAAAATCTCACTTCTGAAAGCAATGTTAAGGGCTTTCCTTTAAGAAATCCTGCTTTAAAGTAACAAGACTCGGAGAGTTCTTTCTTATTTAATGTATCTATGTTGTTTTCAATGTCTGCATGGTAAATAAAAACACTTAAAGGATCAGAGTTGAGGGCCTATCAACTTTTTCTTTCCCCCACAAACCTTCATCACAATCTACAATTTTTACCCCAAAGGAAAAGAGTTGAGGATCAAAGGACCAAAATGAGAAAAGCAAACCAGGCACAATGGCGAGTGCCTGTAGTCCCAGCTACTCTGGAGGCTGAGGCAGGAGGATGAATGGAGGCCAGGAGTTCCAGGCTGCAATGCACTATGGTGCAAACTGTGAGTAGCCACTGCACTCCAGCCTGGGCAACACAGTGAGACCCTGTCTCAATGAATCAATCAATAAAAAATAAAATTTTCAAAAATGGGAAAAGCAGCAAATTGTCACACAAGGATTGGTTTTCTGCAAACTGTTCTTAGATTACTAAAACAATCTTGGCATGGAAGGCTTTAATACAATTTCCGCACACCTGTCATTATGTTGATTTTTTTATTATTTTCTACTATATCTTATTATCTTTCACTCTCATTTGTTTCATTATGTCAGTTTGCTTTTCTCCACGGTAATGTAACTTTCAAAATACATTTTATCAAACACATCTTTGTAAATGCCAATAATCTGTGCTGAAGAAGTAAATAATCACTACTTTTTAAAAAATCATACTAATAATTGAATGCTAAAACCAGTGAGTTTGTTTAGGAACAGGAGGATATTTACAGTCTCAAAATATCACCCCACAGGCCGGGCACAGTGGCTCACGCCTATAATCCTAGCACTCTGGGAGGCCAAGGCGGGTGGATTGCTAGAGGTCAGGAGTTCAAAACCAGCCTGAGCAAGAGGGAGATCCCATCTCTACTATAAATAGAAAGAAATTAATTGGCCAACCTAAAAATATATATACAAAAAAAAATTAGCCGGGCATGGTGGCACGTGCCTGTAGTCCCAGCTACTGGGGAGACTGAGGCAGAAGGATCGCTTGAGCCCAGGAGTTTGAGGTTGCTGTGAGATAGGTTGATGCCATGGCACTCTAGCCTGGGCAACAAAGCGAGACTCTGTCTCAAAAAAAAAAAAAAAAAAAAATGTTGGCCGGGCGCGGTGGCTCACGCCTGTAATCCTAGCTCTCTGGGAGGCCGAGGCAGGTGGATTGCTCGAGGTCAGGAGTTCGAAACCAGCCTGAGCAAGAGCGAGACCCCGTCTCTACTATAAATAGAAAGAAATTAATTGGCCAACTAATATATATACAAAAAATTAGGCTGGGCGCTGTGACTCACGCCTGTAATCCTAGCTCTTGGGAGGCCGAGGCGGGCGGATTGCTCAAGGTCAGGAGTTCAAAACCAGCCTGAGCAAGAGCGAGACCCCGTCTCTACTATAAACAGAAAGAAATTAATTGGCCAACTGATATATATATAAAAAAAATTAGCCGGGCATGGTGGCGAATGCCTGTAGTCCCAGCTACTTGGGAGGCTGAGGCAGGAGGATTGCTTGAGCCAGGAGTTTGAGGTTGCTGTGAGCTCGGCTGACGCCACGGCACTCACTTTAGCCTGGGCAACAAAGCGAGACTCTGTCTCAAAAAAAAAAAAAAAAAAAAAATGTCACCCCACAAATTATTTATGGGACCAACTGACATGCATCCTGTGTTAAAGAGATACGAAACCACACACCATCACTTCTATGGTACTTCTGCCAAAAATGTGTAACTTTCATCTAATCATAAGGAAATATCACACAAACACAAATTGAGAACATTCTAAAAAATAATTGGCCTATACTCTTGAAAAAAAAGCCAAGATCATAAAGACAATGAGAGGTGAGGGAACCACTCCAGATAAAGGACATTAGAGCAACTGGGAAATTTGAATATAGATTTTGGATTAGAAAAGCATATTGTATATATTTAAAATGTCTTGGTTTGATAATTACCCTGTAATTATACAAGATAATGCCCTTGTCCTTAGAAAATACTAAAGTATTTAGGGAAAAACAGGCATGATGGCTGTAACTTACGCTCAAATGGATCTGGAAAAAAATTAATATAACATATGCAAATGATACAGTAGTTGGGACAAAATGTGACTCTAGATAAAGGGTATATAGGAGTTCTTTGTCCTAGTCTTACAACTTTTCTGTAAATATGAAATATAACAAAATAGAAGTAACAAAACAATTTTGTAGCATTTTAACTTTTCTTCAAGTATCTTCCTTTTCTCAGAACACAGAGCTATTTTATGAGTGCAGTTTCAGTTAACCTGATTTCATGTCCAATCCAAGAAAGTCCACAACAATTTAAAATATATCATTCTGATAACCTGCTTGAAAAAACACACAACTTTGTATATTGGCCCACTTGACCTTCACTTCAAATACCAAGAATCTTCCTCAATACTGACATGTGTAAGAATTTTGACAAGTGTATGATGAAAAATGTCAACATACAGGGTGATATGATTTAAAGGTAACATATGACATCTAGTTTTAGGGGTTCTTTTTTCTTTTTTCAGCATCAGCAGTACCACACTAGACAGTTTTAGTTTTATATAAATTTCTATCCCTTCGTATTAAATATTTTCCTGCTTTATAGGCTAGAGTTATCTTGAGTTTTATATTCACCATTTGCTTCTTATCATTTCACTATATCATTGTTCTTTTAAAAAGACCATATTACTCTAGACTTTTAAAGTATTTGTTGGTTTTCTATAATGAAAAGGAAAAAATTGAAACATTTTAGCATTGTGTAAAAAGCGTTTCTCAAACCTGACCCCGAGGTCGGGCATGGTGGCTCACGCCTATAACCCTAACACTATGGGAGGCCGAGGTGGGAGGATCGATTGAGCTCAGGAGTTCGAGACCGGCCTGAGCCAGAGTGAGATCCCATCTCTACTAAAAAATAGAAAAAAAATTAGCCAGGCAACTAAAAATAGAAACAAAAAAATTAGCTGGGCGTGGTGGCGTGTGCCTGTAGTCCCAGCTACTCGGGAGGGTGAGGCAGGAGGATCTCTTGAGCCTAGGAGTCTGAGGTTGCTGTGAGCTAGGCTGACAGCTCGGCCCTCTAGCCTGGGCAACAGAGTGAGACTCTGTCTCAAAAAAAAAAAACCTGATCTCAACTACCTTCATTGTTTTTCAATTGTACCTCTCATATCCTCTCCGATCAATTTAATGGCTCTTTTTCTCAAGGCACTCAAAGGCCCTTCTACTGTGTCTCTAGACATGACCTTTCTACCACCTAGAACATCTCCCCCACCTAATCCCACTCACCACCATGCTACAAGACCCAATTCAAAACTGCCATCTCTCTTGGGAAAATAATTGCCATCAACTCTCCAAGGCAATTTTTTGCTATTCTTCTCCATCTCTTGATGCATATCTCTGTAACCGTATTTAAGCACATGGTGAATTTCAATCATTTACTCCTCCATTTAGCTCAGTATTCATTATCTATGAATCCCTATCATCCAGAATAGTGGTTCTCAAATTCACAGCACCCACGGGGACCATCTAGTAATGTCTGAAAACATCATTTTGGTTGTCACAACTCTGAGATGTGCTACTGGTAACTACTGGCCAAGGGTACAATGCGTAAACAGGGCAATCTCCTATAACAAATAATTTTCTGGATCAAAATGTCTACAGTGCCAAGGTTGAGAAAATGTGGTCTAAAATAATACCTGGCTCACATTAGGCCTTAAAAGTGCTTATCAAAATAGAAGGACACACTTATCAAAAACTTAGAAACATAAAAATTGATATGTAATATGAAACAGTACAAGGTTAAGAACAGCCAAGATAGTATAAAAAAGAACAATGTGAGCATTCATGTCCTATCAGATACCAAGATTTCTTAAAAAGCTATGGTTATAAAGAAAATGTGGCACTGGCATAGGGATTAAAAACAAACACACCAAGAATGAAGTCATACAAAATGGTGGAGCAGGGAACTCCAAAACTGTTCCCCTCCTCTAAAGCAACAATTATGCTAGTAAAAACTGTAAGAATCATTTTTTTAAGAACTCTAGAATCTAATCAAAAACTTATAACAACCAGGGGAACGAACGATGAAAAAAAGCTAAATTTCAATATGAGAGCATTGTGGTGTTTTAATTTCCATACCTACCATGCCCTACTCCCTGGCTCAGTGGTGGCTGGAAAGGCAGTGGTCTACTTTTTCTAGAAAACCAACAAATACTTTAAAAGTCTAGAGTAATATGGTCTTTTTAAAAGAACAATGATATAGTGAAATGATAAGAAGCAAATGGTGAATATAAAACTCAAGATAACTCTAGCCTATAAAGCAGGAAAATATTTAATATGAAGGGGTAGAAATTTATATAAAACTAAAACTGTCTAGTGTGGTACTGCTGATGCTGAAAAAAGAAAAAAGAACCCCTAAAACTAGATGTCATATGTTACCTTTAAATCATATCACCTTGTATGTAGACATTTTTCATCATACACTTGCCAAAGGAAGTAACACAGATCCTATTCTCAAAGAATTGTGACTGTGTGTTTCAACCAGTCTGGTTGTTACCTGAGGGACTGAGTCAGGGGCTTGCCTTTTTTTCATCCATCTCAGAACTTTCTCAGGGGAAGCTGGTCCCTGGAATGGGAAGGGTTTGTCAAAAAGCATTTAAAGGCAAATATACCAGCTACAGCCACCTGGGGCAAGGGATAACAGGTGGGCAGACAATAGAGAAGCCAAAAGGCAGGGAAAGAAGAGGCTGAGGAAAAAGTTACATGGGGAAATAACAGTTCTGAAAAGCTTCAGCAGGTAACAGGGAATTTGGAAGGCTACACGTATGCCCAGGGCTAAATGCATGCTCAAAAAAAAAAAAAAAAAAAAAACATGACAAGGCCATATAGCCTTTGACCTCTAGCTGACCTTTAGCTTCTGTGCAATCAAGAAATGAAGAGTTATAAACAGACTGGCTAAGCACAGAAAAGTGTGTCAACAGTGAACCAATCTGCAAAACTCTAGGCATTTAAGGAAATATCTGTCAAATCACTAGTTGACCAATAAGCTACCAGAAAAACTTCAGAGTCCCCACACAACAAAGAATATAGTCTTCACAAAAACAGTTTAGAAAGTTCACTAAGCAAAAACTATAACCCACAACAAGCAGCAAGCAACAACAAACCATGGGGAGGGAGAAAATCTGATTTCCAGAACTACCACACATCACAATACACAAACTGTCTACTTTTCAACAAAAAATTATGAGTTTGCAAACAAACAAGAAAGTATGGTCCATTCAGAGAAAAATAAGAAATTCACAGAAATTAGTAGGCCAGAACTTTGAATAAACTCTTAAATGTGCTCAAAGAGCTAAAAGAAATAATGGACAAAGAACTAAAAGCAAACTAGGATGTCTCACCAAGGTAAGAAGATCAAGAAAAAGACAGAAATTATAAAAAGAAACCAAATAAAATTTTGGAGCCCACCCAAAAGTACAATAATGGAAATGAAAAATTCACTATAAATGGGTACAACAGAAGATTTGAACAGAGTGAAGAAAGAATCAGTGCATTTTAGGATAGCTCCATGGAAATTACCCAGTATAAGGGCCAGGCTTACACCTGTAATCCTAGCACTCTGGGAGGCCAATGCAGGAGGATCACTTGAAGTCAGGAGTTTGAGACCAGCCTGAGCAAGAGTAAGACACTGTTTCTACTAAAAAATAGGAAAAAAGAAAAAGAAAAGAAACAAACTACCCAGTATAAGTAACTGAAAGAAAAAAGAATGAAGAAAAATTAACAGAGCTCTTAGGGACCTGTGAGACACCATCAAGCATACCAAAACAAGCATAATGAGCCACAGAATGAGAGAATAGAGAGAAAGGAGCAGAAAGAATAACCGAAGAAATAATGGCCCAAACTTTCCCAAACTTCATGAAATACATGAATCTACACATCCAAGACACTCAACAAAGTCCAAGTTAGTATAAACATGAAGATATCCGCACTGAGACGCAATAAATCAAATTGTCAAAAAGCCAAGGAGAATCTCAAAATAAGCACTTCTATAAGTGACAGACAATAGATTGGATCCTCATTACCAGTCAATCTTCAGTAACAGTTGAACACCACAGAGACCAGAAAACAGTGGGATGACATTTAAAGTGCTGTAAGGAAAAAAAGAAAACTATCAACCAAGAATTATATAGCCAGAACAGGTATGCTCTAAAAATAAAAGAACCATTCCTAGAAAAATCAAAAGCTGAGGGAATTCATTGTTAGAAATGCTAAAGGAAGTCCTTCAGGCTGAAATGAAAGGATACTAGACAGCAACCTGAAGCTATATATATAAAAAGAACCATGGTAAAAGTAACTACATAGGTAAATATCAAAGCTATATTTTTGGTTTGTAACTACTTCATCTTATTACTTGAATCCACAATCAAAAACATCCCAAAAAAGAAAAACCAAGGACCAGAATGGCTTCACTGGTGAATTCTACTAAACATTCAATGAAGAATTATGTTACATCCACCTTTCTCAAATTCTTTTAAAAAAAAAATAGAAGAGGGAACACTTCCTAACTCATTCTAAAGTTGGCATTACTGTAATACCACACAGACATCATAAGAAAACTGCACATCAATATCTCTGATGAATACTGATGCTAAAATCCTAAACAAAACACTAGCAAACAATATTCAATGACACATTTAAAGGATTATACATCATGACCAAGTGGGATTTTCCCAGGAATGCAAGAACCAGATGAAAATAAATCAATGTAATATACCACATTAATAGAATAGGGGAAAAAAATCACATGATCATGTCAATTGATGCAGAAAAAGCATCTGACAAAATCCAAAACCTTTCATGACAAAAACACTCAGAGAAGAACGGAACCTTGTCAATCTGATAAAGAGCACTTATAAAAAACCCATAGCTAATATCATATTCAAAGGTGAAAAACTAAAAGCTTTCAACCTAAGATCAGGACAAAAACAAGAATGCCCATTTTTGTCACTTTTATTCAGTAGCAATTAAGAAAAAAAAAGAAATGAAAGGGATCTACAATGGAAAGGAGGAGGTAATACTATCTCTATTTGTAGATGATGATATAATCTTGTATATAGAAAATCCTAAAGAATCCACCAAAAAAAAAAAAAAAACTATAAGAGCTAATAAATGAATCCAGCAAACTTGCAGGATAAAAGATCAACACAGGCCGGCGCGGTGGCTAACACTTGTAATCCTAGCACTCTGGGAGGCCGAGGCAGGCGGATTGCTCAAGGTCAGGAGTTCAAAACCAGCCTGAGTGAGACCCCGTCTCTACTATAAAAAAAATAGAAAGAAATTAATTGGCCAACTAATATGTGTGTATATATATATATATATATATATATATATATATATATAAATTAGCTGGGCATGGTGGCTCGTGCCTGTAGTTCCAGCTACTCGGGAGGCTGAGGCAGGAGGATCGCTTGAGCCCAGGAGTTTGAGGTTGCTGTGAGCTAGGCTGACGCCACGGCAGTCACTCTAGCCTAGGCAAGAAAGTGAGACTCTGTCTCAAAAAAAAAAAAAGATCAACACAAAAATATCAATTATATTCTTACACACTAGCAATGAACAATCCAAAAAGGAAACTGAGAAAACACTCCCATTAAAAAAAAAGCATCAAAAATAATGAAATACGTAGGAATAAATCTAATCAAAGAGGTTCGAGACTTGTACACTGAAAACTGTAAAACACTGCTGAAAGAAATTAAAGACCTAAGTACATGGAAAGACAACCCATGTTCATGAAATATTTAATATTAAAAGAGCAATACTCCCTAAAGTGATCTACAGATTCAATGTAATCCCTATCAAAATGGCAAGAGCCTTAACTGCAAAATTGGAAAAGTCAACCCTAAAATTCACATAAAAATTCGAAGATACTGAGTAGCCAAATCAATCTTGGAGAAGCTGGAATATTCTCACTTCCCAGTTTCAAAACTTAATACAAAACTAGGCCGGGCGCTGTGGCTCACGCCTGTAATCCTAGCTCTTGGGAGGCCGAGGCGGGCGGATTGCTCAAGGTCAGGAGTTCGAAACCAGCCTGAGCAAGAGCGAGACCCCGTCTCTACTATAAATAGAAAGAAATTAATTGGCCAACTGATATATATATAAAAAATTAGCCGGGCATGGTGGCGCATGCCTGTAGTCCCAGCTACCCGGGAGGCTGAGGCAGAAGGATCACTCGAGCCCAGGAGTTTGAGGTTGCTGTGAGCTAGGCTGACGCCACGGCACTCACTCTAGCCTGGGCAACAAAGCGAGACTCTGTCTCAAAAAAAAAAAAAAAAAAAAAAAAACTTAATACAAAACTAAAGCAACCAAAGCAGTGTGGTACTGGCATAAGGACAGATATACAGATCAATGGAATACAATTGAGAGTTTAGAAATAAACTCATACATCTATGGTCAAGTGATACTGGACAGGATGCCAAGACCATTCAATGGGGAAAGAACAGTCTCTCCATCAAATAGTTCTAGAAGAACTTGATATTTATATGCAAAAGCAAAGTTGGACCCCTATCTCATATCATATATAAAAATTAACTCATAATGGATCCAAGACTTAAATATAAAAGCCAAAATTATAAAACTCTTAGAAGAAAACAAAGGAATAAACCTTCATATTTTAGATTTGGTGATGATTTCTTAAATATGATACCAAGTGCAATACAGCAAAAAATTGACAAATTAAATGTCATCAAAGTGTAAAACTTTTGTGCATCAAAAGACACTATTAAGGCCGGGCGCAGTGGCTCACACCTGTAATCCTAGCACTCTGGGAGGCTGAGGTGGGTGGATTGTTTGAGCTCAGGAGTTCGAGACCAGCCTGAGCAAGAGCGAGACCCCATCTCTACTAAAAATAGAAAGAAATAATTGGCCAACTAAATATATATATATATATATATATATATATATATAAATTAGGCATGGTGGCACATGTCTGTAGTCCCAGCTACTCGGGAGGCTGAGGCAGAAGGATTGCTTGAGCCCAGGAGTTTGAGGTTGCTGTGAGCTAGGCTGACGCCACGGCACTCTAGCCCAGGCAACAGAGTGAGACTCTGTCTCAAAAAATAAATAAAAATTTTTAAAAAGATACTATTAAGAGAGTGAAAAGACCAACCCACAGATTAGGAGAAAACATTTACAACAAATAATATCTGTTAAAAGATTAATATCCAGAATAAAGGACTCCTGCAATAACAACAACAACAAAAAAGAAACAATTTAAAAATGGGCAAAAGACTTCAATAGGTAGTTCTCCAAAGATCTACAAATGGCCAATAAACACATGAAAAGATGTTGTGCTCATCACTATTCATTAAGGAAATGCAAATCAAAACCACAATGAGGTATTACTTCGCACCAATGAGGGTAGCTACTATAAAAAAAAAGAAACAGAAAATAAAAAGTGTTAGCAAGAATTTAGAGCAATTAGAACCCTCATCTATTGCTGGTAGAAATGTAAAATGGTGCAGCTGCTTTGAAAAACAGTACAGTAGTTCCCCAAGGGTGGTTTGTTCTTTGTTTTTTGAGAGTCTCACTCTGGTGCCTTGAGTAGAGTGTGGTGGTGTCAGTGCAGCTCACAGCAACCTCAAACTCCTGGACTCAGGCAATTCTCCTGCCTCAGCCTCCAGAGTAGCTGGGACTACAGGCATACCCCACAACACCCAGCTAATTTTTCTATTTTTAGTAGAGATGGGGGAAGTCTCACTCTTGCTCAGGCTGAACTCCAACTCCTGAGCTCAAGCGATCCTCCCACCTCAGCCTCCCAGAGTGCTAGGATTACAGGTGTGAACCAGGACACCCAGCCTTCCTTAGGGATTAAACATAATTCTACTTCTAGGTATACCCAAAAGATTTGAAAGCAGGAAATAGAATAAGTATTTGTACACCAATGTTTACAGCAACACTAGTCACAGTAGCCAAAAGACAGAAACAACAAAGATAAATATATATAATTTTTGTCAATTTAAGTAAATAAATAAAAGATTGTAATAACCCAAATGTCCATCAACAGAGGAAGAGATAAAATTTATTAGGTCATTAAATATGAAATATCTGATTTTGAATCGAAAGCTTAGTTTATCTCAAACAAGCAGTACAATTAATCAAAGTATGTACCTAAACTATCAACACAGGTTTGCCATCTTTTTTTTTTTCTTTTTTTGAGACAGAGCCTTGCTTTGTTGCCCAGGCTAGAGAGAGTGCCGTGGCATCAGCCTAGCTCACAGCAAACCTCAAACTCCTGGGCTCAAGCGATCCTCCTGCCTCAGCCTCCCGAGTAGCTGGGACTACAGGCATGCGCCACCATGCCCAGCTAATTTTTTCTATATATATTAGTTGGCCAATTAATTTCTTTCTATTTATAGTAAAGACGGGGTCTCGCTCTTGCTCAGGCTGGTTTCTAACTCCTGATCTCGAGCAATCCGCCCGCCTCAGACTCCCAGAGTGCTAGGATTATAGGCGTGAGCCACCGTGCCCAGCCACAGGTTTGCCATCTTAATGGTATCTTGTTTATGCCAGCAGCAAAGAAGCCTGGAGAGCTACTGGTGATGAAATCATAACAAGGGTTTTCCACAGCTTGTTGAGAATTGAATATTTTTCTTTGCAAGAAGTGGTCCAAAGCCTGGAAGAAGTGGTAGTCAGTTACTGCAAAGTCTGATGAATACAGTGGATTCCAGGGTTTCCAAGTCCAGCTGCTGTAATCTGAGCAGCATTTGAGGTCAGAGTTGTGCCACTTGTGGTAAAGAGTTGTCTTGTGGCCAGGCACAGTGGCTCACACCTGTAATCCTAGCACTCTGGGAGGCAGAGGCGGGCGTATTGCTCCAGGTCAGGAGTTCGAAACCAGCCTGAGCAAGAGCAAGACCCCGTCTCTACTTTGAATAGAAAGAAATTAATTGGCCAACTAATATATATAGAAAAAATTAGCCGGGCATGGTGGCGCATACCTGTAGTCCCAGCTACTTGGGAGGCTGAGGCAGCAGGATTGCTTGAGCCCAGGAGTTTGAGGTTGCTGTGAGCTAGGCTGATGCCACAGCACTCACTCTAGCCTGGGCAACAAAGCGAGGCTCTGTCTCAAAAAAAAAAAAAAAGAGTTGTCTTGTAAGAGGACTGGCCTAGTTCATGCCCACGCAGGGATGACAAAAAAAAAAAAAGAGGACTGGCCTGTCTCTATTGACCAATCTCAGCTGCTTAATTGCAAGCATCCTCATCATTTCTTCCAATTGTTTGCAGGAGACATCCACTGTACTCAACTGACCATGTTTCATGAAGCTGTAGTGGGTAACACCAGCACTGGACCACCAAACAAGACACCATTAACTTTTTTTGATGAATATTCAGTTTTGGACTGTGTTTTGGCACTTCATCTTTATCCAACCATTGTGCTCAATGCTTGCAATTGTCAAGAACCCATTTTTCATCACACATCACAATACAGTGTAGAAATGGTACACCTTTACGTCATGACAGCAAAGAAATGCAAGGTTTGAGACTATTTCTCTGCTGACACTCACTTAATTATCCACCTTGGTTTCAGGTAGCCCACGTGGCTCGTTTTTGGGATTAAACTCACCAGAATGGAACTTCTCAAACCCCTCCCAAACATTTTGTTGGTATTTCTAGCTGCCTGTGCTGCACTGGTTCCATGACAGAACTCATATTTAAAAATAACACGAGCCGGGCGCAGTGGCTCACGCCTGTAATCCTAGCTCTCTGGGAGGCTGAGGTGGGCAGATCATTTGAGCTTAGGAGTTCGAAACCAACCTGAGCAAAAGCGAGACCCCATCTCTACTATAAACAGAAACAAATTAATTGGCCAACTAATATATATAGAAAAAATTAGCCGGGCATGGTGGCGTATGCCTGTAGTCCCAGCTACTCGGGAGGGTGAGGCAGAAGGATTGCTTGAGCCAGGAGTTTGAGGTTGCTGTGAGCCAGGTTGACGCCACGGCACCCACTCTAGCCTGGGCAACAAAGTGAGACTCTGTCTCAAAAAAAAAAAAAAAAAAACCACAAATTTTTGACTTATCCATGGTTTCACAAAAATTGCTCTAAAAAATTGAAAGAAAATCACAAGCCAAAATGTGCATTTGAAAGACTGAGAAAGTACCCTCACATAAAAATAAAACAAGAAGTGTCAAAGTGAAATATCAGAGATAGCAACTGCCAAACTTAGTGCTTAAGGAAATCAGACATTTCAACCTCAAAGACATTATGCTAAGTGAAATAAGCCAGACACAGAAGGACAAATATATGATTCCACTTAAATGAGGTAACTAGAATAGACAAATTTATAGACAGAAAATAGAACAATGGTTTCTAGGGCTGAGTGGAGAATGGAGAGTTACTGTTTAATGGTTATAGAGGTTCTGTTAGGAATGATGAAAAAGTTCTGGAGATAGGTAGTGGTGTTGGTTATATAGCAATGTGAATGTACTTAATGCCACTGAACTAACTGGACACTTAAAAATCTATTGAGAGGGGAGATGTCTTGTTAAGTGTTTTTGCCACAATAAAACAAAAAAAATTTTAAATATCATATTTTATGACTTATGGTATTTATGATATTGTACAATTCCATTGATGTGAAATTTCTAGAATAGGCAAATCCATTGAGTTAGAACGTAGGTTAGTTGTTTGCCAAGGGATGGGGGCAGCAAGAACTGGGAAATAGGCCGGGCGCTGTGGCTCACGCCTGTAATCCTAGCTCTTGGGAGGCCGAGGCGGGCGGATTGCTCAAGGTCAGGAGTTCAAAAACCAGCCTGAGCAAGAGCGAGACCCCGTCTCTACTATAAATAGAAAGAAATTAATTGGCCAACATATATATATATATATATAAAATTAGCCGGGCATGGTGGCGCATGCCTGTAGTCCCAGCTACTCGGGAGGCTGAGGCAGAAGGATCACTCAAGCCCAGGAGTTTGAGGTTGCTGTGAGCTAGGCTGACGCCACGGCACTCACTCTAGCCTGGACAACAAAGCGAGACTCTGTCTCAAAAAAAAAAAAAAAAAAAAAAAAAAAGAACTGGGAAATACAGAGTGGGTTTCTTTTGGGGGTAAAGGAAATGGCCTGGAATTCGATAGTGATGATGGCTGTACGACGTCATAAATGTACTTAATACCACTGTATTGTACAATTTAAAATGCCTAAAATGTTAAATTTTATGTTGTATGTATTTTAAAAAGAACAGAGAAGGAATACAAAAATAACAAGGTTAGTAACCCTAATCTTCCTCCATTAATGCTCTCCCTTCCAGTATAAGAGTAACCTTTAAAAGCTGTTTTAAAAGTTCCTACATGTACATGTATAATAAGCTATCTCCCTATTTATTACAAGGAAAATATATTTACATGATTTATTAAAAAATTGCTTGTCTACGTTATTTTAGTTTACATGCACTCTTCAGGGCAGAACCTAGGTATTTCTGGTTTTACTAGGCTCAACCTACCTGGGCAAATAAATGCTATTCAGAATTTGTCTGAAAATGTCACACTTTCCAAACCATATTTTTTTTAAAAAAATGAAGTACTGAGCAAATTCTAGTCTTTCATTTTAAATACAAAGCTATAAATGCTCTAATGAAGTTAAGAAATTATAAATTTGAGTAATAAAGCAGCAATCAATATTTAATCAGATCTCCATTTTACATTATTACTTCAAAATAGCTGTCCCTACATAACGCTCAAAACAAAAAGATTAAATTGCAATAAAGGTTACCATATTCGTATAGGCCAAATTACTGGGAACTTCAAGAAATGCTTCAATTTTTTTTTAAAGAGATGAAGTCTTGGGCCAGGCCCGGTAGCTCACAAATATAATCCTAGCACTCTGGGAGGCAGAGGTTGGAGGACTGCTTGAAGTCACGAGCTTGAAACCAGCCTGAGCAAGAGTTAGACCCCGTATCTACTACAAACAGAAAAATTAGCCATGCATCATGGCGTGCACCTATAGTCCCACCTACTCAGGAGGCTGAGACAGGAGGATCACTTGAGCCCAAGAGTTTGAGGTTGCTGTGAGCTAGGGTGATGCCAGAGCACTCTACTCAGGGCAACAGAGTGAGACTCTGCCTCAAAAAAAAAAAAAAATTAAGGGGGTACAAATGTTTTTGCTACACGGATAGCTTTTATAATGCTTGAGTCAGGGCTATTAGCATGTCCATCACCTAAATAGAGTTCATTGTACCTGTTAGGTAGGTTTCTAATCCTCATTTCCTTTCCCCTCCCCCTCAAAGTATATATTAATATAGATTTTTTAAAGTGCAATGTAAGCTCCATGGTGACAGTGATTTATTTGTCTTGTTCATCAATGTAGTACCTATAACAGTTCCTGGCACATGGTCATAATAATCAGTAATAACTAATATTTGAGTAATTATCATGTCACAGATAGTAATCTAAGTGCTTTATGCCCATTAACTCAATTAATCTTTATGCCACCCCAGAAATATTTGATTAGTGAATTAGTATATTTTGCAGGATACCAACACAGTCAGTTCCTCAATAATGTAATATATGGGTTCCTAAAAACCACCAGACTATGCAAAATTGTGCAGTGAATACCATATAATTCATAGGAAAAATGGGGTTAGAAGCACAACACTCAGAAACCTCATCAGTGACACATTTTTTTTAAAAGATAGAAACCTAAGAAAAATGGTAAATTAAGAAATGCACAAATACAATAAATATGGCACTTTACCTTGAAAAAGACCTGAAGCTTGCTTGTGGAAGTGGGCATCAGCTCATGAATTATTGTGAAGTAGTAGAAGGAAGGTTATCTGAAATCGGATGGAAAATTGTAACAACAGATATGGATGGGTGTGGCTTATAACATACGTGAAGAACTGAGGCAGCTGGTAAATGTCTGAAGTATGTGCATGTATACGCATGCACTTTCACCCAGCTCTGTTCAGCTAGGTGCAGTTTCCAGCATTTACCTAGCACAGTAATCAGCAAACTCCTATAAAGGGCCAGATAGTAAACAGTTTAGGCTCAGTGGGCCATAAATTCTTTGTTACAGCTATTCAACTCTGCAATTGTTGTGCAAAAGCAGCCACAATGTAAACAAATTAGCATGGGTCTATTCCTATAGAACTTTACAGAAAAAAAGCCACTGGTTGGTAGGTCTTAGTTTGCTGATTCCTGACCCTGCAGACAAAATCCCAAATAAGCAAATGCAAATTTTGCCCTATAGTTCAAATTGTTCACTGATATATCAATGTTGTTGGAACAAATTCACATTTTCAAACCAAGCATTATAGCAGAACTAAATTTGGAATGCTATCAAATAAGCAAAATAATCCAATATTACTCAAAAATAATTTATTTTGGATTTTGGATTTTATAAGTCTAATGTTACCCAACAGTCAACCAACTACTTCAAAAAAAAAAAAAAAAAAAAAAACCAAATAAAGACAACTAAGCCCCGTAATATTCTGAAATAAATAAATAAATGACAACTAAGGATACAATTTGATAAAGACATTCAAAACCTGTACCTTAAATTCTACATAATCTTTAAGCAAAGTAATACTTTTGACAGTTCTGAACTGAAATTATCAGGCTCATTCAATATGACACATGTATCTTTTACAAGATTGTCAAGCCACAAAAGCTACCATATAAACCGCACAATAGTTACATAGTATTTGTCCAGGAATTGAGTTAAAAATTCTATGTTGACCTTCTTCCAAATAGAAAATGCTAATATATACAAAATTCCTTTGCTCGAGCTGCTATTCCTCACATTTGTAATCCTCCCACAGTCTTCTTTGTCAAAATTGTACCATCCTCCAAGGGCCAAATTCAAATGCTCGCTCTCTCTCTATAAAGCTTTCTTTGGTTCCCATCAGAAATGTCCTCCTACTTTGAACTCCCACAGCAACTAACTTTTTACCTCATGCAGCATTTATCACTTTATATCCTGCTCCAAAATTATCTATGTACATGTTGCATTTCCTCTGCTATGTGGAAAATACTAATCTTAAGCTATACTAATCCCTCTACCTGACTGCCCTCTCACAGCCAATCCTTATCTAAGTCATTCAAGACTCAATATAAATACCATCTCCACTGCAAAACTTTCCTAGACATCCCCCAAATTAGGCTTTCCTTCATTTGTGATCCCTAGCACAATCAATATATTTCCGTATTAGCACTGCTTTGTAACTGCTTATTCAGTTACATATCTCCCTTTAAAAATGCCTTAAGGTGGCAGGAATTTTGTTTTTTTCATCCTTTGCATATCCTAGCATGGTGCCATCCCTGGCCCCTAGTTGATATTCAAGTGTTTGATCAACTAATAAAGGATTTCCCCCGAATATGGAGTGTAAGATATATACATGTGAAAGCTATTGCCAATAATTTCTTGAAGAATTATTGTATGGAACAGTTAACAAGAGAGCTGGACTACAGATACCAGGAATGGCTACTTCAAGCCAAAACTAGGAGACATTTCAGCAGAGACAGGCTGAAAATAGCAACTACAGTACAAAATTCAAAGACTCTTTTGCCACGGCAAAAAGAACAGTTGGCTAGAATTAATAAAGGTTTTTTCAGAAGTATCATCTTCAATCATAAAATGGCAAAAATATACTGGCTATAGTAATCTTTCAAAACAGAAAGATCCTGAGCCACAATAATAAACTTCCCAGCAAAAATGGTTTTCTTTCCAACAAATGTTTGCACAAGTATGTGTACATGATACTATGACAGATATTAGCAACAAAACACCTATTTCCTAATCATGTAAGTTTGGTTTTTTTTTTTGTGTGTGTGTGTGTGTGTGTTTGTTTTGTTTTGTTTTTTGAGAGGGAGTCTGGCTCTATCACCTGGGCTAGAGTGCCGTGGAGTCTGCCTAGCTCACAGCAACCTCAAACTCCTGGGCTCAAGAGATTCTCCTGCCTCAGCCTCTAGAGTAGCTGGGACTACACGTGCGAGCCACAACGCCCAGCTAATTTTTCTATTTTAGTAGAGACCAGATCTCACTCTTGCTCAGGTATTGAACTCCAGAGCTCAAGCGATCCTCCTGCCTCAGCTTCCCAGAGTGCTAGGATTACAGGTGTGAGCCATCCCGCCCAGCCCTTA
The DNA here is from genome assembly GCF_040939455.1 of Microcebus murinus. Classification (NCBI taxonomy): domain Eukaryota; kingdom Metazoa; phylum Chordata; class Mammalia; order Primates; family Cheirogaleidae; genus Microcebus; species Microcebus murinus. The sequence goes on from NC_134136.1 coordinate 8,948,452, forward strand.
TCATGTAGGTTTTAAGGCAAAAAAGATATAAATACATTGAATAAGGAAACTTTCTCTCACCACTACCCTTCTCCCTACCCCAGCAAAAGGCAGATAAAATAAGAAAATGATCAACACTCATAAAAGCAGAATTTTTTTAAAAACTGGCTTTATAGACCATCTAGTAAAAGTTCATTCTATAAATAACAAATCAGAGGCCTGGAAAGGATAAATGATTTCTCCACGGTCAAACATACAATCAGTTCATTGCTCATTTCTCTATACCAGAAGTGCTCAAACCATTTAGTCTCAGGACCTCTTTACACTCTTAAACATGAACGAAAACCCCAAAGAGCTTTAGTTTGTCTTTTAAGAACCACTGTTATAAACATGGTACCTCCTCCAGAACACCTGCAGTCTATCAAGAGCTATTAAACTTACTCCCATTTTACAGATAGAGAAATGGAGGTTAAACCGTGCATGTCAGCTATTAAACTGATCTTAAGATAAACATTAGGACACACTTACAGAGAGATACTACTTAGACACTCCTTTAACTACCCTCTTACATTCAACATTTCTAAAGGAAGTTCTCTGCATCATTTTACTCTAAAAGTGAAACAGGCACATAAATACACAATTTCTTATGAAAAAATTATCTCACACACCTATACCTAAATGGAAATATTATTTTAAGTACTACATTTATCTTATCTCTAGAAATAACAGTATATAAGTGAAAGCTCATAGCCTACTACAGCAAAGATTGCCAATAATAAAAGCTGGCCTGATCAAAATTAAGGTCACAAATGTCTTTTCACCCCAACCCATAACATAACCAAACAAATGGAATTTAAATGCTTTCAAAACCCTTTATAAAACTTGCATCTCCTCCTCTTCCACAGGCCTGGCTTAATGCTTTCCACATAGTGAAAATGCAAATATTTCACAGATAACATTTTTCAAAATTTCGGTTACCATGTAATTGCTTGTTAACTGCCACCTTAACAAACATTTTCAAAGACATTCAACATATCACAATTTAAACAACCTCTGCCTTTTTATACAGAAGACCAATAACAAGTTAATACAGCTGTCAGCTTTTCAAGTAATCAACTGTCATAAGAATTAGAATGAAGAGTTCCATCAAATCTCCCAATATCAAGATCTTTATATGAAAATAAAGCTAAGTTTATCAATCAGATGCTTATCTTTTATAATGTCAAAAACTTGAAGAAACAAGTCAATCTTATTTAAAGCAAAACAAACAACAAAAAAATCTTTAAAAATAACAAAACCTTTAAAGACAGAGCTACTGATTATTCAGTGTATGATTTAGCCAGGTCATCGGTTTATTTTCCTCTCCTGCCTTTTGGCCATTTTTCCACCACAGAATCCTAGAACATTTATTTTTTTATTAACATAAGTAAAAATTAGAACTAGTCTTTGTTTCTACTTTTTAATTGCTTGACAGAAGATGGATAAAGAAAAAATCTGGAACTACTGTGTAAAATAAAATTAATGATAATGCATAGATCTGCTTACATTATTTCTGCCTCACATTAGAAGAGATTCAAGAGTGATTTAATACTGTGGGTTCAACTCACTTAAGCATTACCTGTCAGATTCTCCTTTAACTACGATTATGGTTTGGGAGATGAATGACACTTCAGCCTGAGACAGTACTTCTGAACACCTACTTTGAGCTTTTTCATAGTAAATAATCAGGGAGTGTCACACTTTTTAATTAATTCCCTACATTTATATATGTGTTTCTTTACAAGGGGTTTTTCATATAATAGCTTAGGACTTTCCTGGAATTAAATGTTTCAGTTATCTCACTATATAGCATATCTGGACATAAACGGTACAACATTATAAACAGCTACAAAATCACAGTCCTACAACAAATGAGAGGAGGTAACACAAACTTCTTCCACCATAAATACTTGGCTAAATTAAAATGGTCATAATCAGGTTAGACCTGGCAGCTCAAGGAGGCATTAGTCCCGTTAAGAATATAAACTCTAGAGGCAAGACTGGATTCAATTCCAGTTCTATCAATTATAAGCTGCATACCTTTTGTCAAGTTCTTTGATCTCTCTGGGCCTCAGTTTCCTCATTTGTAACATGGAGAAAACCAAGTACATATCCCATAGAGCTATTCTGAGAATTAATCAAGATTACAAAGGACAACAAAAAGCAATCAGTCTTAGTTATGATTATTATTACCACCAAGATCTACAAAAATTCAAGACCAGCAAGAAAAACTAACCCTGGCATAAAATGAATTATTCTGCAGAAATTCTACATATAATTTGTTCACTCTAAAGAAAGGGAGAAAATTCAAGTTTCATTCGATAGTTTTAAATGTAGACATTGTGAAACTCAGTAAAATTTAGAGGTCATATTTAACCGTAAAATACACCATTCATGCATATGAACATGAGTGCCTGATAATAAACAGCCAACAAGTTGTACTGGGTATCTCTTATGTGCCCAATACCCCCATAAATAAAGGTTTGTTTTACTTGAGCCAACTGACACAAATTCAGAAACCAAGGCCACAATGTTTACACAACTAGGCCTCTATAATCTAAGAACTAAAGCATATTTTTTCCCGAGGTAAGAAAAACATCATCTATCTACTGTTTATTAATGCAGAAAAGCAGATACTAAGTATCACAGGCTCATTCCCAAATTCTACATTCTAGCTAAAGTGTTCTAAAGACATACGCCATTCGCCATACACCATACGCCATAATAGTTACTCAAAGGCACATTTTTGCAAACTACGAATGCAACATCCATGCTCCTTGTAATTTTATTTTGCCACTAGGCACCAAGGATGCATCTCGGAGTATAAAAATGCCTTAATTCACATCGTGGGATGAAAAACCAAATGTCAAACTGCCTGAAAAGCCAGCCAGCTACTTGGGTAAAAGTGGCATACATTTCATATGACCTACCCAAATTTTTAGACACTGTCAAAAGGCAAATCAGAAGCACACGAGAAAAACAGCCTCAACCTAATAAACGTGCTTGATTCGTAAGAGGCGGCCTGCCAGGCAGTTTCCCTCGCAATAAATCTTACTACGCATCAACCCACATTAACCTGTCCCCCATCCCTCATGGAATGAATGAATGAATGAATAAAAATAAGGCCTAATTACCTGTACTCGAAATTTGCCCAGAAAGTGGGGCAATCTGAGGTCCCATTAAAGCTGGACTTCGTAAAAAGTAGTACACTGGGGCCCTCTGGAAGCAAAACCCTGCGTTAGTATCCCCTGGCCTAGAGATAAGCCCAAGGATACCCTTCGAGATCTGGGGTAGAGAAGATAAATAAATACCTGGCAGGACAGCTCCCTCAAAAAAAAAGGGCTTGACTCCTAGGGCTGCAGAAAAAAAATAATTCCGCAGGGCCTGGGTACTTCCCGTCTCCAGCAGTCTAAAGGCCACTAAGCCGTCCCAGGATCTCACATCCTCCGTCCCGCCCACCTCTTCCCCTCCCCCTCTTCTCACCCTCCCCCCACTTCTTCCCCACGCAGTTTCTAGGCCCAAAGATTAGGAAGAATGACCGGGATACCAAAGACCGCCTCCGACTTAGGGGTCTCAATCCCACAGGCAGCAAAGAATAAACAGACGAGGTCAACCAAGCTTCACTGGTTAGGAGAGGTTGGAAGAAGCGCCCAATACCCCAGGCCGCGCCCCCCCACCCCCGCCCCCGCCCCCACCCCACCCCCACCCTCACCCTCACCCCCACCCTCACCCCCACCCTTGGTGGGAGCCTTCCGCCAAAACCCCCAAAACCCTTCTCACCTAAAGAGAAAATGATGCCTCTTTCCGCCAAGCAACACACAGGCCTAACCCACCAAGCGAAAGCCTTCCCAAACACCCGACTCAGAAGGTGCCTAGGCCCAGGCTGCTGGGGCCCAAGAGACGGGGTTGCGTTTTACCTCATGGGCTCAGTGGTCATGTTTTCGCTTGAACGCCTTGTCGGCTTCAGCGACCGTCGGGCGCCGCTCTGCACTCCCAGGCGCCCGGTTAAGACAGAAATGCACTGGACTCTTAGTCGTCACTGGAGCTGGTGCTGGATCCTCCCCACAGCTCAGAGGCCGCTACTATTGCCACCGCCGCAGGAGCCGCGGAAACAAAGCGACGCCGCCGCCGCCGCCATTTTGTTGGGCCGAGGCTCAGGCAGGAGAATTGGCGCGTCCTCCCTCTTCCTCTTTCCGTCATCCATTGGCTACCACCTCCGCAGCACAGAGCCTTATTGGCTACGGAAATTCACCTTCTTTGGGGGCCTGTTGCTAAGGCGGTCGACGTCATTTGATCCCCTCCACCTTTTCGCAGGGGGTCCAGTTCAGTCCCAATTGACCTGAAAGTGCTAGTGACGTATTTTGACTTTATTCTCAAAATGATCTTTTGGTCCATCCTCTTTTCTCTGACATACTGAGGAATCAATAACAGCAACTAACATTTATTGAGAGTTTACTATATGCCTGGCACTACACTAATCCTTTATCTGAATTATCTCATTTAATTTCTACACCCTTTGAGAGAGACCTACATTTTCCAGGTGAGGAAACCAAGACCCCAAAGTCCCACAGTAGAGGAGCTGAGATTCATACCATCTATAGGGCAATCGTATATAAATATTTCTTTCCTGTGTTCTGGATTACCCTCAAATTCTTTTCTTTCCTAGATGTTTTATGTATAACGCTCTGTATGCCAACATACTTACAAATGCATATGTATATATACTGTACTTATATATTACATGTATGCATGTGTGGGTATATGACATAAGACCAATTTGAGATCTACATACAATTCTTTCGATATGAAATACACTAAACTGCCACTTAGAACGCACATAGACATCGGCCATTTCCCAATCTGATATTATGTCTAGCTCACAAACCAACCAATCTGATCTGTTTCCTCCTCATTACAGAGGAGGCTTGGTTAGATGATCTCTAAAAGGCTTTCCAGCTTTTATGTTCTATAATTTGATTCTACATTGGTAATCTCTGCTGATCACAAATCAGTTCTCTAAAATAGAATATTTTGAGTGTTTTGAATTTATGTTTTGAATTTTATTTCCAAATGTATTCTGCCATGCATGATGTAGTTTATTCTATTTATTTTTCTTCAAATATGCAAGAGTTCCTGATGTACTTAGGTAACGGGGTTGCTGCTTCCTACTGAAATAGCAAGAGATAAGCCTTTTTTGAATGGAACACTTTGATAACCTTGACAGACTCAGGCAACTTTTTAATCAACAGAAGCCTGTACACATTTCAAATCATTTTTGGAATGGTCGAATTCCATTGCCAGCTGTAGAAACCAGCCTTCCGTAGCTACTATACTGATTCTCTTTTTATCTTACATATATTAGATATCACATAAACAGAGACTTTACAGGAGTCATTTTTCCTCCTTGGTCTCCTCCATCACAAGACAGCACACAAACATGCTTGCTATCAAGCAGACTTTACTATGGGAAAAATAATAAACAGGCCATTTTTTTTAATATGAATTAAAATTTTATTTTATTTTTTTGCTTATGAAAATCTATCTGGTGTGCTAAGTTTTTATTTCTTTTTTCTTATAATAGGTATTTTTAAGTTTTCAATTGATACATAATTGCACATATTTATGGGGTATAGTGTGATATTTTAATATATGTAAACAATGTGTCATGATCAAATGTGGGTAATTAATATATCCATCATCTCAAATATTTATCATTTCTTTTTGGGGGATCATTCAAAATCCCCTCTTCTAGCTATTTGAAAATATAAAATACATCATTGTTAACTATAGTCACCCTACCGTGCCATAGAACACTAGAATTTATTGCTCTTATTTAGCCATGATTTTGTATCTGTTAACCAATCTCTCTCCCTGTCCTCCCTTTTCACCTACACTTTCCAGCCTCTGATAAACACTATTCTGGTCTTTACTTCTATGAGTTGAACTTCGTTAGCTTCCATATGTGAGGGTGAACGTGCAGTATTTATCTTTCTGTGCCTGGCTCATTTCACTGAATTGAAATTTTTAAAGCAGAAATAATTGGTATTCACTTCTTTGTAATTTCTATACATCCACTATTTTTATTTCTTTTTCTTCTTTTAAATTATTCTTACTTTATTCTTTATTTTTTTGTTGTTGCTCTTTTCTTCTATATTCAGAGACAATGTCTATGATGGACATCCACTATTTTTAAACTAGCTCTTGGTAACAAGACTTCTTAACACTAAACAGTTTCGAATGACAAATCTCACAAATAGAAAAACATCTTAATAAAAAAAACCATAATCACAACATTTTTTAAATGTACTATAACTCACTATATTTGTAAAACATACGAAAGAGAATCCCTTTGCTCATAAAGGATGACTAGCAAAGTTTTACTGATATACATATAGATGTATCACTTTCAGATGATTCTCAATAGGTTTCCATCAACAGTATTTCAGAAAAAAGTCACTGGGGCCCGGTGCAGTGGCTCACACCTGTCATCCTAGCACTTTGAGAGGTTGAGGCAGAATGATTGCTTGAGGCAGGAGTTCAAGACCAGCTTGGGCACATATAGCCCAAAAATAAAAATTAAAAAATTTTATTACAAAAACGAAAAATTTATTTTTGTAATAAATGTCTCTACAAAAATTTAAAAAAATTATGCAGGCATGGTGGCATGCACCTATAGTCCTAGCTACTTGGGAGGCTGAGGCGGGAGGGTCACTTGAGCCCAGGAGTTTGAGGTTGCAGTGAGCTATGATGACACCACTGCACTCCAGCCTGGCCACGGAGTAAGACCCTGTCTTTAACAAAGTGTCTTTGGCACAGCAGAAGATTTGAATTTCAATAAAGGCCAATTTATCAATTTTTTTCTTTTATGAATCATGCTTTTTGTGTTGTACCTAAGAAGTCATTGCCACCTAGCACTCTGGGAGGCCGAGGTGGGTGGATTGCTCGAGGTCAGGAGTTCGAAACCAGCCTGAGCAAGAGCGAGACCCCATCTCTATTATAAATAGAAAGAAATGAATTGGCCAACTAATATATATAGAAAAAATTAGCCGGGCATGGTGGCTCACGCCTGTAATCCTAGCACTCTGGGAGGCTGAGGCGGGCGGATTGCTCGAGGTCAAGAGTTCGAAACCAGCCTGAGCAAGAGTGAGACCCCGTCTCTACTATAAATAGAAAGAAATTAATTAGCCAACTAATATATATATAAAATTAGCCGGGCATGGTGGCGCATGCCTGTAGTCCCAGCTACTCGGGAGGCCGAGGCAGCAGGATTGCTTGAGGCCAGGAGTTTGAGGTTGCTGGGAGCTAGGCTGACACCAGGGCACTCACTCTAGCCTGTGCAACAAAGCGAGACTCTGCCTCAAAAAAAAAAAAAATTCTATTTTCAATTTTTTGAGGAATCTCCATACTGTTTTCTATAATGGCTGGACCATTTTACATTCCCACCAACAGTGCATGAGGGTTCCCATTTCTCCACATCTTTGCTCACTTACAGGTAAGTACCACCATGCCCAGGTAATTTAAAAAAAAAAAATTTGTAGATACAGGGTCTGGCTACATTGCCCCAACTGGTCTTAAACTCCTGGCCTCAAGCGATCCTCTTGCCTCAGCCTCCCAAAGTGCTGGGATTACAGGTGTGAGCGACAACACCCAGCAAAAATACATATAATTTTTAAATTCAAGTGGTTTCAGTGAAAGAATAGACAAATAGATCAATGGAATAGAAATAGACCCACACAAATACAGTAAACTGATTTCTGACAAAGAAATGCATGTACGCCACGGCACTCACTCTAGCCTGGGCAACAAAGTGAGACTCTGTCTCAAAAAAAAAAAAAAAAGAAAGAAAGAAATGAAGGTAATTCAATGCAGAAAGGACAGTCCTTTCAACATATAGTGCTAGAAGAGCTGGACATCCATATGCATAAAAATGAATGTATACACAGACCTTACACCTTTCACAAAAATTAACTCAAAATGTATCACTGGCCTACATTTAAAACACAAAGCTACAATTTAAAACACAAATTTACAAATTGAATTTAAAACACAAAGCTAGAAGATAACATAGGAGAACATGTAAATGACCTTCGGTTTGGCAATGACTTCTTTTTTTTTTTTTTTTTTTTGGAGACAGAGTCTCCCTTTGTTGCCCAGGCTAGAGTGAGTGCCGTGGCATCAGCCTAGCTCACAGCAACCTCAAACTCCTGGGCTCAAGCAATCCTCCTGCCTCAGCCTCCGGAGTAGCTGGGACTACAGGCATGAGCCACCATGCCCGGCTAATTTTTTCTATATATATTAGTTGGCCAATTCATTTCTTTCTATTTATAATAGAGATGGGGTCTCGCTCTTGCTCAGGCTGGTTTCGAACTCCTGACCTCGAGCAATCCACCCACCTCGGCCTCCCAGAGTGCTAGGTGGCAATGACTTCTTAGGTACAACACAAAAAGCATGATTCATAAAAGAAAAAAATTGATAAATTGGCCTTTATTGAAATTCAAATCTTCTGCTGTGCCAAAGACACTGTTAAAAGAATAGGCCGGGCACGGTGGCTCACGCCTGTAATCCTAGCACTCTGAGAGGCCGAGGCAGGAGGATCACTCAGGGTCAGGAGTTCGAATCCAGCCTGAGCAAGAGCAAGACCCCCGTCTCTACTAAAAAATAGAAAGAAATTAATTGGCCTACTAAAAATATATAGAAAAAAATAGCCAGGCATGATGGCATGTGTCTGTAGTCCCAGCTGCTCGGGAGGCTGAGGCAGAAGGATTGCTTGAGCCCAGGAGATTGAGGTTGCTGTGAGCTAGGGTGACTCCATGGCACTCGAGCTCAGACAACAGAGCGAGACTCTGTCTAAAAAAAAAAAAAGAAAAGAAAAAAGAATAAAAAGACTACCTACAGACTGGGAGAAAATATTTGGTTTTTGTTGTATGTTTGTTTTTTGAGAAGTTTTCACTCTGTCCCCTGAGCTAGAGTACCTTAGCATCAGCCTAGCTCACAGCAACCTCAAACTCCTGGGCTCAAACAATTGTCCTGCCTCAGCCTCCTGAGTAGCTGGAATTACAGGCACATGCCACCACACCTAGCTAATTTTTCTATTTTTACTAGAAATAGGGGTCTCTCTCTTGCTCAGGCTGGTCTCGAACTCCTAACCTCAAGCAATCCTCCCACCTCGGCCTCGCAGATTGCTAGAATAACAGGCGTGAACCACTGCAACCAGATTGGAAGAAAATATTTGTGTAACACATATTTGTTAAAGAACTGGTATCCAAAATATTAAAAGAACTCTTACCACTCAACAGGAAGGAAACAAAGACCCAAAAAACCAAAGACCAAAAAACCTGAACAGATACCTCATCAGAGAAGATATATAGATGGCAAATAAGCTGCTCAGTATCATATGTCATTAGAGAATTGCAAATTAAAACAACAATGTGATACCACTATATACCTATTAGAATGGCTAAAATCTGAAACAGTGACAACACAAAACACTGCCAAGGATTTCGAGCAACAGGAACCCCATTCATTGCTAGTGGGAATGCAAAATGGTCCAGCCAATTTGGAAGACATTTGGCAGTTTCTTGCAATGCTAAACCTACTCTCACCATTTATAATTGCACTCCTTGGCTGAATGAGTTGAAAACTTACCTCTACGCAAAACCTTGCAAGTTCATGTTTATATCAGTTTTATTCATAATTGACAAAACCTGGAAGCAACCGAGATATCCTTCAATAGATGAATGGATAAATAAACCATGGTAGATCCACACAATGGAATCTTTTTCAGCAATAAAAACAGATGAGCTATCAAGTCACGAAAAGACATGGAGAAACCTTAAATGCATATTGCTAAGATAAGCAAGTATGATTTCAATGGTATAACGTTTTGGAAAAGCCAAAACTATGGAAACAGTAAAAAGATTAGCAGTTTCCAGGAGTTTAGGGGACCAGACAAGGAGGGAGAGAATGATAAACCAACAGAGCATAGGAGCTTTTTGGGCAGTGAAACTATTCTGTTTGATACTATAATGGTAAATATATGTCATTACACATTTTTCAAAACCCATAGGATGTACAATAAAAATAGTGAAACCTAAAATAAACTATGGACTTTAATTAATAATATATATCAATATTGGCTTAGCAATTATATCTAATGAACCACACTAATGCAAATTATTAATAATAGAGGAATCTGGAGGTAGGGGAGCCAGTAAGGAGGCATATGGGAACACTGTATTTTCAGCTAAATTTTTCTGTAAACCTAAAACTGCCCCTAAACTAGTCTATTATAAAACAAATGTAATTAACATCATAAAGTAACAATTTATTTTTTCTTTTAGGCTTGTCTAGTTTTTTAAACATAGAAGAAATAAAAACCACCTCTCCACACACATTGAAAATGATGGGAGAAAACAGAATCTTTTTTTTTTTTGAGACAGAGTCTCGCTTTGTTGCCCAGGCTAGAGTGAGTGCCGTGGCATCAGCCTAGCTCACAGCAACCTCAATCTCCTGGGCTCAAGCAATCCTGCTGCCTCAGCCTCCCAAGTAGCTGGGACTACAGGCATGTGCCACCATGCCCAGCTAATTTTTTCTATATATATTTTAGTTGGCCAATTAGTTTCTTTATAGTAGAGACGGGGTCTCGCTCTTGCTCAGGCTGGTTTCAAACTCCCTGACCTCAAGCAATCCACCTGCCTCCGCCTCCCAGAGTGCTAGGATTACAGGCGTGAGCCACCAGGCCAGCCAAAACAGAATCTTTAATAGTAACTCAAACAAGCTTAATCTGATAGCTCCAAATCAGACAATGCTTCCTGCTCATAAACCAGTGGGAGTTTTAATAAATGATGCAATATTTTTTAAAGATTCTAAACTTAAGGCAATATTATAATTAAGGCATTTAACTCCATTCTCCAAATCTTCTAATCTTTCAAAAAGAGATACCAAAAGGAATTTTTTTTTTTTTTGAGACAGAGTCTCACTGTGTTGCTCGGGCTAGAGTGCCATGGTGTCAGCCTAGCTCACAGCAACTTCAAACTCCTGGGCTCAAGAAATCCTCCTGCCTCAGCCTCCCAAGTAGCTGGGACTACAGGCATGCACCACCATGCCCGGCTAATTTTTCTATATATTTGTAGTTGGCCAATTAATTTCTTTCTATTTTTAGTGGAGATGGGGTCTTGGTCTTGCTCAGGCTGGATTCGAACTCCTGACCTTGAGAGATCCTCCCTCCTCGGCCTCCCAGAGAGCTAGGATTCAAAATGAATTTTTTTTTTTAAAGATCAGGCATATATGGGGGAGAGGAGGGGATGGGTATATACAAACATAATGAGTGAGATGTGCAACGTTTGGGGGATGGTCACGCTTGAAGCTCTGACTCAAGGGGGGAGGGGGCATGGGCAATATACGTAACCTTAACATTTATACCCCCATAATATGCTGAAATAAAAAAAAAGATCAGGCATATATGGAAATGGACCAAATCAACATCCTGATTACAAACCAAGCATGGTGGTACATGCCTGTAGTCCCAACTACTCAGGAGGCTAAGACAGGAGGATTGTTTGAGTCCAGGAGTTCAAGACCAGCCTGGGAAATATAGCAAGATCCCATCTCTTAAAAAGAAAAAAGAAATCCTAATTATAAACAGAGTGAAGTAAGAACTTCAATGGACTTTCTGAAGAAGAATGCAGCAAAGGAGGGAATTTTAAGAAAATACCTATGACAAAATAACAAAATTGTCTAGTTTGGGGGAACATCAAGAAAATTATAATTTTATTTTTCTTTTATTTCAGAATATTATAGGGGTACAAATGTTTGGTTACATGAGTTGCTTTTGTACAGTTTGAGTTAAATTTATAAGTGTGCCCATCACTGAGATAGTATGTATTGTACACATTAGGTGTGAATTTACCTGCCCCTCCCACTTGCTTGGGTTTCTGTAGAATTTTACTTCCATATCAGCCCATAAATGTTGAACGATCAGTTCCAATTTAATAGTGGTTACATATGGTATTTGTTTTTCCATTCTTGCAATACTTCACTTAGAAGTTGTTATAAAAGGTATTAGTTCACCATTTTTATGGCTGAATAGTATTCCATGGCATACATATACCAGATTTTATTAATTCACTCACGTATTGATGGGCACTTGGGTTGATTCCACATCTTTGCAATTGTGAATTATTCTCCTATAAACATTCAAGTGCAAGTATCTTTTTGATAAAATGACTTTTTTTCATTTGGGTAAATCCCCAGTAGTGGGAGTGCTAGATCAAATGGTAGGTCTATTTTTAGTTCTTTGAGGTATCTCCATATTACTTTCCATAGAGTTTGTACTAGTTCGCAGTCCCACCAAAAGTGTTTAAGTGTTCCTTTCTCTCCACATCCATGCCAGCATCTGATGTTTTGGAAGTTTCTGATAAAAGCTATTCTGACTGGAGTTGAGTGATATCTCATTGTGGCTTTGATTGGCATTTCCCTGATGATTAGAGATGTTGAGCATTTTTTCATATGTTCATTGGCCATTAGTTTATCTTCTTTTGAAAGCCTTCTGTTCATGTCTTTTGCGTACTTTTTTGTGGGGTCGTTTGATTTTTTCTTGCTGATTTGTTTCAGTTCTTCATAGATTCTGGTTATCAGCCTTTTATTGGCTATATAGCATGTAAATATTTTCCCCCATTCTGTAGGCAGTCTATTTGCTCTTTTGATTGTTTCCTTGGCTGTACAGAAGCCCTTTAATGTAATCAAGTCCCATTTATTAATTTTGTTGTTGCTGTAATTGCCTTCGGGGTCTTCTTTATAAATTCTTTCCATAGACCAATAACTATAAGAGTTTTTCCAATGTTTTCTTCTAGAATTCTTATAGTATCATGTCTTAGGTTAAATCTGTTATCCATTGTGAGTTGATTTTTTGAGAGGTGAGAGGTGTGGATCCTGGTTTAGTCTTCTACATGCGGATATCTAATTTTCCCAGAACCATTTATTTAAGAGAAATTCTTTCCACCAGTGTATGTTTTTGTCCTCTTTGTCAGAGATCAGATGGCAATATGAGTATGACTTTATATCTGGGTTCTCTGTCCTGATCCATAAGTCTATGTCTCTGTTTTTATGCCAGTTCCATGTTGTTTTGCTTAGTATAGCCTCATAGTATATCTTGAAATCTAGTAAAATGATGCTTCCCAATTTGTTCTTTTCATTAAGGTCGCTTTGTCTATTCAGAATCTTTTCTATTTCTATACAAAGTGTAAACTATTTTTTCTAGATCTGCAAAAAATTATGTTGGTATTTTAATGGGGATTGCATTGAATATGTAAACTGCTTTGGCAAATAAACAAAGAAACATTGGACTTAAATGAAACTCTAGAAAAAATGGGCCTAATAGACATTTACAGAACAGTCTACCCCAAAACTACTGAATATACATTCTTCTCATCAGCTCATGGAATATTCTTTAAGATTGATCACATCCTAGGCCACAAAACATGTCTCAACAAATTTTAAAAATTATAAATATACTGTGTATCTTCTCAGACCACAGTGGGATAAAATTAGACATCAATTGCAACAGAAACATTCATCTCTACACAAAGTCATGGAAACTAAATAACCTACTCCTGAATGATAGTTGAGTCAAGGAGGAAATTAAGATGGAAATCAAAAGATTCTTTGAACTATATAATAAAGGGAACAAAAGTTATCAGAATCTGTGGGATTCAACTAAAGCCGAATTTTCCCAAGAGGAAAATTCACAGCCTTAAAAATGCCTACATCCAGAAGATAGAAAGATCACAAATAAACAATCTAATTAATCATCTCAAAGAACTGGGAAAGGAACAGCAAACCAATTCCAAACCCAAGGCCGGGCGCGGTGGCTCACGCCTGTAATCCTAGCTATCTGGGAGGCCGAGGCGGGTGGATTGCTCGAGGTCGGGAGTTCGAAACCAGCCTGAGCAAGAGCGAGACCCCGTCTCAACTATAAATAGAAAGAAACTAATTGGCCAACTAATATATATAGAAAAAATTAGCCGGGCATGGTGGCTCATGCCTGTAGTCCCAGCTACTTGAGAGGCTGAGGCAGAAGGATCCCTTGAGCCCAGGAGTTTGAGGTTGCTGTGAGCTAGGCTGACGCCACGGCACTCACTCTAGCCTGGGCAACAAAGTGAGACTCTGTCTCAAAAAAAAAAAAAAAAAAAAAATTCCAAACCCAGCAGAAGAAAATAACCAATGTCAGAACAGAACTAAAAGAAATCTATAATAAAAGAACTATACAGATGATTAATGAAATAAAAAGTTGGTTATTTGAAAAGATAAACAAAATCAACAGGCTTCTTGCTAGACTAACCAGAAATAGAAAAGAAAGGACCCTAATACACACAATCAGAAATGAAAAAGGAGAAATTCACAACTGATACCATAGAAATATAAAATGTCATCTCAGAATATTATAAAAATCTCTATGCACATAAACTTGAAAATGTTGAGGAAATGGACAAATTCTTGGAAACACACAACCTCCCTAGGTTCTATCAGGAAGAAATAGAACTCTGGAACTGACCAATATCAAGTATCAAAATTGAAGCTGCAATAAAGAATATTCCAGCAAAAAAAGTAAAAGAATCCCTGACTAGATGGCCTTACAACTGAATTTTACCAGACGTACAAAGAAGAACTGGTACCTAAACTGCAGAAATTATTCTGTAACATTGAGAAGGAAGAATCTTCCCCAACTCATGAATACAAAGCCAATATCACCTTGATCCCAAAGCCAGGAAGGGACAAACACAAAAAAGAAAACTACAGATCAATATCCCTCATGAATATAGATGAAAAAATTCTCAATAAAATCCTAGTAAACTGAGCCGGGCGCGGTGGCTCACGCCTGTAATCCTAGCACTCTGGGAGGCTGAGGCGGGCGGATTGCTTGAGGTCAGGAGTTCGAAACCAGCCTGAGCAAGAGCGAGACCCCGTCTCTACTATAAATAGAAAGAAATTAATTGGCCAACTAATATATATATAAAATTAGCCGGGCATGGTGGCGCATGCCTGTAGTCCCAGCCACTCGGGAGGCTGAGGCAGCAGGATTGCTTGAGCCCAGGAGTTTGAGGTTGCTGTGAGCTAGGCTGACGCCACGGCACTCACTCTAGCCTGGGCAACAAAGCAAGACTCTGTCTCAAAAAAAAAAAAAAAATCCTAGTAAACTGAATTCAGCTGCACATCAATAAAATAATCCCCCATAACCAAGTGGGCTTCATCCCAGAGGTACAAGGATGGTTCAACATACACAAATCTATAAATGTAACTCACCACATAAATAGAAGCAAAAACAAAGACCATGTGATACTCTCAATAAATGCAGAAAAAGCATTTGACAAAATCCAGCGCCCTTTTTTGACAAGAATTCATAACAAAATAGTCATAGATGGGACATACCTAAAAATTATAAAAGCCATATAAGACAAACCCACAGCCAACATCATACTGAATGGGGAAAAATGGAAAGTATTCCCACTTAGAACTGGAACCAGACAAGGTTGCCCACTATCACTACTTCTATCCAACATAGTGCTGGAAGTCCTAGCCAGAGGTATCAAGCAAGAGAAGGAAATCAAGTGTATCCAAATGGGGAAAGACGAGGTCAAACTATCACTCTTTGCTGATGATATGACCTTAATTTAATTTGTTTTCAAGTGAGGGTTTGTGAGGAGGGGTGCTGAGTTTCCTCCTTTGTTTTTGTTGAGACAGAGTCTCACTCTGCCACCCTGGGTAGAGTGCAGTGACATCACTGTAGCTCACTGCAACCTACAACTCCTGGGAGCTAAGCAATCTTTCTGCCTCAGCCTCATGGGTAACTGGGACTACAGGCGTGTACTGCATGGACAGGCTGATTTTTTTTTTTTAATTTCTTTTTGGTAGGGACAGAATCTCACTCTTGCTCAGGCTAGTCTTGAACTCCTAACCTCAAGCAATCTTCCTGCCTCGGCCACTCAGAGTACTAGGATTAAAGGTGTGAGCCACCATGCCAGGCCTGATGATATGATCTTATATCTAGAAAACCCCAGAGATTCTGCCATGAGACTCCTGGAAGTGATAAATAAGTTCAGCAAGGTCTCATGTTATAAAACCAATGTACACAAATCAGTAGCATTCCTAAAGGCCAAGAAGAGCAAGCTGAGAATCAAATCAAAGACTCAATATTTTTCACAATAGCAACAAAGAAAATAAAATACCAGGGATATATTTAACCAAGGAGGTGAAAGATCTCTGTAGGGAGAACTACTGAAGAAGGAAATAGCAGAGGATGTAAACAGACATAAAAACATATGAGACTCATGGATCGGCAGAATCAAAGAAAATTATAATTTTAAATGATAAATGTTATTAACAAATACTGTTATCATAATAATGCTTTATTTTTCAAATTATCAAAATCAAGATAGTCACATGTTATGTTCAGAAGAAGAAAACAAAGTCAGTGCTTATATACAATGTGTAATGTGACAAGTCATCTAAGTATTACCTTGAGTTACAAAAATACAGAATTTACATATTCTTTTTTTTTTTTTTTTGAGACAGAGTCTCACTTTGTTGCCCAGGCTAGACTGAGTGCCGTGGCTTCAGCCTAGCTCACAGCAACCTCAAACTCCTGGGCTCAAGCGATCCTCCTGCCTCAGCCTCCTGAGTAGCTGGGACTACAGGCATGTGCCACCATGCCCAGCTAATTTTTTCTATATATATATATTAGTTGGCCAATTAATTTATTTCTATTTATAGTAGACACAGGGTCTCACTCTTGCTCAGGCTGGTTTCGAACTCCTGACCTCGAGCAATCCACCCGCCTCGGCCTCCCAGAGTGCTAGGATTACAGGCATGAGCCACCGTGCCCAGCCAGTGTGTATTTTCTTATAATTATCAACAGGGCTATCTCAAAAGACTGTGAGTTCCTCAAGGCCAAGAATTTTGAGAAGCAGTAGTGTATGGTGATTAAATCTATTGGTTTTGAGTTAAATGATTTTGATTCAAATCCCAGCTCCACCACAATTCCTTCTAATTATTTGACCATGGGTAAATTATTTAAGCTTACGTCTAAATTTACCCATTGGAAAAAATAGGGATAAGTGTATCTATTCATAAGATTATTGTGAAGATTATATGAGATAATCCATGGAAAGTGATTAGCACAGGACCTTGCAAATACATAGCCCTATCGGAATCTTCTGATCCATAGTTAGATGTGTTATCCACTGCACCCCTAAGCAAGCCCTATGAAATGTGAGCAATTGTTACATATCTTTGTTTCTTAATACCTAATATGATGATTGGCTCAGAGCAGGGGCTGGATATGCTAGCATTGCTAGCTGATTTCACATATTTTTGTTGTTGTTATTGTTGTTTATAACCAGATATAAGCTACTTTAAGGCAGCAATTTCTTTCGTTTAATGCATTTTGCCTACCACATTTCCAAGCACACTGTAGGGTCTAATGAGTGTTCTTTGAATTGGTTCTCACTATTTTTTTATTCACGCTCATCAAAGTTCTCTTTAATCTTCATAGGGTTGTCAATACAAAGTAGCACCAAATTTGTTTGTGAAGCCCTTTTCTTTGACTAGTTTTCCTTTTCTATCCCTATTCCTGTTTTATTTTCACCATGCCGGAATGGGAATATGGGCCAAATTCAAGACGTTGTCATTACTTGATAGAGCTAAAAAATTACAAAATATACTTTAAGAAACTTGATGCCTTAAGTTTTCCATTGCATGAACATAATGAACATTAGTAACGTTCAATGCTACTAATGAAGAATTTAAAAAGTCTCTTTACACTCCCGAAAAGAAGCTATATATAGTTCATTTACACAGTAGAGTTAATGTGAATTGCAGGAAGGGAGTGGTTTTATTTTATTGTGCTCTTTCCGGAGGCAAGACACAAAAACGGACAACAGGCCAATTCCAGATGAGGAGTTTTTCTTTTCTTTTTTTTTTTTTTTCAGACAGAGTCTCACTCTGTTGCCTGAGCTAGAAGTGCAGTGGTGTCAGCCTAGCTCCCAGCAACCTCAAACTCCTGAGCTCAAGCGATCCTTCTGCCTCAGCCTCCCAAGTAGCTGGGACTACAGGCATGCACCACCAAGCCCAGCTAATTTTTTCTATTTTTATTTGCCTGCCTAATTTTTCTTCTATTTTTTAGTAGAGACGTGATCTCGCTCTTGCTCAGCCAGGTCTTGCATGCCTGGCCTCAAACGATCCTCCCACCTCAGCCTCCCAGAGTGCTATGATTACAGGGGTGAGCCACCATGCCTGTGCCTGGCCAGGAGTTCATTTTTAATTAATTTGAAAATATGTCATAGGTCTACATCTCAAATACTTTTCTACCTTTAGCTCTTTTTTTTTTTTTTTTTTTTTTTTTTTTTGAGACAGAGTCTCACTTTGTTGCCCAGGCTAGAGTGAGTGCCGTGGCGTCAGCCTAGCTCACAGCAACCTCAAACTCCTGGGCTCAAGCAATCCTGCTGCCTCAGCCTCCCGAGTAGCTGGGACTACAGGCATGCGCCACCATGCCTGGCTAAATTTTTCTATATATATTAGTTGGCCAATTAATTTCTTTCTATTTATAGTAGAGACGGGGTCTCGCTCTTGCTCAGGCTGATTTCAAACCCCTGACCTTGAGCAATCCGCCCGCCTCGGCCTCCCAGAGTGCTAGGATTACAGGCAGGAGCCACTATGCCCAGCCAAGAGTTGTCATTCTGAACTGTTAAATGACCAGTCTATAAACAGATGAAAAAAATCCTGGAAATTCCCTTTCTTACTTTCTCTCCAAATTTTCCCAGTATGTCATTCTTTATAGCATTATTTTCAATGATATATTTTTGAAAACATTTAAGTAACATAATAGTTATGAATAGATAGTTTAATCTTAAAGTTCTAGGATGCAAAGTAACACAGATTTTTACAAAGCTCTTACTGGGTCTCCTAGACAAGGAATTAAACAATTGATATTCACTGTAAATACAGAATTCTAAGATGCCATGTCCTTAATTTTTTTA